>NW_022103920.1:81515047-81517155 GCF_000313985.2 Echinops telfairi
CACCTGCATGTTGCCGGGATGCCTTAAGCATCACCACGATGGACAGGTTTCATTGGAACTTCCAGATGGAGACAGAGTACTGCCACATTCCAGTCACCATCATGTCTCCCTGCAGCAGACTCCCCAAAGAGTCTCCAATCGATTCTCATCCGTCAACTAAAACTGTCAACTGGATGTGATCACGTCCCTGCTTAAACAATGCTTTTGCACCACATCATTTCTTATAAGAAGTTCAATATCTTTAGGAGGGCTTACAGGTAGGATGTAAAGGGTTTGCTCTGTCTGCTCCAAGGAACCCATTTGATCTTAATACCTTTCTTGTTCCAAGCTCTAGTTTAAATATAGAAAGTTTTCTGCTTCCTCAAGAGACTAAGCCTTTGTCTCCACTCCTCTGGACTTCCAAATGAGTTGGTGTCTTTGCCTAGGGCTTTGACCCCCTTCACTCTCTGCTAAAAATCATATATGCTTTTCTTTCAGATCTCAGCTTAATCTTTACTTTCTTAGGCATATAGTCTTTTACCGCCTTAACTAAGTTAAGCCCCCAATAACACTGGATGCTCCTGTTGTATTTAGTACCTCTCTACTAATTATACTTTATTGGCCATGCCTATCAAATCCTGGTCTTTCCTATTCTACTGAGCTTCCCCCTTCCTACCTGTCTTATTAGCCATAGGACTATAACAATAGGACTCTCACAATCCTGAGAGTACTAATGAATCACTATATATTGAATAAGTTAATTAAGGCAGAAGAAAATTCTACACATGAACTAAGGGTATGGAGAGAAAGAATGAATTGAGTGATAGTACATAGATCAGAGGGAGTGGGTTTGGCAGTTGACTAAAGGAGAGGCTAATTGGAGGAAAGTGTAGATTCTTAAGTATCTTGGTCCCCATTATATTGCAGGGAACTTAAATGGTCCCCAGTACATAGTAGAAGACTCAATAAACATTTGTGATGCATGAATGAAGCTAGATAAGTGGGGGTTAGCACCCAGGTTTCTAGATTGGCTGTGAGCAGCCCATCCAGAGAGAGAGAGAGAGACAGAAACACACACAGAGAGAATAATTCTTGTACAAACTGGCCCTCAAATACCATATCTATTTGCTTGTAAACTGACCACTCAAGTATTCAGATGGATGATCTATCAATAGTAAAAAACAACAGGATTTCTGTTTGAACTATTACTCGGACACATTCATTAATTAGTCAGTGGATTAGTCTGACATTTAGTTGAATCATATCATATGATTGATTTCCATTTCTGGTAAAGATAAACAAGATGAGGCTTTTGGTGAACTGCTGCAAGTTGTGGCTTCTGCTTAAAACCAGGTGCTGCTGCATCAACTTCAAGGTGACCTCCTAGAGTTTCCAAGGGCCGGTTATCACCCGGCCCTTCTTCCAAAGTGCACTGAGTGGACTTGAACCGAGTACCTCTCAGTTAGCAGACAAACACATTAATCATACGCACTACCCCAGGCAAAATTCCCTCTTTCCACTTAGAGGGCAAGAATTACAAACCTTTTCTCAAAACCTCTCTACTGAGATTAGTTATACATATTTTAACTTCAAAAAAATTAACTATTCAAGATTTCCATTTGGAATGATGACAACGTTTGGGGACTAGATGATGGTGGTGTTTGTACAATATTAAGAAGGCATTTAATTTCACTGAATTTCATACTTTAATTTGGTTGATATGATAAATATTATCCTGTACATTTTGTCACAGTGAGAATATCAACACAGAAGAACGTAATCCAAAAATTAAAAGAATTTGATCACTCTAGGCAACTCAGACCTTTTAGAAATGTGAGAAGCTGCACTTTGCTTTGTAAAGTGCTTTTGAAAAACCCAGCAGTGTCATGCTGGGGACACTTTTTTTTTTCTGGCAACAAGATTTGGAGCCCAGGGTCTGAGTAATGACTGAAATTCAGGTTGTCTGTGACAAGACTTGGGAAATAAGAAAAAGAGACCCTAAATAATAGAAAACAATTCCTCCTGAGGCCTATAGTGGAAAAGACCTGACCTTGACTCTCTCCCTGCCTAATTCTATTTGTCTCTTTAGAGTTGTCATTTTAGCAAACTTAAACTCCTAACGCAAACTC
>NW_022103920.1:81517812-81519798 GCF_000313985.2 Echinops telfairi
CTGTAACATGGATGAATCACAATATAATTATTCATAGTGAAATAAACCAAACAAAAAGAATACATCCTGTATGATTCGATTATATAAATTTCTAGGAAATGCAAACTAATGATAACGCTCATCAGTGAGTTCCTGGGGCTAGGGCAGTAGGTGGGGAGCACAGAGCAGGAGGTAGAGACTAAAAGGGTAGGAAGAAACATTTGGGGATCATGGATATATTTTTATTATGATAAATGATACATTTTATCATAGCTTTATTATGGTGATGATGAAAATCAATGACTACAGCCTTAAGTATGGATTAGAACTCAATGTGAAGAAAACCCAAATCCTCACAACTGGACCAAAAAAGAGCAGCATGCTAAACAGAGGAAAGGTTGACTTGGTCAACGTTCCAGTTTTACTTGGATCCCCAAGGAACCAGCAGTGAGGAAATCAAGGCACGTGGTATTGCGCAAATGTACTACACAAGACTTCTTTAAACTGTTGAAGGGCAAGGATGTTGCCTTGAGGAATAAGGTGTACCTGACCCAAGCCCTGGTCCACCTCATATGCCTGAGAAGTTGGACATTGAATGAGAACGACCAAAGAAAAGTTGATGCACTTGAATCATGGTCCTTACGAAGAACTTGGAAAGTACCATGGACTGCCAGAAAAATAAACGAATCTGTCTCGGACGAAGTGCAGCCAGAATGCTCCTTGAAAGCAAGGAGGGCAAGACTTTATCTCGTGTGCTTTGGACATGTTAGCAGGAGAGACCTGTTCCTGAAGAAGGCTGTCAAGCTTGGTCCGGTGGAAGGTCAGTGAAATAGAGGAAGACCTTCAATGAGATGAGATGGATAGACACAAGGGCTGCACTCGTGGCTTCAACGTAACAGCAATCGTGAGGAGGACACAAGGCCAAGCGGTGGTTCATCCTTTTGTGGGTCACGATAAGTTCGGTCATGTACCTCACAACAACATTATGGTGACAGGTTCACAGGTGATACCTATGCCTAAATGTGTCAAATGGTATACTTTCAATATGTGTCGTGTTGAATGACAATATAAGAAATATGAAAAAATAATCATACTCAATGCAGACAGTGTGCAGTGAGATAGACAATTCTGTATATCACTATTATAAGCACAAATTGATACAATCTTTCAGTGGAAAATTTGTCCAAAATTTGGCAAAGATATTGTTGTTAGGTGCCATAGAGTCGGTTTGGATCCAGAGACAGACCCCTGTGACCAATTAGATGTGTCCACATGGAATGTTCCAGGTTGTTGTATTTACGGCAGCAGATTGCCAAGTCGTTTTCCGGCAGAGCTGCTGAATTGGTTTGAATCACCAACCTTTCAATGCTTACCCAGTGTGCCACACATTTCCTTTATAGAAAACAAATTAAAAAACCCAAACCTACTGTTATAAGTCAATTCTGGCTCATAATGACCCTATACAAGGTTTCTGAACGCTTTGTAAATCATTCATAGTCAACCTCATTTTCCTCCTTGAGAGCAACTGGTGGATTTGAACCACTGACCTTACAGTTAGGAGTCCTTACCCGGCAGTACCACCAGGGTTCCTTTAAGCAAAGAGGTCATATTTAAGAACACCATTTTCTACAGATTTTTGTAAATATACATTAATATGGATAAACACTTAAAAAGATATTCACCACACTTATTTATAATAAAATTAATTTAAAAAATACTCCATTACCATCGGGTCGATTCTTTCTGAGAGAAACCCTACAGGACAGAGTAGAACCGTTGCATGGGTTTCTGAGACTGCATGCAACTCCTTACAGGAATAGAAAGTCTCATCTTTCTCCTGTAGATTGGCTTGTAGTTTTGAAACACTGCCTTTGCAGTTAGCAGCCCAATGAAAAATAAGAAAGTCATAATTATTCCAAAGCCATTCAAGGCACTAATGCTAAACTTAAAATGATGCTAAGGAAGAATAATATGAAGCCAATGTAACTTCTAAACTTGGCTCTAATA
>NW_022103920.1:81521893-81532712 GCF_000313985.2 Echinops telfairi
TAGAAAGAAAATGTTTTGAAAATGATGATGGCAGCATATGTACAAATGTGCTTGATACAAATGATGCATGGATTGTTATAAGAGCTATAAGAGCCCCAGTAAGACGATTTATTTTTTTAAAAGACCCAGACAGTATTTTACCTGATAGTTATGCATCATCGAATTTCTTTACCACGCTTTGCTATAGCACCTGTATCTTCTGTGCCCTTCCTGAGAATGAGTATTGAACAGGGCCATGTTGTAAGAACTAAGTGTTCTTAAATTCAAACTAGGATTTAGTGCAAGCCCCAAATCCATTCCTGGATCTGGTTCTTTTTTTATCTGCCTTTAGCTCCCTTTCAAAACCTCCTTGTTAATTTATGGTAGAGAGTCTTAGCAACCATCTCTGTGGGCCATAAAGATCTTTGGTCTTCATATTGTCTTTGTTGTCAACACCGTCACTTAAACATCAGCTATCCCCCAAACAATGAAAGTTGTATCTGTCCTAAAACATATTCACTAATGAGTGGATAGTCAATTAGTTAATTATCCTGACTTGTTCCTGACTGGCATACTCTCTTATTTCAGACCATTCAAATAATTACTCTTTTTCCCAAAAAAACTCTTATTCAAATTCATTCTTTTTGTACCAGTAAATGTTCTGTAAAGTGAAGTTAAGTTGTAGAAATTTAGGAGTAAAATGGAAAAAAATAGCAACAAATACAAAAAAATTATGTAGAAATAGGTAGATATCACTAAATAATAAAACCTTATCAACACAAAAATATATTCAAGGGAAAAAAGAGGCAATAAAATAGATTTTATTATTTTTATTTAACTTGAAAGCTGTTGCATAAATATATGTAATTTCTTTAAAAATCCACTGCCATCAAGTTGATTCTGACTTATAACTACCTTGTAGGACCGAGCAGAACTGTTTCTAAGGCTCTAAATCTCATGGACGCAGACTGCGTCACATTTCTCCTTGTAGTGGCTGGTGGGTTCAAACCATTGACCTTTTGGTTAACATCCCAATGCCATTATATATATATACATCCAAACCAAACTCACTGCCATTGAGTGAATTCTAATGCCCTTGTGAGGTTCTGACACTGTAAATCTTTCTGAGAGCAGAAACCTCTGTTGAGAAGGAGTGCGTGTATTCAAACCCAATAACAGCTCCAACATGTAGTCCAGTAAGCCATCATTATGATAAATATGTAATGATAGAGCTGGAGATTATACAAACTAGACATTGACAATAACTATATTAAAGAAGCCTATAATAATTAGCCATCATGCAAAATAAAATTTAACCACGAATACGTTCCATCTATCAAAGTAACAAAGATGGGAAACCTGGCTCTCGGAGTTGGCAAGGGTCAAGTGAGACAAGCGCGCCATGACTCCGCTGATGGACGAGAGTCTTGAAAACAATGATTCAAGTGAAAGGTTTTTTGTAAAAATGCTCATTGAATCACCTAACAAAACAAACCAGAAATAATCATGGTACATTCGTACAAAAAAGCATTCAAAGGCTATGAAAAGCCAAGTATTTAGGAAGATCGTATCTGACAAAAAGGAGATGGGCAGGGTGGGGAAGAGGACAGGCAAACTTATTGTTGTTAGGTACCATGGGGTCCGTTCCAACCCACAGCGACCCTCTGTACAACAAAAGGAAACGTTTCCAGGGGCTGAGCCGTCCTCAGAATTGTTCATATGCTTGATCCCATTGTTGCAGCCACTGTGCCAATCCGTCTCTGTGAAAGCCTTCCTCTCCTTCACTGCCCCTGTACTTTACCAAATATGATATCCTTTTCGGGGACTAGTTTCTCTTGATAACATGTCCAAAGTATGTGAGATGAAGTCTTGACATCTTTGCCTCTAAGGAACACTCTGGTGGTACTCTTTCCAAGACAGATTTGTTTTCCCTCTTAGCATTCCATACTATTTCAATATCCTTCCCCAGCACCACAATTCAAATGTATCAATTCTTCTGCAGTCTTCCTTATCCAATGTCCAACGTTCACATGTTTATGAGGCAATGGGAAATACAATGGCTTGGATCAGGCACACCTTACTCCTCAAAGTAACACCCTTACTTTAAAGAGGTATTATGCAGCAGTTTTAACCAATTCATCCTTTGATTTCCTGACTGCCGCTTCCATAAGTGTTGATTGTGGATCCAAACAAGACAAGATTCTTGGCAACTGCAACCTTTTCTCCACTCATCATGATGTTAACTGTTGGTCCAGTTTGGGTCTTCTTGATATTGAGCTGTAGCCCATACTGAAGGATGCCATCCTTGATCTTCATCAGCAAGTGCTTCTACTCCCCCTCGCTTTCAGCAAGCAAGGATGTGTCATTTGCATATTGCAGGTTTTTAATAAGCCTTCTTCCAATTCTGATACTGCGTTCTTTTCTCAGAATACAGATTGAATAAGTATGGCGAGAGGATACAACCCTGATGCACACCTTCCCTGATTTTAAACCATGCAGTATTCCTTTATTCTGTTCTCACAATGGCCTCTTGATCCATGTACAAGTTCCTCATGAGCACAATGAAGTGTTCTGGAATTCCCATTCTTCTCAGGGTTATCCATAGTTTGTATGGTATACAGAGTCGAATGTCTTTGCATGGTGAATGAAACACAAGTAAATATATTTCTGATATTCTCTGCTTTCAGTGATGACCCATCTGATGTCAGCAATAATATCTCTTGTTCAGCATCCTTCTAAATCTGGCCTGAACCGCTGGCAGCCCTCTGTCAGTGTACGGTTGGATGATATTCAGCAAAAATCTTTTGCATGTGATAGCACTGGTATTGTCCTACAGTTTGACCATTCTGCTGTGTCACTTTTCTGTGGAATATATATAAATATGGATCGCTTCCAGTTAGTTGGCCAAGTAGCTGTCTTCCATATTTGCTGACATAGTGCTTCCAGTGCTTTGTTAGTTTTCTGAACAGTTCAGTGGGTATTCCATCGATTCCTGGAGCCTTGTTTTTGGCTAATGCTGTCAGGACTGCTTGGCATTCTTTCTTCAGCACCATTGGTTCTTGCTCATATGCTACCTCCTGAAGTAGTGGAGTGTTGACCAATTATCTTTGGTACAGTGACTGTGCATTCTTACCATCTTCTTTTGATGCTTCCTGCATCATTCAAGATTTTGCCCATAGAATCACTCAATATCGCAACTGGAGGCTTTGAATTTTTTCTTCAGTTCTTTCAGTTCAGATACGCTGAGCTTGTTCTTCCCTTTTGTTTATCTAATTCTAAGTCTTTGCATAGTTCATTATAATATTTGACTGTCTTCTTGGGCTATCCTTTGAATTGTTCTATTCAGCTCTTTGACATCATTTCTTCTGTTTGCCTTGTAGTGGTTATGTGTTGGGCTGCCATCCGCATGGCTGGCAGTTCAAAACAACCAGCGGCTCTAAGGCAGAAAGACTGGGCTTTCTACTCCCATAAACAGATATAGTCTCAGAAACCCACAGGTGGTCGCTATGAGTCAACAGTAACTCGATGGCTGCGAGAGTGAATGACTACGATTCAGAGCAGGTTTCAGGGTCTCCTCTGATATCTTATTTGATCTTTGCTTTCTTTCCCATCTTTTTAATGACCTGATATTGTTAATGTCCTCCCACAGGTCATCAGGTTTTCTGTGTTCAATTCATCAAATCTGTTCTTGAGATGTTCTTGAAATTCAGGCGGGATAGACTCAAGTTCATAGTTTGGCTTTTGTTGATTTGTTTTAATGTTCTTCAGTTTTATCCTGAACTTCCCTATGAGGAATTGCTAGTGTGTTCCACAGTCATCCCTGATCTGGCTGCTGATGGTGAGCTTCTCCATCGTGTCTTCCCACAGATGTAGTCAATTTGATTTCTGGGTATTCCATCTGGAGAAGTCCATGTATATAGTTGCCTTTTGTGTTGCATAAAGGTATTTGCTGGGAAGAAGTTGGTCTTGGCAAAATTCTATCACACAGTCTCCAGCTTCATTTCCACCACCCGGTCCATATTTCCCAACTACGGTTTCTTCCTCTGTGTTTTCAAGTGTTGTGTTCAAATCTCCGGTAGTTATCATTGGATCTTAATTGCATGTTTGACCAATTTCCAAGAAGTCATTGGTAGAAGTCTTCCATTTCTTCATCACTAACTTTTGTGGTTGGTGTATAAGTCGAATAATAATTGTATTGATTAGATCTCCTTGGAGAGAGATAAATATAATCCTATCACAGACAGCACTACTTTGTGATTGATGCCGCAATGTCCCTTTCTGATGATGCTGCCATGCCATTCCCTTGAGTGTGTTATTCCTGGCATAGTAAATCAGATAATTTTCTGATTAACAATGGCTAATGCCAGCCCATTTCAGCTTACCAATGCCTATGATATCGATCTTTATGTGTTCCATGTCATTTTTGACCACTTTTAATCTTTCCAGATTCATACTTTGCACATTCCAAGGTCCAATCATTAGCAGATTTTTGTGACCCTTTTTCTTTATCTTGAGGCATACCACATCAACAAATGAAGAACCTCAAGTCTCCACTCCCACCCAACTCATGTCACCATGTTTGACTCCGTTGGGAGAAATCAGCTCCTCCTCAGTCAGTTTTGAATGCCATCAGACCTGAAGGCCCCTCCTCTGGCAGCACTGCCTCCCGCAGTGTTTTGCTGCCATCCACTAGGCCTTCAGTATCGGAAAAGGTTTCAAACTATGCACACGGTTTTCAGGGACCTGCTCGTAGGCAGGCTATTAGGAGGGTTGACACATTGTTCAAGTTACAGTGTACAAAAATGATGACCCTACCTAATTCACAATAAAAAGTTTTTAAATTAGACATTTAAAGAATACTTAGAAGCAAGAAAAATTGCTTATGATATAATGGTGAATGAACAAAAACAAAGATTATATCACTGTATACCCCACAATGATCAATATACATGGAATAAAACCAGATGGGAATATTCGCGTATGTTAATAGTGATTAAACTCTGTTGGGGAGACAGTAAGTCATATTATTAGTAACTTTTTTTTCTATATACCCACTCCTCACTTATCAACAGATATAGTCAAGTCCCAAAGACCAGGTCTTTGTGCAAAAATTATTGTTATGCAAAACAGAATGACCACATCAGATCACAAAAATGGGGAATGATTACATCATGACACAAGAGCCAAATTATATAATGACATAACTGCCAAGCCACTGTGAATCATGGCCCAACCAAATTGACACAAACCTTAAGGGGACAAAAATTAGAAGGATGTAGAACCTCTGTAGCATTCTTGGAGACTTGTGACTGGAAGCTGCAGCTGCCCTTGGATGGCGGGGCAGCAGGGAGTCCCAGACAGGAGGTGCAGTGATCGCTTTGCTTCAGACGCCACCACTGACCATTTGCATATTGGGAGGCACTGGGGCCAGTGGGAGGGAGACTTAGGCAGATGGATGTTTCCAAAGAGACTAAGAACTCCATGTGTGTCAGGGAGGACAGACTCCCCTCCTGGCTGCAAATCCAGATCTCAACATCGCTGCCTGTGGTTTGAAATGGCACAAGTCAACCCAATTGAGAAGTCAGAGGCCAGAGCCCAGCCAGGAGGAGCAGTGAGCTTCAGACAATGGCAGCATGGGGGGCAGTAGCCCCATAGGGCCTTCTCCAACATGACTCAGGTGGAGCCTGAGGAGCAGTTGGTTACAGTATTTGAGCCTAATGCCAATGCTTGCATAATGACGTGGTCTCTAAAACCTAACTGGGTCAATAAGTGAAGAGTGGGTGTACTATGCAATGGGCACTGTGGTAGGCAAGCGAGTTACAACAGGGAGCAAGATGTGGACCCTGCCTTCATAGTAATGTGGGTGAAAGCAAAACTCACTCCCATCGTCTCGACTCTATAGGAAAGGGTAAAACTGCCCCTTTGGGCTCGGGGACTGTAACTCTTCACAGAAGTAGAGAGCCTCCTCTTCCTCCTTTGGAGTGGCTGGTGGTTTCGAATTGCTGACTTTCCAGCAACCAATACACAGCCCACTACCCCACTAGGGCACTGGACAATATAGTCAAACATGTGCTATTTGCTCTGTGAGCTCATCTGTACTCACCCCATGACCCGTGTGTTTTGATCACATTCCTCAAGAAAGCAGGTCTTTCGTGAGCCCTTGCACATGTGTCTTTTCACCTACGCACCCTTCTCTCCTCCTGCAACTCACAAACTCCTTAAACAAACAAACAAAAAACAACAAAGCTTCCATCTCAATGCTATCTCCTTACGTGTGCTGTCTCTAGGGATGCTATTTGGTTTTCATAGTCCAGGAGCATTTTTGACAGTTAATGGTTCTTTATATTTCTTGTGTGTGTGTTTTTTGTTTTGTTTTGTACTTTACTTCACAAGATGACAAGCTTTTCAAAACAGGACAAGTATGACTTTATATCATTGTTCTACTGAATCTAAAACCCCAGCTGGCACCTAACAAGTACCTGCTAGATGTTTGCAATGGAAAAAAAAAATTAAAACTAAAGGATATCCTTTCTAAACATCTAATCTCCTAGAATAAAGGTATTAGCATCTCTATCCCGATCTCTTTATAAACCTGGAATTTATTTTAAAATAAAATTCTATATTTTAAAAAGCCTGGAAGTCTAGAAGATATTGAGGTTCAGTGTTATTGAAATAAGATTACAATGGAAATGGATGCTTTTGAAATAAGTGATTAACTTGAGTACATTCTCAGTCTTACTCGTTACTTTAAAGAAACTACTCGGCATTGAACTTGAAAAAACACTTTCCATCTCAACTAATTTCCCAGCTTCTGTGTCAATAAGGAAAAAGTACAAGTGACTTCATTTCACTGTCTAAATGGCTGTCATGGATCAGTTCTAATTAGAGATTGTGTCTAAAAGAAGCCCCTGACCACAGTTTTGGTTAAAAGTCATATATTCTGGGATTAGGAACCATAGCATTGTATAGGTGCTAGCCACAAGAATGACAGTTCAAATCCACCAGCCACTGCAGGGAAGAAAGATGAGGCTGTGTGCCCTCACAAAGATTTGAAGTCTCAGAAACCCAAAAGGGACATTCTATCCTGTCCTATAGGGTTGCTATGAGTCAGAATCAACTCAATGGTCGTAGATTTTTCCATTTATTCTGTGATTCTTTTTATTTAAATTGGAAATTCTATTCCTGTCTTGCTGTACTGTGGTTCAGACATAAGAAAGGTGCAAATAAGAAGAAGAGTAAAATTTGATTGGCAACCAACATTAATGTTACCAACCCTCCCCAAAGAGAGTAGTGTGAATAATGAAATCATAATAGAAAATGAAAACGCAGTCAGGTCCGCAGATGGCATGTGCCCCTTTGGTTTCATTTGTGGAGGAAACGTCTGGATGGTGGATGGCATTGTGTTGTGAGAATCAAGTTGGTGTGTCTCAGAGTCCCCTCTGCTCTAGAGATTCTCAGCAGAGTCCTTTCGTAATGCCAAGAGGATTGGGGGCGGAATATGCACCAGTGATGTAGACAACTGCTGGTGTGTCCTGAATTTCCAGGGACAGTTGTGATTTCTAATGTCTTTTTCATGCATTATGTTCAGAACTTATTTCTGAAAGCACAGTTATTGGAGTTACAGCATAATTATTATATTATTCTGTTTGGCGAGATAGGATTAGATCTATTTTATTAAGCCCTCCAAATAAACTCTGCACTCTTCCCAAATAACAAGTGACTTGTGTGGAAAGATAGACGTCCTACAAGACTTGACTGCTGGTCCCCTGACTATATATCTCCCCTAGCATCGAGTGACGTTCCTCACACACACACACACACACACACACACACACACACACACACACACGACATTCCTTACAAACACAAAAATACCTCTGTTAAATTTGTTGAATTCATTAAAAATTGGAATTAAGAAGGAAAAAATCATTGGGTCACTCAGAGAAATTATTTTCTTCTTGTAATGCTAGTGTAATTTTACATTTGCCTAGAGTTGGTGATTTTCTGAGATGTTTCCACACTTCCACTAGGCCTTAAACTTTAGCACCTCCTGCTCAATTACTATCAAACAGAGAGGCACTTGGATTCTTTGCATAGCAACACCCACAGGCTCAGCCACCCACTTCCCACCCGACTCACAGAGGCTCAAATAATGCCTTGGGCCCGCCATTCATGTGTTTTTGTGGCATTTCTCTCCGAAATTAAAAAAACACTGTCTTTGTTCATGTATTTTATTGAAGTTGAAAATTTAAATCACTGGAATGAGAAAAAGAAGTATTGCTCAAAAACAAACACTCTGCTCTTTGTCCCCGAATAACCCAGTGATTAAATAAGATCTGTTGAATGCGGCATTTTACTTCTGGTTTCAGCTGAAGAAGTCTGAAGCTTCATCTGCGCTTTGTAAGTGAAGGCATTTTGGAGTGAAGATGTGAAACTGAATTACAATCTGTGCTGATGTACAAGCTTGAAAAGTTCTTCACATGGTCCCTGACACGATGTCTCTAAACTCATCACCGCTCTTCCCTGGCTACAAGGTTTCATGGTTTTCTATGGGCTCTAACGTAAAGTCTCAACTCTAGCCCCAGCCGTTCTGGCCCTTTCTCACCAATCTTCACAGCCAAAAAGACTTCTTTCTATTAGATGTTCCTTCGACAGGCCTTTCTCATGCACTCGTTCCTGCGCTAAAATAGTCTTCTGTCTGTGAGGAAATGACATGGGGCTGTATCCGACCTCCTCTGGCTTCCCTAGTAGGAAGGAAATTCCAACTCCACATCTGCCCAGGAATGATCCCCACGAGGCAGAGGTTAGACACACCTGTACACTCTGTCCTTTTTTATCCTGTGCTGGCAACAACTCTCCCTCCTACACCACTCTACTTCTTTGCCAGGTTTAATAAGCCATTGCAATGGTCACACGGAACTTAAAAGCAATAGTCATGATTATGGAGATGTATCTGGTAAGGTGTAGGTTACTACAAGTCAGAATCAGAAGGCATTAAGGACCTATGTCCTTTGGCCACAACAGAGGCTCTTCATAGCCAGGCCTTTTGCCATGTGCCTCTCTAGTCCTGTGCCTTTAACTCAGCCACTTGGCCTCTGCCTTGTACTATATGTAGGTCAGAAGCCCACTGTTCTGCCCCACAGTCTCAGTGCTGCTCCTTTGCAGTATGCGATGGTCTCAGTGCTTCCGCCTCTGATACCTCTGCTGCCTCCGCCATGTCAGACATGGATCTCGCAAGTTTTCTGCTAGGGGTTCTTTTTTTGGTGCTCATGGGATTCTCCATTCTTGCTTCTGAGAGAGCTCACTCCTCTACCCAGCAGAATGACAAAAACTCACCAAAGCCTCAGTTAGAATCTTCTGTAACCATGGTTTTCAACCTGTGGGTTGCAACCCCTTTGCAGTTCGAACGACCCTTTCACAGGGGTCGCCCAATTCATAGCAATAGCAAAATGACAGTGATGAAGTAGCAACGAAAATAATGTTATGGTTGAGGGGTCACCACCACATGAGGAGCTGTATGAAAGGGTCTCGGCATTAGGAAGGTAGAGAACCACTGCTCTATACTGAGAAGTAGATCCACATACTCTCACTAGTCATTTGCTGGGAGGTATGTAGACTATACATAGACGAGCCATATCAAGTAACTTCACTTCCCCATATTCACCTTCACCGCTACCTTCAACTAGTTCACTACTCAGCTTTCAGGTTTCAGTACTAGAAGCTGTCACCTCAAAGATGGCGACTAACACATACCAGAGGGACGCCACAGAAATCAGCTCAGGAGAGTACTAAGAGGGAAATTCCACACTGCTGGGTCACAGGAGGAGTACCATAAAGATAACTAGGCAAAGATCCACAAGGTTTTAGGGAGCTGGGGGTTGTTGGCTTACCACAGTGGAGGCTGGCTAGGGTTTGACCTTAGTTCAGCCACTGTCTCAGCCAGAGCTGGGATCATTTGGAGCCAGCCCAAAGGCTTTATCTCAACACAGCCACAGCTTGCCACTGCCTTGGGGCAGGGTTTAAACCCCTCCAGCTCTAGGGTCAGGGATCAGGGATCGGGGCTCAGCTATATTGTTACTTTTGTTTCCCTCTCTTCTCTCTTTCCTCCCACAGTCCAGTGGGCTCAGGGGTGTTGTTGTTTTTTTTTGTTGTTGTTGTTGTTCCTTTTTCTTTCTTCTTTTTCTTTTTTGATTCCCTTTTTCTCACACACCACTGCTGACTCCCAGGACACTCCCCTTACCCTGGGGCATTTATGCCTGCCCTCCACCCTGCTGGGAGAGCTCCACCCTCTCCAGCATAACGGAGGCTAGGGAAAGCCCACCCACCATCCTAAAGGGGAAATACGGCCCACCTTCCTCCAGGGGAAATTCTGCCTGCCCACCCTCTGTGGCGCTTAACATATGGCTGGAGAAATCACGCCCACCTTCTCACAGGGAAATCCTGCCTGCATGGCTGGGGGAGCTCCTACCCATCCTCCATGGTCCCACATGACTGAAGGAACTTCCTCTTGCCTGCTGTAGTGCCTCACACGGCCTAAGGCAGCTTCACCAGCACTTGCCAACACTCCATGCCGCTGCGGGAACCTCTGCCCAAACTCTGGAGCGAACTAGCTTACCAGGGTAATCCTGCCCACCATTCATGGTGCTCTACACCAAAGTGGGCACATCCACCTGCCTTCTGTGGCACTACCTTTGCAGCAGGCACCACCGCATGCCCTCTGAAGCACCCCAAACTGCTGTGGCCACACCATCATGACTTCTTGTGAGATTACCCAGTACAGTACCATCCTTGTGGGTCCACAACAACCCAACAGCCCCCAAGATAGCATTGACTTAAGGGT
>NW_022103920.1:81533963-81559022 GCF_000313985.2 Echinops telfairi
CCAAGGGCTTAAGTGGAGAGCACATGTTTTGAGAATGATGAGGGCAACGAATGTACAAATGTGCTTTACACAATTGATGTATGTATGGATTGTGATAAGAGTTGCATGAGCCTCCAGTAAAATGATTAAAAAATACATAAAAAGAAGAAGAAGAAGAGTTTTACAATCATCACCACAATCAGTTTTAGAACATTTTATTTATCTTGTACTCATCCTCTTCTTTAACTCCCCATATCCTCTGAACCACCCCTGCCATACCAGCAAAGACCCATTAATCCAGTTACTATCTAGATCGATTTACCTCGCTTAAATTTCATGTGCAGAAAATTGCAAATCGAGCAACAAAAACCAACAGGAAAAAAAGTAAAACAAATAAAAACATCAATCAGATAGAAAGCAGAAAATATTAAAAAGCAGAACAAATTAAAATAGATCATAAAGGCGATTAAATGATAGAGTGCTAAATTTCATCCTAACTGCATCTACATGAAGCCCCTTTATATCACCAAGAGATTAAAGAAGGTGAGGCATTCCTAAGAATGTCCAATTTTAGGAATGCATAATTGCTCTTTAATGTTATGTAAATGTGCCTTCACTTTAAAATGTTTGAACCAACACCTCGCCAAAGTCGAGTTGGATGTGGAGTTGATTCCACTGATTCATCTTGACCCTATAGGACAGAACAGAACTGGCCCTGTGGGCTTTCAAGGCTACGAATCTTTACAGGAGTGAAAAGGCTCATCTTTCTCCTACAGAGCAGGTGGTGGCTGCCTTACACGTAATCCATCAGGATTCCTTCAACCAGCTTGCAACAAATTCCTCATCACAATAACCTTCACTTACTGTGCGTGCCATTTTTAAACCACTGGAAAGACTTGAAGCCTTTTCTTGCTCTACAGTAAGGCTACGTGAGAATCATGTGCGTTTGCTCCTACTTACCTAAAAATCCAACGTAAAGACTTACTTAGGTTTAAAGCTAGATCTCCTTTGTAACCAAGGAATTGCCTGTATGTGCTTTTAATGGCTCACAGTATACACCTTCATAAAACCCATACAACAATAACAACACTGAAACTACTTACTGACAAAGACAGAAACACCAGAAAAGATCTTTCTGTCTGGGGTCTTAAAGGCTTGAAGATAAACAAGCGACCATCTAGCTCAGAAGCAGCAAAGTCCACTTGGAAGAAGCACACCAACCTGTGCGATCACGAGCTGTTGAAGGGATCAGGTATCAGGCATCAAAAAACAAAAAATCATATCATTGTAAATTTGGGTGAGTGCAGAGTGGAGACTCAGAGCCCATCAGTAGGCAACTGGACAACCCTTACTGAAGGGTTGTGGGGAGGAGACGAGTCAGTCAGAGTTCAGGGTAGCAACAATGAAACATACAACTTTCCTCTAGTTCTTACATGCTTCCTCCCCACCACTATCATGATCCCAATTCTACCTTACAAATCTGGCTAGACCAGAGGATGTACTTTGGTACAGATAGCAACTGGAAACACAGGGAATCCGGGACAGATGACTCCTTCTGGACCAGTGGTGAGAGTAGCGATGCCTGGATGGTAGAGGGAATGTGGGGAACCGACCACAAGAATCTATGTAGACTACAAGAATCTACGTATAGCCTCCTCTCTGGGGGATGGACAGCAGAGAAAGGGCGGGGGGAGTCATCAGACAGTGTAACATATGAGATCATCATAATAATATACGAATTATGAAGGGTTCATGAGGGAGGGGGAGGGGGGAGAAATGAGCAGCTGATATTAAGGGCTCAAGTAGAAGGCAAATGTTTTGAAAATGATGATGGCAATAAATGTACAAATGTGCTTGACACAATGGCTAGATGTATGGATTGTGATAGGAATGGTATGAGCCCCCAATAAAATGTCTTTTTTATCATTAGGTTATTATTACTTGTTATTATATAAGATTTCAGAATTCGAATGGTCAGTTTTCAAAATGGAAGAGTCCTAAGCTAATGATTGAGAAGTAGGATGGGACTCCACTAAGAACGGTGGTTCAATAGGAATGCTTGAAGACAATAGGACTCTTTCAAATTCAAGGTTCTGCCCATCTTTAGTTGCATGGTCTGAGCAAATAATTGTCTCACTCCCAGTTACTTCATCAGCATAAGCGTGTCGGACCAGATTCTCTCTAATGGTCCTACCGATAATATTCTTTGATTATTATGTTAGTAAATTAAAATGAAGACAACAAATTTTAATTAAAAGGTTACTTTTAAAAGACACACTGTGCCTAAGATGGAACTATGCGCAATGGCTTCTGTCTCTGGTGATTATGTACTAACCCTTCCCATTGGATTTGGTGAGTGTGGTCACAGTCTATAAAAAATACTACAATATCCTTTCCTAATTTTTCTCTACATTTTCTACAAATGTTATGTTTTTATTTTGAGTACGATTGCTAGAGTCCTTGTTTTATTGCTGTTAATATTGCACTATATTTGGTAACTCACTGGGAGCCATAGTGATGCAGTGGGTTACATGTTGAGCTGCTAACCATAACGTTAGCTGTTTGAAACCACCAGTCAGTCTGTGGGGGAAAGATGAGACTTTCTACTCCCATAAAGAGTTGCAGACTTGGAAACCCACAGGGTTAATTCGACTCTGTCCTGTAGGGTCTCTATGAGTCAGAATTGACTGGACGTGATGAGTTTTTGTTTCGGTATCTAACTTGTCCTCTGACTGTTTTCGTACTCGCAAACATCTTTTGGGGAGAGCATATCAATGATTGTGATTACAACTAATATAAAGAGCACTGTAATTTCTATGCCCAGAGACGGGGATGCATGGCTCCTCGTGTCACATATTTTCCTACCAATGCCATAAAGTCCTTTATGAAGAATGGACATAGCATTAAGTATAAACTGAAGATAAGTTTGACTTAAATTCATAATGCGAATTGAGTTTTGGAAAATGCATATAGGTGAAATCCCCTAAAATTGTAAAGTATTGACCATTAAAATGAGAGACACTGTCCACTTGACATGGACAGTGATTCAGGCAAATAGCAAAAGGCAGGCAGAGCAGACATCTGTGATGGTTAATGTTATATGTCAGTTTAGCTAGCCTATTGTAGTTAGATATTGCTGGGTCAGTTCTGACTCATCGTGACCTCATTTGTACAACAAAACCAAACAGTGTCCCATCCTGTGCCATGCTCACAATTGTAGTCATGTGTGACTTTCTATGGGAAACAGAAGGATTTCTCCCAAGCTGTCTCCCCCAAATATATGCCAGACTTAGCTGCTTGAGAGTGACTGTACTCTTGGAGGTCATCAGGAGTAGATCAGGGGTCATTCTCCCTAAGAGCTATCAGCCATCTAGACCAAGCAGACACCACTGTTTATCCCACAACAAGTAGGGCCCACTCCCTTCTGATAAGAATAGTAGTTGTCTGTTTCCTTGTAGGAGATACCAGAGAGGTCAAACCCGCCCAAGGATGACCAAGGTTAGGAGGCCACCATCATGAATCTAGGGTCTGCCCATCTTGTCACATGTATACCCCTAGACCTTCCCATTCCTATAGGCACACCCCTAGCTCATCCCCTTCCTGTTATGCTTATGCCTAGCATAGATCCCCTTCCTACAATGTATATGCCTATTGTACTGCCCCTTCCTGTGATGTGTGGTTACCTGTAATCATGTCCCCCTAAAGAGATATAACGATTGGCAATAAAGAAGAGCTCTCTCCGGAACCCGGGAGGCTCTCCCTGGTCCTGGCTTCCCGGGGCTCTCTCTGGCTCCTGGGGGCCCGGAGGCTCCCCAGTTCTTGGTCCCTGAGGCTGCTCCTGCTCTCGTGGCCGGGTTCCCCCCACGAGGACCACCAAGCGGGGCTGAGGTGAGCAACGCTACCATGAATTGTGTCTTTTACCTCTCTTGCTCTCTATGGCTTTACTATAATCTTTACTTATTATTGCTGTACAATTGTGCCTACCGGACCTGTGATGATTTGTGGGGAACCTCCCGTCACCTTGTCCCCACAACTTTCTACTCCCAAAAAGATTTACAGTGTCAGAAATGCACAGGGCAGTTCTACCCTGTCCTATAGAGTTGCTATGAGTCAGCATCGACAATGGCAATGAATTTTGGGGTTTGGGTGGTGGTTAGATTTCCCGTCAACATGATGGTACCTGTGTGAAGGTAGGGGTGAAGTCCAACCTGTCAATCACATGGTAGCCTGGTGATCCCCTCTTTGGGGGTGTGGCCTTTTTATAAGAGAAACAGAACTTCTTTCTCTTCATGCCCTTCACCCTCTCTGTTTGCTAGGATCCCAGATCTACCTCCAGGCCCCATGTGATCTTGAACCCTGGGATCTGTCAGCACCCTGTCATGTTGCCACCAACCTTGGATCAAGGTCACTTGCACCCACCAGCTTGTGCTCACCTTGCTCCCATCTTCTGCTGCATCAGCCTGCAGCTAAATGAGTCTAAAGAGGGCCCTGGCTAACATCCGACTGGGTGGGACACCTGCTTGAGATGACATTACTTCCTATATAAAGTTATCGCTTCCACATATATGAGGAGCCCTAGTGACAAAATGGTTATGTGTTTGGCTGCTAACCACAAGGACAGCAGTTTGAAACCACCAGCTTTCTACTCCTACACTGTCCTATATGGTTGCACTGAATAGGAATTGACTGGATGGCAATGAATTAGAGTTTGGGTGTTTTTTGGGAGGGGTTTAGTTATACATATCTGAGTGCCACTTTCTTTTTTATATAGACAACCCAGCCTAGCACATTATAGCTACTGAATTAGTCCATCTTTTGGAAGGACTTATATTAACCCTCTACCAAGTGTGATGTCCTTTTCCAGGGACTAGTCTCTCCTGAGAATATGTCCAAAGTAAGAGAGATGAAATTCCACCATTCTCAATTGTAAGGCGCATTCTGGTTGTACATCCTCCAAAATAGACTTGTCTGTTCTTCTGGGAGTCCTTGGTATTCCCAGTACCTTCACCAGTGCTGTAATTCGAATGCATCAGTTCGTCTGTCTTCCTTATTCCTTGTCTAGCTTCCCAATGCTTGGGAGGCGATGGAACATGCCATGGCTTGGGTCCTCAGAGTGATATATTTACTCTTGCTCATTGTCTCTCTTAAAGAGATATTCTGCCGCAGACAGATAGTGCTCTAAATAATTTATAGATATTTAACCAAACACTTTTGTAGGTGTTGCTTTTTTACAGATGTGATTAAAATCGATAATCGGTCTATTTTAAATTAAGGAAACCACCCTCCAGAATTTGGTTGGGCCTCATCCAGTTAGTTAATGACTGGAAGAGCAGAAACAGGTTTCCTGAGGAAGGAGACGTTCTTCAAGATTACAGCACCCACTCCTGCCTGAGTTTTCAGCTTGTCGGTCCAGCCTATGGATTTTAGGCCATGCTCTGTAATCAAAGTCCCTTGAGTCAATTACTTAATCTATTAGCTTTCTTTCTATCTATCATATAAATATCTGCAAGTCTGACAGAAACCAAAACCGAAATACCTCACTGCCACTGCTTTGATTACATCTCATAGCGACCCTTTAGGACAGAGTAGATTCCCGCCCCTGATCGCGCCCCCCCCTAGGATTCTAAAGTTCTTCATCTTTTGGGCAGAAGAAAGCCTCATTTTTTCTCCCTAGAAGCAGCACCACACATCTTGTGATTATCTGCTCAAAGATACAGGGGGGTAGTTAAAGTGATGGGAAGTATGGACCCTGAGGATGGATGGATAGCTAGGTAGTCAAATTGTCATATTCACATGTGCAGACAGCCCTCAAATTCTGAACAAGTTTCCTTCCTAGGTGTGTCTTTAAGGAAAGCTTTGTTGGAATAGTTAGGTAAGGTTCATATTTAACAGCATATAGCCAAATTTAGCTTAATATATGTGTTAGTCTGGGTACTTTAGATAAACAAATCCACAGAAATTAATATGCATAAGAGAGAGTTATATAAAGGGTAAGTGCACATCAAGAAAACATCCCAACCCAGTGTTGCGTAAGCCCACAAGTCCAACCATAACCCATGTCTGACACCTATGCACAAAGCCCTCCTCCATTTCACAAAACACATGCAATGATGCCGACTGCAGGAGGAAAGCCGAATCAGTGAACGTGTAAGCATCTGAGGACTGGCAGGGGTCTCCACACGGGTGCTCCAGCACCCAGGGCTGCATCGGGGTAGGTCCATGCGGGGTTCTCCTCAGGAATGTCTTGCAGGAAGGGAGCTTTGCCAGCTGAAGCAGGGAACTGGCTAAGGCAGCTACACCCTGGTCCAACCATCACAAACAAAGAAACCGAAAAACAAAAAAGCAAAACCAAACCAAGCCATTTATCTCTCTGCCCTTCAGTTAATCCCACATGTATCTATCAGCAAGGTTGGCACAATAAATTTTAACTAACTCAATATATAACATGTAGTATGTACCCTTCTATGGGAAAAAACATTCCCAAAACACTGCAGAATAGACTAAGATCTTTAACATAATAATGTAGTTATAGCGATGTTTTGGTGCATGTAGCAAAGTGGTTCCCATTGTTATTATGAACCACTGTATTTGTATTTATTTTGAAGTTTGTAAGTTTGAAGTTTGAAGTTTGTAAGGCTGTACTGGGGTTGGTTCATAACTATGGATTGTACTTAAGTTGGATGTTCATAACCTGGGGACTCCTTGTTATGCCCCAAATTAAGTAATCATTATTCATGAGAATAATATTTATGGAGAGCTATATACCAGGTACTATTTACAACCCCGAAGATAAAGTAGTAAATAAAGCAGAGGGGTTGCATTCTGCTGGGCATATTGTTCGATTCATTTTATAATAACTGGAGCATCTAGCACAGCGAGAAGCAGCTAGGAAGTGTATAAATATTCTGCTTATAATGTGGGGTATCACCTGGACCAGCCAAGGTTTGGGCAGAAGGGCACAGCTCCCTGCATACTAGGAAAAACAAAAGGACTTGTTTTAGAAATTGACCTCACCCAATTGTGGAAGGCCTGAAGAAATGAAGGCCCAGGGCAGGACCAGAGAAGGAGTTGCTTCTCAGTCACTCAAGTAACCAAGATGCCCAAACACAGAGAGAGACTTGTGGGGAAGGTGATGGGAAGCTAGCTGCTGCCATTTATCGTCAAGCCTCTGCTGGGGAACCTGGGGCAGCTGCAGGGCAGCAGTTGGAGAAAAGAGCTGGAGATGGAACAGAGGAGTGTAAAGACCAGCTGGAGCCTACACGGCATCTCTGCGCCTGTCCATCATTGAGCTGACTGGCAAATTTCAGAAAGGAAGGACCATTGCATCACTTTGTTTTCCTGTTTCCTGCATCATCGACACTGTAAACTCCTCAGGGACAGGATTTTCCCCTATTACATCGGTTGACACAGCACAAACCACCACAGCTGTCCCTGGGGCGGATTCCTGCCTCCTGGTGAGCAGACCTTCCTATAGTCCCATCCCCTGAGTGTGAGCAGGACCTGTGACTTTCTGGTAAGCAATAGGAGCGGCACCCCGACCTTGTGTGGCCATCTTGAGGGGAGGGGTGACTGTCACTCCCACGGTGGCCTTAAGCCTCTATCTTGGTGGACTGCAGTGAGACGCTCCATCTGCCCTGCAGAAGTAAAGCGCCCCATTGGGAGGGGCTCGGGTGGTCTGTACAGGAGCAGTAGCAGGAAAGAAACTCAGTCGCAGGCATCCCGGATTCTCCTTCCCAATTTCTAATCGCACCTTCCCTCACCCCATCCCAGTACAGCATGTCTCCCCGTCAGCACTGCTGACTTTTGGAGCCAGATAATTTGGGGATGGGGTGAGTGAAAGGGCTGTTTTGAGCAGTGTAGGATGTTTACCATTATCCCTGGCTTCTACCCAGGAGATACGATCATCGTTTCCTCCTCCCTCCAAAAAAATGTGATAATCAAAAATGTCTCCAGATCTTGCCAAATATCCCCAGAGGGTAAAACCACTGTGGTTGAAAGGCACTCATAAAATAACAGCTGCTATAGCCCCAACTTCCATGCAGCCAAAGGGCAATTGTAAGGAAGGGGTGGGGGTGGGGGAACAGCATAAAGCCTGGAGCACAGTTCATTTCCACACTGGAAAATCTCCCTCAAAACACATCTCTACCACCAACCAAAGGTCAGAAGTTGCAGGTCGCATGCTAGTGTCTCTCCCACTTTGTTCACCAGCTGTTGTTGAAAGAAGCGTTCTTGTGAGCATGGTCTAGATGTAACTTGCTTGAAAAAGAAAGTGCTTGCAAGCATTTGACTCCATGGTAAAATAGCAGCGTGTAGGTGTCAATCCTATTTAAGCAGCTCCTATTCTGTAGGACCAATTCATGAAAACAGGCCTCAGGAGCCTTTTCATCAACACCTGAGATACAAAAGATCTTTCTGAAAATTTCGTTGGGATTCCAAAAGTCCAATTGTATCCATTATTAATATTTGGCAGAATCTCTGCTGTGTAGAATATTGTGGTCCAGGCAGTGTTCTCAAATATTCATGAGGACATGGAACTCTCTAAGTGGCACTAATTAGCCGCAGGATTCTGTTAAAGCAGATGTGCTAGAAACCGAACGAATGACAGAGCCTCTCCCTTCACCGGCTTGACCAGAATATGAATGAATGGATGAGTGTTTACAGCCAGTGTTCCTTGAGAAATTAGGATATAGTACCAGGGAAAGGGAGAGATGTAACAGGTAAGGTTAGAAATAAAAGGCAAGTCCTTGTTCATCTGGGCGTCACTGTGGCGAGAAATGGCACCTAATTTGGTGTGAAGATCAGTAAAGGCTTCCTATTGGAAGAGAAGAATTGGCTTGCCTTCGTCAAGTGCAGCAAAGTTGGAGGACGTGAGCTTCAAGCAGAAAGATCTTTGTGACCTTGAGAACTTGGTTTGGGAAAGTTGAAGAACAAGTGGAAACAAATGATAGGAAGAGAGGCCAAGCAGAAAGGAGGGGTCAAGTAACAGCAGCCCCTCTGTGACATGCTGAGAAATGCTAACCACGTTCTGAAGATGATGGAATCACTCTGGATTTCAGACCGGGCTTCAACCTGGCTTCGTGTTTCTCGAAGCCCGGTCTCCACATCAAACACAGTCTAGAACAGGGCAAGTCCTGAGACCAGAAGGCTGTTAGGCTAAGATACAAGTAAAGCAGGAGGGAAGGAATGGGAAAAGGGAGACAGGCTCTGGGCAAGCTCTTGCCTCCTCCAGGACTGTGTCTGCAGAAACGACAGAGGAAGAAGAAATGGGTACTTCTCAGAGAGGCCTTTCTTGTTGGGTAAGTGCTACTTACTTACTTCACTCTGCCCAGTGAAGCTAGCCATTCAGATACAACCAGGCAACTAAAGAAAAGCCCCGAACCTGCTTCTCTCGAGAAGGGAGGGAAGACGGAAAGAATTCACCTATGTGGGCCCTGCAGAGAGACAACACCCATCTAGAATGCTCCTACATGTCCTAGGATATTACTTATAGACTATAAAATTACAATCCCCATAAGGAAAGATGTTGGAACAAGTGTTCATTAAAAAGGAATTCTCATAACAAAGTCAGTCTGTCTGCTATTTATTGTCATATATTGCCCCTAGGATCCCTAGAGAAAACCACTAATATAAATGTGCATGTCAACCACACCTCATTTTTTCCTCCTAAGTCTAGTCTACAGATATCATTCAGTATCGCAAACAAACCTTAATCTATGTGATAGATCCATGCCGGATATAAACTGCTGGATTCAAGTTTATCTCAAGTGCAGTGCAATAAACTATAACATGAGGCATGCCAACGAGGTGCTTCGATCCAACTTTTCAGGAATATAATTATTGTGGATGTCAAGGTGCTTTTCTGATATACACATACACACACACAAAAAAAAATGGTCTGAAGGTATGTCAAACTACTGATTTAGCACCAGTTTGTAACATGAAGCAAAAAGTTATTCCTCTCTTATTTCTGGCCAATCAAAATGGACTAATTTTAAAATGAAGAGAAACCAAAATAGGATGGGTGGCTTTGTTTATATGAATAAAGCCCTGAAAAACTCAAGAATTGTAGACTTGGTTTTCCCAGAAACCATTAGAACTGCACTTAGTCATATAGCATGGAATACACTCTAGAGCAAGCTCCAATTGTTCCTATTTTCAAGTCATCCAGGCTGACTTAAAGTTTAAATACACGTTCGAGCTTAATTAAATGAAACACTTGAATTATACAAGCATTGAATACTTAGTTGGAAATTGAAAAACGGATACCATGAAATCCCTAGGTAGAAAGAAAAATCAGGCGACATCTGCTAATTCATTTCTCTGTCACATGGGATGCGTGTGTTTATAAAGACCCAAGTCTTTAAATAACCAAATGCCTCTGAAATGACTCTTATTGTTATCTACTTTATTTACTTGTTTTAACGTTTTTGCACAGAACTGCTAACCAGGGAAAGAACTGGTCAGGGCGTGCTTGGTAAAGGGGTCGGCATGAGGCAGCGCCGCATGTTGTTTTCCGTCCATTTGTAGTGTTGTTGTTGACGATGTTAGGGGTCTTCATGTTGATTCCGACTGGCAGTGAGTGACCCTGCATACGACAGAGGAAAACACTGCGCAGTCCGGTGCCATCCACACAATTGTTATGTTTGGGCGTGTTGTTGCAGCCACGGTGCCAGTCCACTTTCTTCTCATTGTGCTAAGCATGAGGTCATTTCCCAGGAACTAGTCTCTCCTGATCACATGTCCAAAAGTACGTGAGACAAAACTCTCACCATCCTTGCTCCTAGCGAGCGTCCTGGCTGTGCTTCTTTGGAGACAGACTGTTTCCTCCTCCTGGTAGTGCCCCCTGTGTGTTCCCAGGACCATTTCTTGGAACCTAGAGAGTTGGGAAGGTGGGAGCTGACTTTACTCCTGAGCTGAGTTGTGCCAAACAATAAGAGACTTCCTCTTATTTTCGTAGGAGGTTTTACAGTGCAGCGTTATGGTGACTTCTCCCCAACATTCAGCAGTGTTATTTCATACTGATGAAAAAGGGGGCGCAGCTCCCTGCCACCCATTCGATTCTGACACATACAGGACAGGGTAGAGCTGCCCCTGTGAGTTTCTGAGACAGTCACTCTTTACAGGAGTAGAAAGGCTCATCTTTCTTCCACAGAGTGGCTGGTGGCCTTGAACTGCTGACCTTTCAGCTAGCAGTCCAATGCATAACCACTACACCACCAAGGCTAGTGTGGAAAACAGGAGAGTGGTTTTTAAAATATATGGAAATTTAATAGTACAGTACATTATATATGCTCAACAAATAGTCACTACATAAATTGGTCAATGAGATTGCACACACCACCATCCATTCAGATAAAGCACTAAAGTAAAAAAAAAACAAACTTTGAGACATCCCTACAATGCAACCTATTTGAGAGACAAGTAAACTGAGGTTAGATAATTTGTCCAAGGATGAGCTGTTGATTTAGCAGCAAGAAGCACAATGTGATACAAATGAGATGATATCATTCATTTGCTCACTCACTGGAGTCTCTTGCTGTGTACCATGAGTAGATTCCAATTCAAATGACCCTATAGGACAGACTAGAACTGCCCTATCTGCATTCCTGAACTGTAAACCTTAATGGGAGCAGATCACCAAGTCTTTTCTTCCTTGGGGGGGGGGGGGGGCTACCATAGGTTTCCAAAATTATTTGGCCTACCGCGCCCTTTTCAGAAAATAGAATTACTCAGTGCCTCCCTGGTAATTAACAAGTGTGTTACTGTAGCTCAGAATCCAGGATAAAGTGTAGGTATCGGCTTTTGTAGACTCCTTGGGTCATCACCTTTCGGTTTGCAGCAGAGTACTTAACCAGTGGGCCACCAGGGCTCTGTCTGCAGACTTACTCATCTTTACACACCCCAAGAAAAAGAGCAAAAAAGTTGCTGCTGTGTCAACTCCAACTCATGGCAAACTCATGTGTGCCAGAGTGGGACTGTGCTCCACAGGGGTTTCAGTGGCCGGTATTTGGGGGGAGGTGGATCACCAGGTCTTTCTTCCAATGTGCCTCTGGGTGAATTCAAACTGCCAGCTATCTGATGAGCGGTATCACCACTTACGTCACCCAGGGACTCCTTCCTACACCACTGGGACCTTCCTTTTGCCTACACATTATTGAGCCTCAATCAACATTTGTGAGATTAGTTCATTCATCATTTTGGTTATTCCTACATTCAGATCATCTGTACTGAAACCTACTGGGGGCCGGTCATTAAGTACGCCATCATTTGAATCAATTCGACCTTTTGAATAAAATGCTTTGTTGGAAGCAAAGAACTATTCATTTCTAGAGCAATGACTACCACGCCTATCTCACATCACATTGTTAGCCTGCCTAGTTCTACAGCCCAGGTTTAGCAGAGTTGTCTAGCTGGAATTCTTGAAACTCCCACCCCCAGGGCTCATTGAGTCCCTGATGCAAGGCTAAGCACTGTCGGGAGGGGAGGTTTGGGCTGACTATCTCAGGATGTCAGTTACTGTGTTGGTTCATGAGATTTGACTAGCAGTTTACATACCACAAAACCACTCAGCTTAGTCAACGCAGTGCTAGCTGTTGCACCATGAACAGTGCACTAAACTCCATGGTTAAACATTAAATAGAATGCTTCCATTTACCGTATGTTATTGTGCCCTTCAACTTCATTATTTTCCCTTTTACTCACCTGACCTTTGAAACTTAGAGAATTTCAATTCCACCATTTAAAGATCAGACTAGCCTCCCCCAGCAGGTTACCATCATACATTTTCTTGCTGAATCGAACACAGCTTCTGAGATTGAACAAAGATTACTGGGCACTTTTCATTCATCAACATGGCTCCCCAACTGCATCTCTGTAAGATTACTGTGAGCAGAGAGGTGCTGTACTTCCTCGCCTTGAGTCATATGCTTCATACTTGCTACTTGACTCATAAGATCAACCTACTACATCAAATACAGTGTAAAACATTCTATTCAGAATTCTAGATCCAGCCAAATGCCATTAATCATTACACTTTGATTTACCTTTGACCCCTGATTCTCAAATGTAAGTATGCAGGGAGATCTCCTGGAGGGATCATTAAACTTGGACTGTTGGGTCCTTGCCCAAAGGTTCTGGTTTAGTAAATCTCAGGATGGGCTAAGAATCTGCAGCTCTAACAAGCTCCCGTGTGATTCTAATGTTACTTGGAGGATCACTGCTACGAACAAAGTTCATGACAGCTCCAGGATGGCATATAAATGTGTTCATGGGTAATAATCTAAGGAGTCCTGGTGGCCTAGTGGGTTATGCGTTGGGCAGCTAACCCAACAGCTGTTCTGAGGAGGAAAGATCATGCTTTCTGCCTCAGTCAAATTTTATAGCCTCTGAAACGCTAGGGAGCTTTTCTTCTCTGTCCTACAGGGCTGCTATGAGTCAGAACCAACTTGGTGGTAATGGGTTTGGTATGGGGGTTGGGGCAACAATCCGATGGAAAGAACTAGCAAGGGCTCTGTGTGCATGTTTATTTGGAGAAAAACTAGGGGCGGTGAGGAAATGATGACCAGCTACACACAACCCCAAGGCATTTATGAATGGCAAAGCTGCCCTCACTCACTTCTCCAGTCGCTTCATAAATCCTAAGGGAGGATTTCAAGGAGCTCTGGTGGTGTAGTGGGTTCTGAGTTAGGCTGCTAACCCCATGATCAGCCGTTCAAATTCATGAGTCACTCTGTGGGGAACAGATGAGGCTTTCTGCTCTCATAAAGATTTACGGCCTCGTAAACAGCCTCAGAGTTCTACTCTGTCCTATAGAGTTGCTATCAGTCAGAATGGACTCAATAACAGTGAGCTTAAGGGGTTTTTTTTAAGCACACATTTTTAAAGTTTATTTTTATTTTTTAAGAATGAATTCTTTATTGGAAATCTTTTCAACTGGAAAAAAAGAGCATAAAATAAAATTATTATTCTGAATAGAATATTGGAAACACAAATAGGTTTCACTTTTATATCAATTAGTTCACTTCAATAAATAATTTTGGGGGTCATACAATTTACATACATGTAACATGTTTCTGAAAACCATCCAACAACAGTTGTAGCAGTCCATTGACAGGGAGCTGTCAGACGTTCAGGCATGATTCAGAACAGGCTGTGGAACAAGAGCTATCATTGCTGACGTCAGATGGATGGATCTTGGCTGAAAGCTGAAAAGACCACAGCAATGTTTATTTGTGTTTTATTGACTATGCCACGGCATTTGACTGTGTGGATCATAACAAACCATGGATAGCCATGAGAAGAATGGGAATTCCAGAGCAATTCATTGTGCTCACGAAGCACGTGTACATGGATCAAGGGGCGGCTGTGGGGACATAATAAGGGAATAGTTCATGGCTTAAAATCAGGAGAGGCGTGTGTCAAGAGTGTATCCTTTCACCCTATTTGTTCAATCTCTATGCTGAGCACATCATCAGAGAAGCTGGCTTGTATACCGAAGAATGTGGTACCCGGATTGGAGGAAGGCTTATTAACAACCTGCAATATTCAGATGACACAACCTTGATTGTTGAAGGTTGAGACAGGCATGAAGCACTTGCTGGTGAAGATCAAGGATGGCAGCCTTCAGTTTGGAGTTCACACTACAACTCAATGTAAAGAAGACCCAAATCCTCACAACTGGACCAATAGTTAACATCGTGTTAAAGGGAGGAAAAGTTGAAGTTGCCAAGATTTGGTCTTGCTTTGATCCACAATCAATGCTCATGGAAGCTGCAGTCAAGAGGTCAAAGGGTGTATTGCATTTAGTAAATCTGCTGCACAGGACCTCTTTTGAGCATTGAAAGCCAAGAAGGTTATTTTGAGGTCTAAAGTTCCCCTGACTCAACCCGTGGTATTTGCCATGGCCTCATAACCATGAGAAAGTTGGACAGTGAATAAGTAGTGAAGAAGAGTCAATGCATTTGAATTGTGGTGCTGGGGAAGAATGTTGAAAGTACCATGGAAAACTAAAAGGACAAACAAATCTCTCGTGGAAGAAGTACAGCCAGAGTGTTCATTAAAGGGAAGGCTAGCAAGACTTCATTTTACATACTTTGGACATGTTGTCAGGAGAGACTAGTCCCAGGAGAAGGACATCATGTGTGGTACAGTAGAGGGGCTGTAGGGCAGAGGTGGGGGGGAGGGGGGCAGAGTCCTTCAACAAGAGAGAATGACACAGCGACAGCACCACTGGGTTTAAGAGAACAGTTGGGGTGGCACCGGATCCAGGCAGTGGGTTATTCTGCTGGGCATAAGGTCGCTGTGGATCAGAACTGACTTGATGGCACATATCAACAACAACAGCAATTATCTATGAGCACTGACAGCAGGGGTTAGTTAGATCCAAGGATTTTACCTATTTAGCAAAAGCTTGTAGGAAAGTTCATAGCAATAATATTCATAAAATATCACAAGTGGCATATCCACTAGATGGGATACTGCTATTAGTAACCAGAGGCAATGAAGTTATTGACAAATAATAGAACATAGGTGAAGCTCAGAAAAATGGCAAGTTTAATGACCCAGCACAAAAGACCACTTCTTTACATGAAATGTCCCCCGTAGGCAAATACCAAGAAAGGAGACTAGTGTTTTCCAGGAGATAAAGAGTATTTGGTATAAAATAGTAAATTTTTCTTTTAAAAAATCTCAAAATTTTTCAAACATACCCTGCCAATGTTTTTCTTAAACTGAGAATTCAAATTGTTTGTACTGAACATATATGCTCTTTTTTCTTTCCTTAATGTATATATTTAGTTGGGAAAAAAATAAGTATAGGCATTTCAAAAAAGAATATAGGAAAATATGAAACATTAATCAAATGAAGGGCTATATATTGATTGCTTACTATATACAGACTCCTATTGTTTTGTGCAAATTCAGATGAAGCAATGAGATATATTGTTGTTGTTGTTAGGCTCCTATCAAATTGGTTCCAACTCCTAGCCCCCCAATGTACAACACTGCACGATCCTGCATCTTCCTCATCATTGTTATGTGTGAGCCCCTTGTTTCAGCTCCTGAGTCCGTCCGTCTTGTTGAAGGAGTTCCTTTTTCGTTGAGCCTCTCCTAAGCATACTAGTGTTTTCCAGCCACTGGACTTCTGGTAACCTGTCCAAAGTACATGAGCGGAACGAAGTCTCATCATCCTTACTCTAAGGAACATACTTAATTTGATAGCTCATATCAAACTAAAATTCACAATACTGCCTGGAGCATAGTAAAACCGTGGTCTCATCCATTGTTGTTGGAAGTGTATACTCCTACAAACACTAAAATAGATGGCCTTATGTGTCAGAAATCAGCATCTTTTCACCCGGCAATCCAAATCTGGAAATATTTGTTAAAGAAACAAATGTATAGAATATAGGAATATTCTTCACAATGTAACCAATCCTAAGAAAACCTGGGAAAAAACCCAAACCCTCTGTATGTAGGTGAAGAGCAGGAGTGAATACAGACAATAGAATTAGCCACTATGTAAATAGCTGTTATCGTGGGCATGCCCCACAACCTTTTCTTTGGAGCTCTCAGTTTTCTTTGTTTTGCTTGATTCTAACAGTACTGTCAATCGACGGACTCTCAGTTTTCTTTGTTTTGCTTGATTCTAACAGTACTGTCAATCGACCGACTCTCACCTTCTCTCACGTAGGTGAGGAGTTGATGACATACTTCAGACCAGGACCCACAGTCCTTTACTGGGGACAGATGCGGATGCTTGACAAAAGGAAGTCTTTTGCCTTGTGACATTGCAGGCTATAATGGCAATCAAGTTTTTCAAATAAGCCCATCCAAAAGAACATCAACACGGAGGAAGTCAACCTGAGAGACTGAGAGAAAGATAGTAATCAGTATTGTTTGACGATCTCAGAAGGCCTTTGGACATCCCAGTTAGACAAATCATTAAATTACTTGCGTTTTTCTGTTTAAAATCACAAGTTAAAGATTCTTCATTAATACGATGTTATTACACATAAAATTTTACTGGCGTATATAAGAATATACATGACATTATTAACTGTATGTATGCATAGTTAAATGTATGCATATTTAAGTATAATTAAGTCCTTATATGGTATATAGAAAATTCTATATCTTTCTGTGTACTTTCTGTGTACTTTCCAGTATTCTCCAAATTTTCTACAATGAGCATGTCTTGATGACATGTCTATACATATATGACCAAAAGCTATCAAAAATATTTTCTTTTCACTTAAAAATGTTTACCATATTTTCAGTTCTTTGGTTATTGAATATTTTAAGAGAAAGGATCTATTCATAAAATGTAGCTATATGTTACACACATCATTTATGGGGTTATAAAATGGTAAAATCCCTATTTATCAAGAGAAAGTTGGCAATTGCAGATGAATTTATATCTGTATTTACTTCTGACTTCAATTGTAAGGCTCAATCACAATGATAGAAAAAATATTAATGATGTATACACAAGCCTACATGGTTTAGCTGTAAAAAAGCAAGTAAGATCATAATACACTATTATAGAGAGAGCTTCAGGAACTACTATTTAAATGAAAATAGAAAATAGTATATAAAACAGCAACTTTTGTGTAATAAAGGAGTATGTACATATATATGTATACATATATGTATACCCACTCCTCACTTAGAGACATGGTTAGGGTCCAAAGACCAAGCCATTCTGTAAAAATTAATATTATGCAGAAATGGAGGACGTTTTCATGATTACATAGCTTCCAATTGCATTATTCCATATCTGCAAAATGACATCATTAAATATCACTGAGAATCATGTCCCAGCCAGGTTGACATATAACCTTAACCTTCCCAGGCAGAATGTCTTTTGTCTTGTACCTTGGTGTTAGTTATTGCCAGGTAGACATTGTAAATGCACAAAATAGTTAGCTAGTAGTTTTTTAAACTGTTGTAAACAAAAATGTCAGATATAGTTGATAAGTGAAGAATAGATAGAAAGATAGATATATAAAACATAAAGCCCAAAAGAACAAAACAAAAACTAGTACAAATGGTTAATCACCAAAAACCAAAACCGAGCTCACTGCCAATGGGTCGATGGCGACCCATAGTGACCCTACAGAGCGAAGTAGAACTGCCCCTGAGGGCTTCGAAGGGTGCAAATCTTTACCAAGGATACTGCCTCATCTTTCTTCCACAGACTAGCTGATAGGTTTGACCCTCTTACCCTATAGTTAACAGCCCAATGCTTGGACCACTACACCACCAGGGCTCCTTGATTAGTCAAAAGGAAAAGAAAATTAGTGAGATACTTCCAAGAATGGCTAAAATTAATGAGATGGGAAATATAAAATATTGACAAATATGAAGAACAGCTGGAACTTGTTTACATGGCTAGAGGAAGTGTAATTTGGAGCACCCACTCTCAGAAGCTCTTTGACAATATCTCCCTAACTAAAAACCTGTGTACGAGAGTAAGTAAAAAATGATTGCCATATGCATGAGTTTAGTGCAAGCAGAACACGTGTAAGCATGTGTTGCAATCATTGGGTGGCTGTGGGCTACTCCAAGTGCCGTAACAAAACAATGGCTTCCAAGTGGATCTGCTGCGCCAGTTAAATTCGAAGGACAGGTCAGGTCAGTAGGTTGTTTGGGGGCTCCAAAGGAGGAATTATGATGCAGATTTCTCAAAGGACACAGGTCAACCACAGGGGCTTATGATGAAGACATTTTAAGAAAGTGGAAAACAGCCCTGTTGAGGAAAAATGTCAGGAAAGTTACACCAAAGAATGTTTTTTCCTATCATGACCATGCACCTGCTCATTCTTTGTGGCTAACAAAGGCTGACCTAGAAGAATTTCATGGGGAAACTTTACCCCATCCACTCTCCAGCCCTGATCTTGGCCCGTCAGACTGGTCTGGGTTTTGTTCCCAGAACTCAAAGAACATTTCAAAGGAACATGATTCCAGCCCCTTAAGGGTGCCAGACCTGCTGTTTAGCCACGGCATCAATTGAAGAGCACAGAAATCTTCTAGGAGGGGTTAGAGAGATGGAAATCCAGGTGTAGACCTAGATGGGGAGTATGTCAAAAACAGTGGCTTCACATTTTGATATTCTTGCTTCATAAATATTTCGGTTATTTTGTCGAAATGCTTTGATGGACTCTCACACACCCTTGTATTGCTGCTGCTGTTGTGGGCCTTTGAAGCCCATTTCAACTCATCACGACCCTATGTGATAGAGAACTGGGGCACAGGGGGTTCTGGGCTGCAGGCTATATGGGAGTAGATCACCAGGTCTTTCCCCCACAGAGTGGGTTTGAACTCCCAACCATTTGGCTAGCAGCTGAGTAAGTAACTTTTGCACCACCAGGGCTCCTTACCCATACCCTATAATCCAACAGTTCTTTTCCTGAGACTTTACCCACCAGAAATACATGCCTGCATCAGAAGAGAGGTACAAGGATGCTTGTAGATGGAAGAATCATCAGTTAACCCAAAAATTAGAAACCCATCTCCAGCAACCGCAGAAGGGATAAATAACCTAGGGTATACCGTTGGTGCGGTACTATGGAGTATGTTACAGCAATGAACTGGAGGGGATACTTGCACTGTCTACAACGCTACCCCACACCACACAACAGTGGGTGCCATAAATGTACCGTTGACTGGAAGAAGCTCAATACAAAAGAATACAAACGCACGCTTCCACACGTGAACAGCTACATAGAGTCGAAGGGATCTCTGGTGCTCAGAGTCGGGCTAGTGGTTGTCTCTGGAGCGGAGAGGCAGCTTGTGAATGGGAAGGGCACCGAGGTGGTTTCTGGGGGCTAGTAATATTCTATTTCTTGCCTTTTCAATCGGTGAGAAGTCATCAAGCTGTTCACTTATAAAACGAGTACTTTTCTGCCTGTGTGAGCAGATTATAAAACTGTTTTAGGATAGACAGCTTATTAATCTAAAGGGAGACGTGGGGGACAGGATTCAAAAAGACGAGGAAAGACATAAGACTTCTCTGTCTTCTTACGTGGTTTTGGCTTTGGAATCACGTACACATTCCATACATTTAAAATATCCAATGAATACCAAGCAGAGAAATCTACATATGCATGTATTAAAAGTAAATGGGGAATAAAAATATTTCTGTCAAATGTGAAATAAACTCCTGTTTTGCTACTTTACCTAGTTTACATCTTAGAATACACCATTCTAAAGGAGGACATAATACAAGTCTGAAATGGACAAGACCTGATTCTCTGAAACGCTAGCGTGATAATTCTTAATTTGGTTTAACAGCTTGAAAAAAAACATTGTGGATGTTAAAAGCTGAAGCCCTAGGGAAACACAGAAGGGAGGTAGAAAATTGAACAGCTGGCAAAGCATTTGTGATTGTCCCAAACAAACAGCTGTACGGCGGTGAGGCACGGACTAGCCGGATGGCCTTTGGAATTGACAAAAATGTGTTTAAGAAGCAGGGGACTCCATGAGCTGAGCACTAATGCCCAAACAGAGCCCTTGCCCAGGGTGTCTGTGCTGAGTTAGCTGTCTAGAACATGTAGTATCAACCACTGCCAAACTGTGAAAAACGATGAAGGGAAAAGATGATGAAATAGTTCTCAGATGTGTTTTTATCTTGAACTTCTGATTCTTCTTCCAGCTGCTTCCTGCCTAAGATTTTCCCGAGTGACCCTAACTTAAGAGAACTTGTTGATTTGGAACCATGACGATCCCGTGTGTGTGAACGTAAAACTGTCCTCCGAAAGATTGCCCGGACTCCTGTTTTGCAAGTGGATCTCCAGGTCTTTCTTCCAAGGTACCCCCCTTGGTGAACTGCAACCCCAGCCTTGCAGTTAGCAGTAAAGTGTGCTAACAGTTCGCAGCACCCAGGGACTCGTGGAGAGTGGACACTGGGAAGAACTTTAGAATACTCATCTTAAAGGAGCCATAAAGGGATGCCGTCAGTCAGAATTGGCCCTGCCTGAATGAACAATAATGCAACATCCCATAAACTTTTTGAATCAAATCCACAGAGAATTCGGACCCTCAGTGGTTCCTACTATCCATCCGTGTGGTCTCTCACCTGGGAGGTTCCAATCCAGCTCTGTGACTTACCGTGTGACTGTGGTCCTTCTCCTTAATCTCCTTGAACCCAAATGCCCTAATCTACAACATGATGAGAAGCCCTATGAAGTGGTTCTAAGCTTCTATCAGCTAAGTCTCATTGTGTTTAGTACAGTATACGTGCTCAAGGCAGGCAAGTTATAATTACGTTGGCATACTATATCTTATACATTCCTAAATAGAAAAAAGAAGCAATTGAAGTACATGAATACCTTATGCTCTGCCTTCTTTGTTAAGCATTTACGTAGTGTAAAACGGCATGTCTTTTATTTAATCTTTTACGAAGCCCCATGAGCTTACAAATGAGGAAGTGAGGCTCAAGGTCACAGAGGCGAGAAGTGGTAGCACAAGGATTGGAGGCAGAGCTGTCTGACTCCAGAAATTAGTTTTCTGTGTCCACAACAAAGCCAGAATAAAAACTGAACCACATCAGGGTGATCGCCAGAAACGGCCAAGAACACATTCATGAATCATTCATGAGCTCCCCCTACACACACCAGAACTCAGTACCAGGGCTGTCTCTCCCTTGGGACAGACAGAGACAGTTGTATTTAGAAGATGAAGTGGGCTGGAATGGACAGAGTGTGGGCAGGCTGGAATGGGTGGCCTGGAGAACAGTGGCTGGCACAATAAGTGGGTGAATGAGAACCTTTAGTATCAAATAGGGGTCCCCAGTCACTCACTATGAGTCATCTGAGGGAAGCTGAGGTGAAAACTTAGGGGGCCGGGACAGACGAGAGGACTTGAGCTGAGGAGCTTATATTGTGAACCCAAACCCGGGACTGTAGGATAAAATATGAAATGTCTTGGAAAATCCTGGAAAGAGAAATCATTGCAAAAGACAGAGCTCAAAGCTAGCCTTAAAACAAAACACTGGGGGGAAAAATGCCAAAACAAAACAAAACAAAACAAAAAAACCCCAAAGCACTGCCATCTAGTCAATTGGAACTCACCCTAGATAGGGTTTCTGAAAGATGAGCAGACAGCTTCATTTTTCTCCCTCGAAGGTGGGTTTGAACCCATAGCCTAACCTACAGCAACACCAGGGATCGTTGGCCACAGATCAGAGGTGGAGAAAGGAATCTGGGAAATGCGCAGACCAGTTGGACCAGCAGTTCTGGCGGGGCGGTGAATAACCGGGAGAAAAGAGCTGGAGGGACCCCCGCTTTCCTCTGTGGGCCCACGGTGATGCTGGTTTGCCTGCTATTCGGATTTTAGGTGATGAGTATAGTGAAGAATACATATTGTTTGGTTCAAATTTCAATGTGTGTTCTGAATAACCTTGCATATTGGTTTTTGGATTTCTGTTTTTTTTTCTCATGGGTCGTGGCCAAAATATTTTCAAAGCTCTTGCTTTAGGGAATATGGGACTGACTAGAAAATTATACTCTTGTCAATGGCAGTTAGGGAAATAAGCCACAGCTGTTGATTAAGGACGACTCGTGTTCCGGGGAGAGCCTCAAGGGGTAGCATCACTTGATAAAATGACAGGACTTCAAGGTCTGTCTTACAGCCCCCTCATGTAAAGGAGTTGGACTGTCCTACTCATGCAGAAATGGCCAGTGTATTAGAAACAATTCACTTACTAACTTCCAAAGAGAAATATGATGGTGTGAAGTTATTTCGCTCTTTCGCTTCCTATGGGGAAATCTGCCTGACAACTCATATGAGAATTGACGCAGAGGAGATCTGGGGTCTGAAAACTCTCTGTGGCGATAACTGATAACAGCTATCATTTATGGAGAACTTACTATGGGTCTGGCATTGTCCTCAACTCTTCGTGGACATAGCCCGATGAGGTGTTCCACTGTAGAGATAGGCCTGCTAAGCAGATGGAGTCTTAGTACCAGTCAGCCTACCCACTCTCTGCGTATACACTAACAAACTCTCTCTTTGACTCCATTTTAACAGGCTGTACATTAATCTTATGAAGTCCGGGTGCCACTGCGGGCTAGTCATAGGAGTGTTAACCAAAAGGTTAACAGTTCAAACTCATCACTCAGGCCAAAGGAGAAAGATGAGACTGTTTGCCCCTGTAAAGATCAACAGTCTTGGAAACCTTACATAGGGACGCGATGAGTCAGAAGCACATTGATGGCAGAGGGATTTCCTTTTGTATGTTTGTTTTAATAGTTATATTTCTTGCTAACTCTGTGCTTCCAAACTCCCAGAAGCATCCTCCTAAATGTAGTCAAGGAATGTCAACGGGAAGAAAAGCTGCAGAATAACATGGACATTTTTTTCCAAACATTCCTTTAAAAATATTATTGTGCTTTGAGTCAAATTTCACGAGATTTCCTGTCAGCTCGCTCCCCATTTCCAGCCTGGGGATCCTCCTTTCCTTTCATGGGAACTTTCTCCCTCTTTGCCCCTTCTCATCTGTTGCTTTTGGGACAATGCTGTCCTGTTCATCTCCTATGATGGATGAAACCTGTTGTAAGAGACATGTTCTTTGTGGCTGTTAATGTTTACTCTATGAACTTGTCTGTTGTTTGGCTTAAAAGTGGTCTCTGGCAAAGGTTCCAGATGAGGAGAAGGCTGTCTTAGGGCCATTATCTCGGGGTTCCTACTCCCGTCTTTGTCTGGTCTATTTTCATTTTTATTTTACATTTTCGTCCACTCTGTCCGGGAGCCTGCCTGTGTTGTCATCTGAGTTGCAGCCGTTGGGAGTAGTAGCCAGGCACCATCTAGTTCTTCTGGCCTCAGGTTAGAGGAAGCCAACTGTGGGCTTCTTTTGCCACTCTATTTGTTTACATGGGGGGATTTTTTTATTTTGACCCTTTCTTCTTGTTGGTGTTGTGTTCACTGCTATAAATTGACTTCTGAACACTGCTTTTGCTATCTCCCAAAGGTTTGAGTATGTTGCATTTTCATTCTTGTTTTATTCTAGGAAATTTGTGATTTCCTCTTTCATTTCTATTATCCAGTGGTTTTAAACAAGATGTTATTCTGTTTCTACATATTTGACTTTTCCCCCCTTGCTCATTCTGTAATTGACTTATGTTTTTATTGCATTGTGATCAGAGGAAATGCTTTGTACTATTTCTATGTGTGAAATTTTATTAAGACTTGCTTTAAAGGGTCCTGGTGGCATAGTGATCACATATTGGGCTGCTAACTGAAAGGTCAGCAGTTGAAACCCACCAGCCACTCCATGGGAAAAGACTAGGCTTTCTACTCCATAGTAGTATAGTGGTTACAAGTTGGGCTGCTATCCACATGGTTGGCAGTTGAAAATTACCAGCAGCTTCCATAGGAGGAAGACTGGGCTTTCTTCTCCAGTCAACAGGTACAGTCTCAGAAACCCACGGGGCAGCATGTGAGTCAGCGTTGCCTCGATGGCAATGAGTTCCTCGTGAGTTAAAGAGTGACAGTCTTGGAAACCCACGGGAGCAGTTCTACCCTGTCCTATGGACCCCTTATGAATGGAAAATGCCATGGCAGGGAGGCTTTTTGTGTGTGTACATTTTCTTTTGTTTTGTTTGGGGGAGGGGGTCCTTTATGGCCTAACATGTAGTGTATTCTGGAGAATGAATCGCGTGCATTGGAAAAGAATGTGTACTTTACTGCTATTGGGTCCAGTATTCTGTGACTGTCTTTGAGGATACTTGGTAGAAAAGTTTAAACATCAGAGTATTCTCACAAAAAGGCTGCACAACTCTTTTCAATATAATTAAACCATTGAATTGTGTGGTATATGAATTACATGTCAATAAAACTGTTAAATTCTTTTAAAGGGCAACAAAAACCAATGGAATAGGACTGAATTTCCGGAGTTATAAGCACATATTCATCTACTTTCCCACAAAATGGCAGTTTATCTTGAGTGAATTGGGTATTTTAAATTCCATGAGCTCCATTTTGGCAACTGTTAGATTCTATGGATATGTTATCCATTAGTATTGGCATTTATTTAGCATTTATTCTTTCTCTGACCTAGAAATAAATACAAATATAAATACT
>NW_022103920.1:81561862-81570761 GCF_000313985.2 Echinops telfairi
GATCTACATATAACCCCCTCCCTGAGAGATAGACACCAGAAAAGTGGGTGAAGAGAGACATCGGACAATGTAAGACTGACAAAACAATAATAATTTATAAATTATCAAGGATTCATGAGGGAGTCGGGGGGAAGGGGGCAGGAGGAAAGGAGGGGGGAAATGAGGAGCTGATTCCAAGGGCTCAAGTAGAAAGGAAATGTTTTGAGAATGATGATGGCAACAAACATACAAATGTGCTTGATACACAATGGATGGATGGATGGATTATAATAAGAGTTGTACGAACCCCCAGTAAAATGATTTTTTAAAAGTTTGTGCACCTTTATAACTCTCCCTTGCTTGAATTCACTTCAGTTTAATATGGTTTACTCTCTGGGTCAAAGATCGTGCTTTCTTTGAAGACTTTTGAGACATTGCCAGATTGTACACTAGAAAGATTTATAGCAACTTATATTTCCAAATTCAGTTCATGAAAATGTCTTTCTCCCCACATCCTCAATAATATTAGGCATTTTTTATTTTAAAATGTCAGCCAATTTGTAGGTGAAAATTGGTTTCTTGTTTTAATAGCCTTTTTTGATTTCTCATGAGGTCAAATAGCCATTGGCCTCTTCAGTTCATCTTTTGTGAATGCCTTTTCATGGCTACTTTTAGGTCACTTTTCTAGTGGGATGGTTGTCTTTTTCTCTTATTTGTTAGGTTGTTTTTTTTGGTAAAGCATATAATGACTTTTTGCCTGCCATATAGGGAGAAGCTATTTTCTATTACTTGTAACTTGCTTCTTTTTGCTTTGGGTAATTATTTAACCTTACCTTGGCTAACCGTGTACACAGAAAAGTCCACTCCCATTCCAGGATCTTGACATGATCAGTGGTGTTGAGTGTAGTTTTCACGAGTGTCAACAGTCTCATGATTTCTGTTCTAGTTGTCTCACTCTCATTTTCTTAGAGTCCTTGTTCCCTATCTTCTCATCTGTGCTTTAAATGAGCCCTTGACCCTTTGGTCTTCTAGAGACAGGGCCTGATGATATGCATAATTAAGCACCTATACATACCTGTGCTTACCTTGCTCACTGGGTATTCTGTTCTTGTCACGAATTGCACATATATAAGCAGCCTTTGAATCTGCTGGGAAGTGTGGGGCTGGGAAGGAAAGCGCCGTCAGAACTACCTAAAAGCAGCACCTTTGATGTGAAAACATGTAATATTGTCCACTACAGACTGATTCCTAAGCACAAGTGTAAGATGGATGTAGAGGCAGCAGCATCTGACCTCTTTCATCAGCTCAAGGCCAATTGTTACAGGCCAGGTCAGACATGCTGACTCCATGCCCCTCAGCTATCCCTCCACTGCATGCCCTTTTCTGCTGGGCTCAATTATGCTTTACAAAGGCCCCACAGAACTCACCAACAAAACCCACACTGAGGAGGTTTGCGAGGTTAACAGATTATAATCCTGGATCAGAAATGCTCAAGCGCAGCCCTTCCAGGACTGACAGCTTCTTCTCGGTCATGCCCACGGCACACCACTTGCAGGTCCTTGACCTCCCTGCTTAGTCAACCACACAGAGTACTTTTAGTGCTGCTGCAAGCACCCAGAGGGCCCTCCACCCATCGTAAACCTCCTGCCAAAGGCATTCAGTCCTTGCTCTTTGGGGTGTGTGCCTAGAGGCATCTCTCATCACAAGTGAGCCACCTGCCCAAGGGCACTCAGCTCTCCTCACTCTGTGGACCAGGAAACCCACCACTCTGTCCAGGGCTCTGTCTTGGCACGTCTGCCACCACTCCTCCTCCAGCTTTCTGTCACTGGATGGAGAAGATTACAGGACTCTTGGATTCCAAAAGACACACTCATTCTTTCTGGATGACGGGTGAGATTCCCTCTCCTGCTTTGACAGTGACTCACTTTAAACCCAGTGAAATGGCAAATGGACCAACCCACCTCCTTAAGAGTTCCAAGTTTTTACAATCACAACGAACCCCGTTAACAACCACTTATGGTCTGTCTGCAGTCTCACTGTCCTAACCGAATCATATAACCTATCAGCGTCTTCCCCCACCTCCTCTTACTCAGACCCATCAGGAAAACGTTGTTTGACTGAAGCTTCAAAGACTATGGATATGTATATATCCATAAAATACATAAAATATCCACACACACATAAAATCTGAATCACATTTTTTAAAACAAAATACTCAAGGGTGACAAGTTGTGTCCTTTGCACTGAATTGTTATTTATTTTAAAGGTGACTACAGAGGGTACTTTCAGTATAAGGTAGAACTTTCTGTTTAATTTCTTCTGGAATCTTTTTTGACCTTGAGGAATTTAAAATTTTATATAATCACATTTATCAATAATTTCCTTTATAAAGTCTGCCGTTGCTTGCATGCTTGGAAGGAACTCCCACCACAATGTCTAATGTCACAAATGTGAGAGTATCGCCTAGATTTAAGGGAGGCAGGGAGGTCCTTCCAATGTGTAAGAAAAGAACTGAGTCAAGGGAGAGGGAGGTTGAGAGAGGATATGGGAAAAGCAACCCTTTGAAGCGTGTACTTTACTGCCTGTTCTTTCCCAAAGCAGCAGTGGGGCCCAAGAATTTGCATTTCTAACAAATTCCAAGGTTAAGCAGATGCTACTCTAATCTAGATGAGAATACCAAACCCTTTTCCAACCAACTTGAGTTGTCTTATTATTTCTTTTCCCGGTGACTGCCTCCGAACTGACACTTGAAGATCTGTGGATGAGCAAAGTGTCTGTAGGTGCCCGTCTTCTCCTCAGCAGCGATGCGTGACCCTCTAGCTGTGGCGCTCAGAGCAAGCTTGAGCAAACGCGGACTTCATAGTTTCTGGACACCTGAGACCCACTCCCGAGGACCCAGGTGAGCGTTTCACGGGCTCAGTTTGGCTCTGAGAGAGGTCCTTTCTTTCCTGAGTAAGAAATCTCTTTGTTGGTAACCTCTGTGATGAATCTTGCTGCCAAACGATCCTCTATTATTGTTGTTTCATGTTTTGTTTGGTTTTGTCTTTTTCTCTTTAAGTAGCAAACCAAATTCCCACTTCTGAGATTTATATTTGTTTTTTAAAAAATAAGGCATGACAGCAAGTCAGACTCCAGAACCTGGAGGCCATCTCAGTTATCCCAACACGGTCTATTCTTGTGGTCACCATTGCTTTTGTTTTCATTCAAGCCCTGACTCCCTAGTAAAGAGCTAAACAAATGATTCAACATCGGAGAGGGGGGGGGGCTTGTTGCCCACATCCATTCTTATAGCTCCCTGACATTGGAAACCAACACTTGACATTTCTGAGACTTCCTCAGCTGGAAACTGAGACCTGGAACCAACAGCAGAGATTTGAAGTGAGGGTTGGATGAGCTGGCACTCACCACGCTGCCCCCACACACAAGTACTGGGCTTCACAAGTCCTGCTTCCCTTTCCCCACCCGCATCTCTTTTCTTTCCCTTCAGTTCGAGCCATTGCTCGAGACAAGTCCCTGGTCCCCAAACTAACATCTGCACTACCACAGGAGCAGTCTTTCTGGATCAGTAATCCAGTGGGTTGGGGATGGGTGCAGTGATCAATGGCTCACTGTTGTCCTCGGATAAAGCCCATTCAACCAGTCGCTCCTTCCACTATCTGTCTTTATCTGTCTTCACCGATTTCTCTTCCAGGGGCTTCCTGAACTTTGCACTTCTCAGAACACACCAAACTGTTTCATATCTGCCCACCTTCCCACTTCAGATCTGCCTCAAATATCCTCTATCCCCAACCTTGTTGACCTAACAACACCCAAATTCAAAAGTACTCCAACCCGAAGAAATATTCCCTAAATCTTTTATTTAATTGAGTTTACCTTGTGGGGGAGTATAGGGTGTGTGCACCATTAAACTTTGTATACAACTCACTGTCTGGTGTGAATACTAACAGGCTGCGCTTCTACGGAAAGCTTAGAGGTTGGAGGGTGGAAGGTGGAGAATGGAGGTGGAAGGTGGAAGTTGGAGTTTGCAGGGTGGAGGTTGGGGTCCACTCAGAGATACCTCCAAAATTCTGGTGATCTACTTCTGAAAACTTTGTAGAACAACTGATTATATCCCTTAAATTGCCACGGAGTCAATTCCACCTCAAAGTGACCATATAGGACAGAGTAGAACTGAGTTATTGGGTTTCTAAGACTTTAAATCTTTACAAGAGTAGACAGCCTCATCTTTCTCCCATGGATCGGCTGGTGGGTCGGAACTGCTGACCTTGTAGTTAACAGCTCAATGCATACATAATCCACTGTGCCACCAGAGTGTCTCATACTTTATTGGGGGGAGGGGAGTGCTTCAAAAGGCTTCTGGGAAAATGGAATTGAAAGACAAAGAAATTTTTTCATGAATGTTTTCAACCCCCCTTGTGTAACTATTATATAAGTTGTATACTACAACACTCTCTCTCATTACCAAGGAGTCAAATCTGACTCATAATAATCCTATAGGACAGAGTAGAACTGTCCCTGTGGGTTTTGAAGACTGTAGATCTTCATGGAAGCAGAAAACCTCCTCTTTCTCTGACAGAGTGGCTGGTATCTTGAACTGCTTGCATTACAGTTTGCAGTGCAGCACGTAACTCACTATCCCACCAGGGCGGATGGTACTACAACACTACAGTAAGATACTTCTATGTATATCTGTTTTCCTACCAGACTCTGAGCTCATGGCCAATTAGATCATATATTAAACGGCCTCATTCGTACATAGTGAATATGTAACAAACATGACTCTGAGTCATCCAGACCACCAACACTCTATATTGAATATATTAAAATGAAGCCACATCCCAGAAGTAGAATCATTTTTGCTATAATATTTTTAAAAGAATTTTAAAATGTTGCTTTTAAAATTATTTAGTCACAGGTACCCTGGTAGAACAAGTGTGAGGATGGCGCAGGACGGAGCAATGTTTTGTTCTCTGCTGCATAGGGCTGTCATGATGTCCAACAGACTTGATGGCACCTGACAACAACGACACTACACTGGTGGTGCTATGGGAGAAGCATTGGGCGGCTAAGCACAAGGACAGTGGTTCAAATCCACCAGCCACTCCTTAGAAGAAATATGAGACTAGGCAGTCTGATTCTATACATACTCAGTCTCAAAAACTCTGGGGAGTTCTGTAGGGTAGCGACGCCGTTGGAATCAACTCCATGGGAGTGGGTCTGGTGCTGGCTGCTACAGGTAATTGGTGTAGTTTTCAAGGGGCAATGATTTCCAGGCAATCATTCAGCAGACTCACTATTCTCTCAATGTAGGAAACCTGAACTAGCTTTTAAGAAATAGAATGAAAAATAAAATTAATATTGATAAATATTTACTAAAAATAGGTTGTTTACATTTTTATCTGTTTTCTTTTTTTCCAAGCCTCAAATGTCTTCAGACCCCTAAAAAGCTCATGGACCCTAACCACTGTTTGATGGTGTATGATTAACACAATCATACTGCAAACACATATTAGATGCTAAGTAAATAATTAAGGTTTTAATACATCAATAAATAGTGATCTGACCCTTTCTGTTTGTTGTTGGTCTATAGTTTCTTGTTTTTAGTGGTGGGTTTGTTTTTTTTCAGCCACCATTTATTTAGCCTATGCCAGCAGCCTGACACTGTGCTATCTTCCTTTGATAAATATTAACTCAATTAATACTCATGATTACCTCCAGTATCACAGTTGGGAAAGCCTGGTGTTCATGGATTTAAGACACTTGCCCACACACAGTCACCTTTCACCATGCTGTCAGACCCCACGTCTAAATCACTAAACGTCACAGACTTTATATTAAATGCCTATAACAATCTGAGTTTCAGCTTCCTTGTCTATAAAGTAAGGATAATTATATTCTCTATTTCTTACAGGGTTCTTTTGTAAACTCAATGATAAGTGTCTGGAATATAGCTGACATTCAGAAACAATTTAAGCTATTGGCGAGCGGTTTGACCTCTTTCCCCTGGGCTGGGGTAGTAACAGGAGCCTGGGGCTGGGCTGCTCATTGCAAGGTCAGCAGTTGGAAACCACCAGTTGCTCTCTGGGAGAAAGACAGGGCTTCCTACTCCCGTAAAGAGTCCTAGTTCTACCCTGCCCTGTAGGGCCGCCACGAGTTGGACTAGGCTCAAGGCAGTGACTTTGGTTGTTGAGAGTAATCCATGAGTCCTGGTGGCCCATGGTTAAGTGCTTGGCTGCAAACCAAAATGTTGGCAGTTGTCATTCTGGATGGCGTAGAACTGGCCCTGTGGTTTCTGAAACTGTACCTCTTTATGGGAGTAGAACATTTTGTCTTTCTTTCTGAGAAAGTGATTGGTGGTTTCCATCTGCTGACTTTGAGACTAGCAGCCTATCACCTACAACATCAGGGCTTTTATGACCTAGGAAATCTGCTGGGGCAATTTTACTTGTTCTATAGGGTCTCTATGAGGTATAATCAAATCAACAACAAACCACAAGAAGCTAGGATAACAGCCCGTGGGTTTGGTACTCCTACTATGTGGTGCATAACCCCCTGTCACTTCCCTATTTTAGCATCTGTTACATTTCATTGAATCTAATAAACTTGGATTCTTTACTTACCCCTGTCTAGATTGTGAGTTCCATGAGAACAAGGATCATACCTATCTTATTCTTCTTTATGCCCCAGTTCTCAATATGTTATCTCACACGTTAGGTGCTTAAAATAAATATTTGTTGAGTTGGTTAATTTAGTAAGCAGGTGCTTACTAAAGATGGGGTAAGAAAAATGAGGCTTTCTACTTCCAGGTATAAGAAAGATGAGGCTTTCGACTCCCATAAAGAATTACAGTCTTGGAAACCCACAGGAGCAGTTCTATCCTATTCTATAGGGTCACCGTGAGTCAGCATTGGCTTGATGGCAGTGAGAGTGAGTACTAGATGCAAATCATTTTACTAGATAAGCAACAGAAGTCACATCTTTAGCTAACAAGTAGCTTACGATCTAGTTAGGAGGAAATCAGAAGACAATCATTTCGAGACGACATGTCAAATTATTTACACTGTAGCATCCCGCATAAGATGCTATGGTGGCATAGTTACTATGAGTTGGGCTGTGATCCGCAAGGTCAGCAATTCAAAACCACCAGCCACTCCTTGGGAGAAAGGTGGGGTATTTTTACTCCTATATAGAGTTACAGTCTCAGAAACCTGTAAGGGGGAGTTCTAGCCAGGCCTATGAGATCACTATGAGTAGGCATCGACTTGAGTGAGTGAGTGAGTGAGTGAGTGAGTGAGTGAGTGAGTGACTATCTAGCATCCCACAAGACCTTGCCACTTTTTCTATCTGTAGAATTCCGTTAAGGATGTAAGAAATAAAAGGACATAGTCATGTGGGGGTGGGGTGGGGGGAAGGGCATCATTCAGCCAAAATCTTTTACCATACTAAGATATCATTCAGTTGTAAGAAGAGAATAAAAACCATCAAGCCCATAATGATATGCAAATTACATTGATCTAATCAGTCATGTTTGCTGTCATAAAGAAGCCCACATGATTGCAAAATATTTCACCCATTGTGTGAACATTATTATAGTCTACATCACCATTAAACACCCATCTGGGCTAGGCACCCTGCTCTGCACCATGAAAAAGATTTTAATTAAAATAGGTACAAACCCCACACTCTGAGAATCAGAAAAAGAAAGAAAATGCACAACATATGAGTTACTCCAAGTGTTGATTCCTTGCTTTAACTTTAAAGAATGCTCTAAGTAGTTGAATCCTATTCCATTGACACCTTCATCTTAAGAACATTAACGATGACATTTACATTTGTCCCTTTTAAACTTAAACTAGATATAGTTAGTTGTAGTACTTAAACTGACTTTTAAGTATTGTGTCTGTGACGATTTTTAGTGCTGTTTTTTTATATATTTTAATGTTTTTTTTAATTTATATTTTTGACTTGCAATTGTAGAAATTGCATTTTTAATCCAAATAACTTCACAGTCAGACTTCAGTCATTATTATAGTTTTTTTTGTTATTATTATTTTTTAAATTATTTTATTGGGGGCTCATACAATTCTTATCACAGTCCAAACATCCATCCATTGTGTCAAGCACATAGTTTTAGTCTTTCTATAATAATCTTAGATTTAAATCCTCAGTTCATTTGGAATTTTTATTTTGGCATGATATATAAAAAATACAATAATAGTCATATTAACAGGTAGCTTTTGTGGCCCCATGTATAATTTTCCTACACTGATAGCATTGCATTTCAGGATAGATTTTGAAAGGTTTTCTTGTTAATTCAAATTTATGCACGAGCCATTAATGCCCAAGATGAGAAAATTGAAGATTTTTACCAAACCCTGTAGTTTGAAATTGAACAAGCATGCAATCAAAGTACATGGATAATTATTGATAACTAGAATGTGAAAGTTAAACAAAGAAGTATCAGTTGTTGGATTATAGGCCCATAGTAACAGAGACAGACCAATGACCTATCCATAGGAAATCCTTTTTTCCCAACAACATAAATGGCAACTAAATAGGTGGACGTCACTGGATGGAATACATAAGACTCAACTCCATGGCATCTGGGGAAGAAGCTCAATATCATCAGGGCAAAGACCAACTGCCAAATAATCCATCAGTTGCTCATATTTAGGTTGAAGCTGAAGGGAAAAACCCCACAAGTATCAAAATAGGACCTTGAGTATCTTCCACCTGCAGCAAGGCACCATCTCAAGAATACATTTGAATCATAGAAACATTGAACATTAGTGATGGAAGATGAGAGAAGCTGTGGGATGATATCATACATGAAGAAAGCAAAGGGCCATTAAAAACACAGGAAAGACTGCCGATGGAATGGTATGATATATGTAAGAGCTCCCAATAAAATGATTTGCGG
>NW_022103920.1:81571301-81577369 GCF_000313985.2 Echinops telfairi
TGTGTCAAGCACATTTGTACATATGTTGCCATCATCATTTTCTACTTGAGCCCTTGGTATCAGCTCCTCATTTTTTTTGCCTCCCTCCTCCACCCTCCATTCCTCAGGAATCCTTGATAATTCCTGCTGCACACCCTTAGCATTTCGTGCCAGTGTAGCGGGGTCAGTTCGGGCACAATTCCCACACTGTGCCTCCCGGGTTGTCCCTTGTAGCGCTATGGGTCAGTGAGGGAAATTGTGTCTTGTGGTGGGGTCGGCCCTGTGGTCCTCTCTGTGCATTGGTTACACAGAGCAGGAAGGTCATCCTCAGGGCTTGTTGAGCCTGGATGTATTCCATTCTCTCTCCTCCCCTTTTCTTTTGCTCCTGTGTGCTCTGATCAGACACAACCCTCTCCCTGAGCTGTAGCTTCAGTGCTGACCTTTGAAGTGAATTCTTCTGGGGAGAGGGGGAGTTGTCCAAGAGCTTGGGGTTGGGGCCAGCCCCGCAGACCTCTCTATTGGTTCCCTGCTTCATGCAGGAATGTTGCATTCATGTCTTGACGCACCAGGTTGAAGTCTGATCCCTCTCTCACTCTCCTGATCTCCACAATTTCTTGAGACATCCAAACTTTCTCTACCAAATAGAAGTATCAACTCTAGCATCCCCAAATTCCCATACATATGGACATAAATAAAAATAAATAGCAATTAATAAATATATTATTATTCATAAATATAACTTGACCCAAGTTATGGTACTTTCAACCATCTCAAATGCATGTGAAGGTTGTACAATGAATAAGGAAGATAAATTGATGCCTTTGAGTTGTGGTGTTGCCAAAGAATATTGAAAGTACCGTGGACTGCCGGAGAACAAATAAATCTATCTTGGAAGAAATATAGTTGGAAGGCCCTTTGAAATTAGGATGGTGAGACTTCAGCTCACGTCCACTTTGGACATGTGGTCAGGAAACAGTAGCTCTCGGAGAAGGACATCATGCTTGGTAAAGTAAAAGGTCATCAAAAAAGAGGAAAACAGCCATGAAGACGGATTGGCGCAGTAGCTGCAACCATGGGTTCAAATATATCAACACTTTGATGATGGCACAAGACTGGGGTTTTTTGTTTGTTTGTTTGCTCTGGTTTTTTATTAATCACTTTATTGGGGGGCTCTTACAAATCTTGTAACAATCCATCATTCAGTAGTATTAAGCACACTTGTATATATGTTGCCATCAACATTTCCAAAACAATTTCTTTCTACTTGAGTCCTCATGGTATTGCTACTTCCTGAGGGTTTTATCTGTCCGGAATTCCATGTGTTGAGAGTTCTTATCTGTACCAATGTGTATACTCTGGTCTAGCCAGATTTGTGAGGTAGAATTGAGTCATGGTAGTTGGGGGTGGAGGGGAGGAAACAGTCAGGAACTAGAGGAATGATGTGTGTTTTGTCAGTGCTAAATTACACCCTGGTTGAATGTTCCTTTCCTTGTAAGCCCTCTGTGGGGGGATGTCCAATCGTCTACAAAGGGGCTTTGGGTCTCCATTCTACCCCCCCTCTTTCACAGCAATATAATTGTTTGTTTTTGGATCTTTTGATATCTGATACCTGCTCCCTTCGACCCCTCATGATCACACAGGCTGGTGTGCTTCTTCCATGTGGGCTTATTTGCTTCCATGCTAGATGGCTGCTTGATTACCTTCAAGCCTTTAAGACCCCACAGGCTACATCTTTGGATAGCCAGGCACCATCTGCTTTAAGACTGGTTGTTATTTGTTGCTGTTTAGCCCCATCAATTAGGTTCCAAGCCATAGCAACCCCTGTGTACAACAGAACAAAACACGGTCCAGACCTGCACCATGGATCAAGAGAGAGTTGTGTGAACAGAACCCCCCAGTACTGCATGGTTTAAAGTGAGCAAATTGTGAGACAGGGTTGAATCCTCTTGCCATATTTATGCAATCTGTATGCTGAGCAAATAAGAATGCCGGAAGCTGAGTGTTCCTTTGAGGACTAAGGTGTATCTGACCCAAGCCATGGTATTTTCTTTTTTTTTTTAAGTTTTTCAAAAGGCTCTGTTTATTTTTTTTTTTAAATCATTTTATTAGGGGCTTACACAACTCTTATCACAATCCATACACACATTAATTGTGTAAAGCGCATTTGTACATTATTCTCAAAACATTTTCTCTCCAATTAAACCCCCGGCATTAGGTCCTCATTTTTCCCCTCCCTCCCCGCTCCCCACTCCCTCATGAGCCCTTGTTAGTTTATAAATTGCCATGGTATTTTCAATCACCTCGTATGCATGTGAAAGTTGGACATGGAGCAAGTAAGCCTGAAGAAGAGCCAATTGTTTGAACAGGACTCGGACGTGTGTCATTATGCTGTACGTAGGGTCACTATGAGTCAACAGCACCTAAAAATAGCATATTCAAATTATTTTGGTTTTATAATAGATTATAATTTATGTTATGTCACACTTTTTTTGCTATAGTGATTAGGATCTTTGCAAGTTCATTTTCTATCTGGTTATCAGAAGTACATGAAAAATTCATTGTGGTTGTTTTTGTTGTTAGGGGCATCTAGTCAGTTCTGAACTATAGCGACCTTACGCACAACAGAATGAAACACTGCCCTGTCCTGCACCATCCTCACAACTGTTCCCGTCCTAACAGGATAGGGACCTATTGAACCCATTGTTGGAGCCACAATGTCAATATAGCTCCTCCGTGATCTTCATCAACAAGTGCTCCAATTCCTCCTCAAATTTCCTCCTTCCATCAAGCAAGGTTGTGTCATCTGCATGCCGCAGCTTGTTATCAGCCTTCTTCCAATCCTGGGGCTGCGCTCTTCCTCACCTAATCCATAGAGACGGGCTGAGTCTGGTGAGAGAATACAACCCTGGCACACTTTTCCTGATTTTACCCATGCAGTATTCCCATGCTCTGTCTGCACAACTGCCTCTTGATCCATGCACGAGTTCCTTATCAGCACAATGAAGTGCTCTGGAATTTCCATTCTTCTCTAACCCGTCGTGACCCCATGGAAGTAAGGTTGTATCATCTGCATATCACAGGTGGTAAATCAGCCTTCCTACAATGCTGATGCACATTCTTCATATAAGTCTTCTTCATATAAGTCAGCTTCTCTGAAGATTTGCTCAGCATACAATAAAGTGTTCTGGAATTTCCATTCTTCAAGCGTTATCCTGTTTATTATGGTCCACGCTGTCAAACGCCTTTGCACAGACAATGAAACACAAGGACACATCTTTCTGGTATTCTCTACGTGGAGCTAAGATCCATCTGGCCTCAATAGTGAAAGCCCTTGTTCTATGTCCTCTTCTGAATCCGGCCTTAACTTCTGGCAGTTCCCTGCTGCAGTCAATGTACTGCTTCAGCTGTTGTTGGAGGAGCTTAAACAACAGTAAACAGTAATTCTGTTCTTTTCTGAGCAAGCAACTGTACTGGCAATATATCTCTTATTTATAACTTTTAAAATATCTTGCAAAATATAAATTTCTAGATGCCCATTTCCAAATGAGGATGGGAAGCTTCTCATATATTTAAAAAAAAAAAACCCAAAAAGCTCATTCAAGAGTATCTAGCTCATAAGTGGTGAATCTAGAAGTAGAACTAAGATCTCTGATTCTAGCCTCTTCTTTTGCGCCATATTTCTTGCTTTATATAACTACCATAGACTTAATTCTGACATATGTAAATGGTATCTCTGATTGGACAATTAATGTAGGTTGGAATGATATACTTTAATAGCATTTTAAGTAAGTATTCCACTTGTGAGAGCTATATATTGAGACTTAGAATAAGATGAATTATAATTGTTACTTCTTAATTTTAAAAAAAGTGGAATGAGTTAATCAACTTAATGTTAAGTATTGCACCCACTCTCTTCGTAATTACTTAACTGTTTCACTAATTCAGCACATTATTGTATATTAATTATATTGTGCTTTAACATCTCATAGAGATAATAGCTACTCCCTAAATAGATTGCCTATTTGCCCCAACTCTATTGGTGAGAAATGATAGAAACCCCGTTGAAATTAGCTTATGTTAAAGATGCAATTTTAAACAGGATCAAATGGAGCGTGACCAAATTTTCTCTTTCCTGAGTTTGTCCAAAATAAAAGAGAAAAAATTATCTCAAAGAAAGGATGACAATTTTGTTGTCATTGCTGTGGTATATTTTAGCACCAGGACTTTAAAGTCTTATGCATACATAATATGGAAAGAATGCCCAGACTTATAAGGATGGGATCTATGACAAATTACCTGGAGATCTTCTTAAACTCCAGCTCTGATTCTGGGTATCTGGGATGGAAAAGCAAGTTCTCAGCTGGGGGTTGAACCAGAATGAACTGGTTCACTGTGCTGGAAAAAAAGAAAAAATGTTTCTTGATTTGGTAATACAGTACTCTCCTTCTTTGACCTTCTGTGTGGCCAAGGCAGGGGTAGGGCGTGGGGAGGCTATGATTGGCAAGGACTGTCACATGGTCACTCCTGAGCTTTGCGAGTCTAATAAAGGTACTGTGATCAGCAGAGGAGTCCTGGTGGCATAGTGGTTATGCCGTGGGCTGCTAAGCACCCAGTTGGAAGTTGGAAAAACACCAGCTGCCCCATAGGAGAAAGATGAGGCTTTCTGCTCACGTAAAGCATTAGAGCCTCGGAATGCCGTAGCGGCAGTTTTACCTGCTCTATGAGTTCGCATCAACTCGTGGCAGTGCGTTTGGCTTTGGTTCGGTGATGTGCAGCCTCACCAGGAGGCACATTTCCCCAAAGGAAGAGAGGGACTGCTACAAGTATTATGAGGATCCGCGGAGATAAGTATTTGTTAGATAAAAATAACACATGGCCACCATAAATCATCAATCCTCTAAATCAGAAAGGAGTATTCTATTTAGTGGTCTTTCGCATGTTGTTGCTACGTGCCATCAAGTCACAGTGACCCTCACAATTGTTATGTTTGAGTCATTGCTGCAGCCACTGGGTCACTGCATCTCAGGGAAGGCCTTCCCCTAGGTCATCCACTCACTACTTCACCAGGCACGATGTCCTTCTCCAGGGATTGGTCCCTCCTGACAACACGTCCAAAGTGTGTGAGACGAAGTCTCACCATCCTCTCGTCTAAGAAGTCTTTTGGCTGTACTTCTTTCAGCACACATTCCATGGTTTATGCAATCTTCTTTGCCAATACCATAATTCATAGACACCCTTCTTTTATCAATCTTCTTTATTCACTTTCCAGCTTTTGAATGTATATGAGGTTATTAAAAGTAACATGGTTTGGGCCAGGCACACTTTAGTATCACTTTGTGATTAGCAACATGATTCTTTTTTTGATTAGAAGACATTCAAGAAATGCATCAAATACACCCAAACCAACCAACAAACAAACTCCCTGCTATCAAGTAAATTCCAATTCATAATGACCCCATCAGACAGGGTAGAACTGCCTCTATTGGTTCTGAGACTGAAACTCTCTGTGGGAGTAGAAAGCCTCATCTTTCTCTTCTTCAAAGAGGTTAGTGGATTCGAACTGCTGACCTTACAGTTAGCAACTGAGCACATAACCCACTATGCCACCAGGGCTCCTATGCTATATAGCCTGTTGAGACCTATAGAGAACCTACAGCATAGAGTGGAAATGCCCTACTGGATTCCCTAGTCAGTAATCTTGTATAGGAACTTGTCTTTCTCCCATGGAGACTCTGGTGCATTGGATCTGCCGACCTTACAGTTAGCAGCCAATTGCTTAACTACTGGTCCACCAGGGTTCCTTTATCCAATATATACAGACAATCAAATCAATTCACAGTGATTGAATTTGCATGCATGACTTGATTTTGTATTCTCCTTAGAGTTAAAAAATTGATACATAAATCAGAACCTGCCCCTTGTCTGTCTAGGTCATATGCACTTTGACACAAAGTTTAGTGTGCAGGATGTTTATTACAGGATGTGGTTTTGGGATCAACATATAAGGAAGAAAAGGGAAGCTAGGAAAAAATGGGCCAAGGGAAAAGCCAATGTTTGATGCTCTGGCGATCCCCCAGGGAATGCAATAG
>NW_022103920.1:81578803-81585555 GCF_000313985.2 Echinops telfairi
GTTACGACAAGTAGTAAAACACATACATGATGCTGGGTTCCCCAAACGGGAAAGAGCTTGACTATTAGCCTAAGGTTAGTTATTTGAACGAGCGACTTCTAGGAGGACAGACCTGGCGTTCTACGTCTGCAAGGTCACACAGCCTTGACCACCCTGAGGAGTAACTCTGCTCTGCACTCCTGGGGTCATCAGGAATTGGAATCAACTCAGTGACAAGGTGGAGATGCGAAATTCGTTACTTTTACACAATCATTGGATGGGACCATGCATACAAGGTATAGGAGATTCTGACTCAAGGATTGGCCAGTTTTGCCATCCCCAGGGCATAAGAGAGCCATCTCAGAAGCAAGCACAGAGTATCCCGAGACTGCCAAGAAAGAGCCACCAGCAGAGCGCATGCAAGATGCGTGTCTACGGTGGCAAAGCAGCCACTGAGACCATGAGGCAGGGAGGCAGAGCAGCAGGTGGGCTTCCAGGCCCACTGAACAAGACAGAACCCGAGGGACCGTGAGGCTGAGAAGCTGTGGGCCAGAAAGACATGGGGCTGGGGGATGAGAAGAAGTGCTGCTATGGGGAAAAGACTGTATTCTTAACGTGCTTTTTAAACCTCATACTCGTGAGTATTGTTTGGGAGGACTGAGTAGGCATTGCAACAGATTATCCAGCCCAGCAAAGAAGGGGAGTGTCTGAGGAGGAATACCTGGTGTCAGCATAGGTCAAAGGAAAAAGGAAGATGTCTGACCTCGGCCTTGTGGCAATCTGTCTCGAGCTGGTATGGAGTTGGATTCTCCTGCCTATTGAAGCAGGAGGAGATCAGACACGACCCCCATGCTATTTCATGAGACAGCAATACCAGCCATTAGGAAGCTGGGTAGGAAAGGAGTTCAAAGAGAGCAAGTGCCTCTGTGTGATGTGGGGCAGAAAGGGTTTAACGGAAAAGGAGGATGTCCCATGGGTATAGAAGCTTGGGTTTTGACTCACAGAGATGGGGGAAGGCATTCCTGACAAAATAGGGGGATCGAAACAAAGAGGCAAGATGAGACGAAAGCATAATATCCACTTGGGGGGATGGACCTTAAATGCTACTGTGACGTCCGGTAGGCAGTGAAGAGGCAGGGGACAGGCGGATCTGTCATTTACACGCAGATGGGATGAGGGAGGCCCTAAGGCAGAGCAAGGAGGCTCTTCTGCCTATAGGGCCAACAGGACTGGGGAGGAGACTTCCTTCCACTGACATTGAAAGGTGGGAATCAAGGCCCTTTGTGCAGGCTGACTGTGGGTCTGCTGGGTAGAAAACGATAGGGAGGCCAACAGCAAGAGATGGATGAAGATAATGGAAGCAGTGACTTTGGTTTTAGACACGTTCCCTGAGCTGTGGATGGTTGATCCAGATGGTGCTCTTCCACTGGCCTTCAACATGCCTCTGAGCCTCCGAGGAGCAGGCTGTCCAGAAGTGTGAGGCCCCGTGATAGAGCCGAAGGGTCCATGAGAGTTTTGAGAGCAATAGCGTTCCCTTCCTTAGCTACACGTCTTCCCTCAAAAATCCCCTCAATTCTTGGTGGAATATTTTTATTCAGAAACTGTTATGTAGTGGGAAGAGATGGGGCAACAAGGTAAGAGGTCCGAGAGGTTGGGGGAAGGAGAGGTTAACCAGGTGGGCGTGTGGGGCACAGCCTCCTCAAACTCGACAGAGAAGGTGAATGACATGAACACTTGGCAAGCCTTCTCATAACTCCATTGTGTCACAACTCCATTGGGTCCTGTTAAGATTTTGCAAACAGCACATGCCAGGTGGTAATTTACTTGCTTATTTCTCAACCCCACTGTTAGGTAGGGACTATTTGGTATTTTTAAGAGAGGTGGCTCGGTGGCAGAATTCTTGCTTTCCATGCAGAGAACAATGATTGGATTGCCAACCAATACACCTTATGATCAACCACCACCTTTCTGTCCGTGGAAGCTTACATGTTGCTGAACAGGTTTTAGATGATGAGAGACTAGGAAGAAATACCTGGTGATCCATTTCCAAACATCAGCCAGGGAAAAGACTACAGATCACAATATTCTATTTCTAACTAGTCATGGCGATGGCACAGTGCATCCCTTTGTGTATGAGGTCCTCCCACTGGTGTAGAGTGTAGCTAACAGCAACATTTGGAATTATTGTTTGATTTCCAGTGTTTATAGTTAATAAATGAGTGAACGACTGAATAAATGCATGAATGAAAGTGTCAATAATAAGCTAAAGGGTCATGTCAGTAAAAAATGTGGGTATGGATGCCAATTTCCATGCTTTATATAAATGCATGGTGATAAGGAGAGGCAGGGAAATTTATTGGGACAGTGTTTAGTAGTTGTTTTTGTAAGGGAATAAAACAAAAACAAACACACAAAGCCCCCAAATTTGAATTCTTACAATGATTGGCTCTAATTATGATCTGCCTTTATGTTAAGGAGCCCAGTGGGTTGGATGCTGGGTTGCCAGCCCAAAGTTGGTGAGTCAAACCCACCAGAGAACAATGAGTCTGTCTGACCCGTAAAGACTGACAGTCTCAGAAACCCCGTATAGGGCCACTATGTGTTGGAATGAACTCAACAGCAATGGATTTGTTTTTTGTTTGTTTCCATTGGGTCAGAGAATACACTTCCACATAGTTTTAGAGGAGAAGGTTCAGAGAAGAATGATGGTTCTGTTTAAGGTTGCCCGTTGACCCGAGGGACTTCAAAGAGATTTAGATTACAAGAAAAACCTCTGACAGATACCCACGAAAGCAAGATTAAAACAATAATATACTGTACACAGTCAGCCACGGCCCAAAGACTTGTCAACCCGCGTCTGTCAAAATGCTCAGAGTTGGAAACCTCCATCCTAGGCAGCCAGGTGAGACTAATCCAGAGAAGCTTTAGGCAGGAGATAAATTTAAGCTGTTTTGAAAGGGGTCTATTCTAGTCAATTGGCAAAGACTCTTAAAGCACAGGATTAGGTATTTTAATTTGATTACTTAAAGTAATGTGGAGCCACCTCAGTGTTCTGAGAAAAGTTGGTATAAAAGTTGTTTGGAAGATGACTCATTTCCATGGCTTTCGACCTCAGCTGCGTACAGAATAATAACCTGGTGTGGGGCTGGGGGGTGCTTGGAAAAGCCCCAGTTCCCAGGCTGTACCCCAGACCAATGAAATCAGTAGTTGTAGGGGTAAGACTCAAACATCAGTGTTTTTAAAATTTCTCTGAATGATCCCAATAAACAGTCTTAAGTGCTTTAAGTGGAGAGAGACTAGAAAGGTTAGTAAACAGGCTGGACATTGGAATCTGACCTAGCTTTGCAAACAGAGATAAAAAGGGGTGAAGCTAAAAAAAAAAAGTATTCCGAAGGAGAATTTGTTTGGACTTTGTGATGTGTACGTCAGTCGCGGTTTTCCACAGAGCTCTACTGCAGCAGTGTCCCGGCTCTCTTGATGACGAATTAGTTGGAAAACAAGCAGGTAGAATGCACTTTGCTAAAATCAGGGGCTTTTTACTATGAGCAAAATGTTCAGCTTCTGTAGCAACAAAGCAGGCCAGAAAGAAGAAAAAACCCCAATCCTATTAAGGTATATAAACGTCTGCTTATATCCCAAGGAGGAAATGAAAGCCAGCGATGGATGCTTCTGAATTAAGAACCAAAGTTCAGACCTGAAATTGAGTTATTACAGTTAAGAAATATTGGGCGGTGGTAAAATTATGATCGCTTTAGAGTAACCTTGAAGGAAATGAAAAGTCACACTATTTATTGAGGACTCAGAAGAGAAGGATTCACCATCATTTTCAATCATAACATTGGCCTCTCCTGGAATGAAGGATTTGAACTGGTACAGGAAATAGATGGCGGTGTCTCAGAAATGATGGCCTCTCTGAGAGGTGCCCTGGCAAAGCAAGGCGGGAGTTCTGAGGCTCAAGTTCGATCATTTTAAACAGCCTGGCATGTCCCACCTTAACAGTTTAGAGAAAGGGCACAATGTCATAAAGTAGGACTATAATGTATACATATAAAAGTAGTAATTCATAATACAAGAGTCCTGACATCCCAGTGGTTATGTATGGGGCAGCTAATTGCCAGGTCGACAGTTCGAAACCGCCAGCCATTTCAAGGCAGAACGATAAGACTTTCTACTCCTATAAAGAGTTAGTCTTGGAAACCGACAGGGCAGCTTGGCCCTGCCCTTTGGGTTATAATCTGTCGGAATAAACTGGATGGCAGCAAGTGAGAAGGGTTTCATAATATAAATAATGGTTATTTGATAAATTATAGACATTGAAGGAGTAACTTCATTGGCAAGAGCATCCTGAAGAAAGGATTTATTTGAGCAAAGTCATTCCCCCACCTTTGATGATGATCTGAGCCTTTTAACAGGGCTGAGTTGTCAACATGGGAAACAGAGTTGGGCTGTACGTGAAAGAGAATTGTGACTGTATTCATGCTTCTAAATGCTCGGTTCCTGGTAGACCCAGAGCAAAGGTTACTGGCCAGAGCTGATCCTTGCTGCTAGGTAGGTCTACAAAGGGGCATGATAAGGATTCATTAAGGTCCCTGGGTGATGCCCACAGTTTGAACACAAGCCCTGGTGGTGTAGTGGGTTATGCATTTGGGATAACAAGGTCAGCAGTTCAAATCGACCGGTGATTCCAAGGGACAAAGATGAGACTGTCTGCATCCATAAAGATATATAGCCTCAGAAACCTAAAAGGGGTGGTTCTAGTTTGTCTTCTAGGGTTGCTATGGGTTGAGAGTTTGAACTGACCACCCAGAGGCACCTCAAAAGAAATGCTTAGTGATTTGCTTCAATAAAGAAACCAACTGAGAAAAACCGGTTCCAGTGCATAACTGGTTTGGGTTTGGGGTTTATAAGGTGCCAATAGCACCCAGAGGATTTCAGGGCAAGTATACTAGCTGGGTCAGAGGCAGGATGGTGAGGTTGGGGGTGAGAGAGGAGGAGAAACGAAACGTTCTCAGGCCTGGGGAGAGCTTAAGAGGTAGGAGTCACTGGCCAGTGGGTAGGCAGCAAGCAGGCCAGAGCCAGGGAACAAAAGAAGTTGAAGGCCTCAGAGCCCTTGAAAAGAGAAGCCTTGGTTCCCCCGCCCACCCCCACCCCCACTCCCGCCCACCCCCCTCCCCCACCAAGTCCAGGGCCTCTAGTCAGTTCACTCTGGTTCAATCTCATGTTGAGAATTTGCATTCATACTGAATCAGTCTGTGTTATCAGGATCCCCAAGTGACTCAGGTGGACATAGAAATCTTGCAAACATGTAGATTGTGGGTCTTATTAGCATGTAAAGGAGCCTTGGCTGCATAGTGTGATCAGCAAGGTCAGCAGTTCTAAACCCCCAACTGCTCCTGGGGAGGAAGATGGTGTTTTCTACTCCTGTACAGATAGAGTCTCAAAAACTCACGAGGGGCAGTTCTACCCTGTCCTACAGGGTCACTATGGGTAGGCATCGCCTCGATGATGGCATTGCATTTGGTTTGGATGAGAAACATGTCCATTCTGACTTAATCCAAATATTGGCAGAAAATGGCAATCAACAGACACTGATTGCATGCACTCCCCTCCCCACCCCCCACTGGTCAAACTGGAATGAACCAGTTGGAAGCGCCCTGTTCTGTTTCTGTCACTGCCTTGCCTCCCTATTGGGTACATGGCCAGTCCACTTCGTGTCATCCAACTGGCCTGACGACAAGAAGGTTGTGTCACCTGTCTGGCAACCTCTGCACCCTTAGTACATGCGAGTCTCCTCAGTCCTCCCCACCTACCCTCCTCAGGTCAGCTCTTCTCCAAAAAGAGCTCGAAATGAACACTGTACCGAGTCGCCCTGCATGTTCGTTTGCAAAATTAATGATCCTAATGGAAAGGCAGATTAATTTCTGATGCTTGGTTGAAGCTATAGAGACAAATTACTGTTCCAGGGCCTGAGCCGTCCTAACACACCTCACTCCTAACATCCTCCTTCCATGCCAGTCACGTCATAAAGAGGGGAGACAATACAGCCTGCAGCTCCATCTTTGAATTCTAAGGGCCACTGATTCTGGCAACGTTTACCAAATGCCTGGTTTGGGCAAGGTCTGTGCAGGGTACCCCGGAGACGCTGCCCAGAGGAAGCATCACTCAAGCTATGCCACACATGTTGCACTTTCTACACCCGTGATTCGAGAAGACTGCAGTAAACATTCAGTAAACCTTAGCAGAACAGCTTTCCCCAAAGCTCCCATCTCAGGTCTGAGGGTTCACAAGCAGTCTTTGGGGACTGGGTAGATAGATGCAAAGCGAGCTTTGTTTTCCTAGCCAGAGGCCTCTGCTGCAGTGCACCGTTCAGTTGCTCTCAATTGGAATATTAAATCGACACTCCCGTCAGTGTTTCATCTGCACACCCGGACACACATCGCAATTCGCTCTCTTCTCAGAGGCTGGCCTGCGTGCTGGCCAGTGCTCCGACTGGGACCTCCCCCAGATGTTTGCTAGGAGCACAACAACTGGTGTCCCGGAGCACTGGGCCCAGCAGGCGCTTGGACTTGGAGGGAGGTTCCATGCTATGAAAAGAGCCAGTGTCTGTGTCCTGTGTGAATCACAGTCCCCGGCTGGGGTTATGGGAGAAAATCCATGCAGGACAGTGCCACCGAGTGAGCGCCATGCAGATCAGAACGTGGTGTGTGTGTGTGTGTGTGTGTGTGTGTGTGTGTGTGTGTGTTTCCCCGGGGCTTTCCCATGTATCCTTTGTG
>NW_022103920.1:81587583-81590388 GCF_000313985.2 Echinops telfairi
TGTAAACAAAGAACTTTAAGGCTCATGTCATTTTGAGATCATTTGTACCTTAAATCTGTCATCTATTTAAATACATGTTTGCATAATGTGTTCTTTCAGGTTTGGGTTTCTTTTATTCTAGACTAGGGTTACATAATATACAAATGATAACACTTGTAATATCGCTGCATTGTCCATAGACACTATACACTAAATACCTTTATTAAAAAAGTACTTGGTTGTGGGTGCGGGTGTCCCCTTTTCTAACCAATGTCAATCTATTTTCTACCTGGAATGTCAAAATTAATGATTTTACATTCTAGATTCAATCAGTGCTGTAAATATGGTGCTTAAGTACGTCTGGTGTATAAAACGGGTGTTTTTGGTTATTTTCTATGCCAACTGTTGGGCTTTTAAAAAAATGAGTAATATTTTTCTTAACAGTTGAGGGAGCAGTTTTTTGGGTTATTTTTTCCCCTTTCCTCTGGTTGCAGGCTGAAGTTGTTCCAAACTACACAGCCTGCTTCTGTCTCATCTTCCTCCTTTCTCTTTCTCATTTTTCGACTTGGAATCACCAAGAAAATCATAACCGTGAGACTTACGTGTTACCCTTTCAAAGCTGTTTCAAAATTGTAGTTGCTTGAGTGTCCCTTTCCTCTTTATGTGCTTTACCATTGAACAATGGATGGCTAGCAGAAGACTACAGATATTTCAATTAAATGCCTTTCACCTTTGAACATCTAAGCTTTGCTAAGAGGAAGTAGTATCAGTAAATTATTGCTAAGATATTTGCAAATCGTACGGGACTAGTGCTAGTCAGAGGCTGTGTGATTGTGAAGACATCAAGGAAGTAAATCTTGAAAGAGGCAAGAGGTCCCATCTCTGCTTTTCATATCATTACTGTAATGTACATTACCAAGCACTAGGTGGTTCTTTTTAAAAGGGCATTTTGTTAATTAGATATTAAGTGTATAATGCCGATAATGTTCCTTTTCAAAGTGATTCATTTGGACGATGACAAAATTTGTATCAAAGCTCTCGGTAAGTATAATTGTCATGCAAGGGATATACTGATAGTTAGACTAGGAAGGGGAAAGGCTTACCCATTAGATAAAACAAATACTGGCCTGATTGAGTATTTGTTCTAGCTAAAAAAATAAAGTTAAAATAAAAAACCTACTGAGAAAAAAAATGTTCTAGTTTTGACTTTACCTGCAGGTTCTTCCCTGCTCCCAAATAGTCTTCCCACTGTGACTATCAGAAGAGCAGATACGCACAAAAGATCTTGATGGATTGGGTACTAATATACTGAAATAAGTATTTTAGTTCTTCTAGTGATCGGTTTTTGGACAGTCTAAGGAACACCTGCAAGGATTGTCCCCTCTGTTCCTGTTATGTGTGTATGGCCACTGGAGGGAGACTTTACAGTTCAGGTTCACCCTAACTCTTGTTCCCACACAGCGCTGTGAACCCTCTCGGGGCACTTTGCCAAGGTGCTGGAAATGTGTCGAGGAGGGAGGATGCACTCAGAATCAAGTCTCGATCAAGGTGTTTAACGATTTTTATTTCACAGAATACTTCTCTTTATAGTCTGAGTTATTAACAGCATATTTTTTGGTCTGCTCTTAAGTGGGCTAAGTACATATCGAACGTGGTAAAAGATGAGAGTCGTGAATACATTACAACTTTCCAGGTCTGGTTTGACTGACTGTCACTCATCTTAGAAGAAGGGTAGATTTAAGTACTTGATAGTGTGCACAGATTAGTAGTCTGTAAGGACAGTATCATTCTTCCCTGGGGTACATGTATTACATCCAAACCTATCCTAGCAGATTGGTTTCTCATCTTAATAAATGTTCAGGGGAGAAAATACTGAGGCGAAGCATCCCTTCTCCCTAATTTTAGTATTCATTTCACTAGGTAGAAATTCTTCCTTTATGATCGTGATAAATATAAGGTTAAACCCCACAACGTTAATGACCATTGGGGAGCCCTGATGGTCTAGTGGTTATGGGTTGGGCTACGATCCATCTACATGGTCAGCAGTTTGAAACCACCAGCAGCTCTGAGGGAGAAAGACAGCTTTCTACTCCCATAAGCAGTGATAGTCTTGCAAACCCCAGGGCGTTGCTCTGAGTCACTATTGATTTGATGGCAGTCAGTTTGTTGACCATTAACTGGAAGTTCTTGTTGTTGCTGTGTTCTAGCACTTACATTTCTACTCACTAGGCCAATGAAGTCAGAAGAGCTTGTTTCTCCTTTTCCTTTTCTGAAATAGTTTACCTGCATTGTGTCTGATTCAATCATAATATCTCAGTAAACCAAGGATGCTAGGTTTCTAGCAGTTTGGGGAGAACTTAAGTTCTTACAGAGTTTTCCTCATGCTAAGTTCCTTTGCAGAATAATAAACAGGATAGGATTTAGGATAATTTCTGCTTTGTATCCTAGCTTATTCTCCTTAAGACAGCTTTGCTTTTATCCTAAAACTGGTTTAAAATAAAAATCGAGAGTATATCAGAGGACATACTTTTACTTAAGACAATACTGATCCCCATCTAGCCACAGGATTAGGTTAAATGTGTAGGGACACTTTTTAAAGGTGTCATAGTGGGTTTCGAGTTGGGCTGCTAACTGGAAGGTTAGGAGTCCAAAACCACCAGCCACTCTGAGGGAGAAAGATGGGGCTTTTGACACCTGTAAAGAGTGACAATTTCAAAAACCCACAGGGATAGTTCCACCCTGTTCTGTAGGTTCGCCATGAGTCAGCATCCACTCCATAGCAGTGAGTGAATTACTTATTAAAATTTCTTCTATTAGCACACCAGC
>NW_022103920.1:81591872-81595608 GCF_000313985.2 Echinops telfairi
GGTCGTTTTCACCAGGAAGTGACTCTGGCACAGGGGTTTTCCACCAAACAGCCCTCAGAATTCCTGGAGTTATCCTGCACTGAAGGATTCTCATTTAGTAGGTGTGGAGCAGGAATATGTTTTTATTTTTTAAAGTCTCTGATAGCTATTTGAGTATTGAAAAATACAGTTTATGGAATATTTTGCTTAATAACAAAATCAGTGTAGCTCTTAGGGGACTCTGATCCAAGAACTTGGTCTGTCTCTACTTTAGCCAAGCTCCCACCTCTGTAACCCTCAGTGTGTGGCTACCTTGCATACATGCTTGCTTTTTACACTTACGTGCGTGTGTGAAGTCGGCCCCTCTCTAAAAGGACATTTGTGATTATATTTATGTGCACCATTATAAGGAGCCCTCGTTGTCCACTGGTTAAGAAAGGGCACTGGATAAAACCCACCAGCCACTGTGTGGGAGAACAATGGACAGGCTGCTTCCTTAAAGATTTACCGCCTTTACAGGCCTATGGGCCTTGTCTACTCTTGGCTAGAGAGTCACTATGAGGCAGAATCCTGGCATAGACAAGCAAGTCTTAAGTGCTGCTTCAGTTTGGTGAAACATTTCAATGGGTATTCCATCAATTCCTGGAGCCTTGTTTTTGGCTAATGCTGTCAGGGCAGCTTGAACTTCCTCCTTCAGTACCACTGGTCCTTGATCACTTTCTGTCTCCTGAGATGGTGCTGTCAGCTAGTTCTTTTTGATGCAGTGACCCTGTGTATTATTCCCATCTTCTTTTGATGCTTCCTGCATCATTCAGTATTTTGCCCATAGAATCTTTCAACATTACAACTCAAGGCTTGAGGTTTTTTTCCTCAATTCTTTTAGTTTTAGTTGTGCTAAGTATATTCTTTCTTTTTGACTTCCTAATGTTAGTTCTTTGCACATTTCACTAAATTTGACTTTGTCTTCTTGAACTTCCCTTAATGCATCAAATCAGATCAAATCAGATCGTAAAGATGGTCTTGAAATCCAGGTAGGATATCCTCAAGGTCATATTTAGGCTCTAGTGGACTTGTTTTCATTTTCTTAGCTTCAACTTAAACTTATGTCCGAGCAGTTTGGTGGTCTGTTCCAGTTTCTCCTTTGTGTCTTCCATCTAGAGAAGTGCATGTGTATAGTTACTTTTTGTGCTGTTGAAAAAAGATGTTTGCTATGAACAAGTCGTTGACCTTGCAGAATTCTATCATGCAATGTCCAGCTTCGTTTCTGTCATCAAGACCATGTTTCTAACTGTTGTTCCTTCCTTAGTTTCTAACTTTTGCATTCCAATCACCAATCATTATCAATGCATATTGATTGTATATTTGATGAATTTCAAATTGAAGATGTTGGTAGCATTCTTCAATTTCTTCAGTAGCTTTAGTGGTTGGTGCATAAATTTGAGTAATAGGTGTATTCATTCGATAGAATCCTATCGCAGACAGCACTGTACTTCAACATAGATCTTGAAATATACTTTTTGATGAAGAATGCACCGCCTTCCCCCTTGAGTGTGTCATTTCCTATGCAAAATGGCCAGCACCAGTCCACTTCAGCTTACTAACTCTTAGGATATTGACCTTTCGGCATTCCATTTCATTTTGACCACTCCCAGTTTTCCTAGATTCATACTTTGTACATTCCAAGTTCCAGTTACTTACTGATGTTCGCAGCTCTGCCGTCTCAGTTTTAAGTTGTGCCCATCAGCAGATGAAGGTCCTGAAAGTTTTACTCCCACAAGTTTTACTCTATCGACATCATTATGGTCGACTCTACTTTGAGAAGGTAGCCCCCTTCCTCGGTCATATTTTGAGTGCTTTCCGAACTGAGAGGCTCATCTTCTGGCATTATCTCTGACAAAACCCTGTTTCTATTCATTAGGCCTTCAGTGTTTGACAGCGTTTCAATGCTATCCTTGAGGTTGGTTTTCAGCTGCCGATTCCTCCGAAGCGGGCAGCCTAGTCCGTCTTCACAGTCTGTTCTTAGTCTGGAAGCTCTTCACTTTGTGTGACTCTACTGCCATATGAAATACCTGTGACATATCACAGCATCACAGCAACACACAAACCACCACAGTAGGGTACGCTGACAGACAAGTGGTGGATTGTGTGGTATACTGCCTCACCTTTCTCGCACAAAGGAATACCTTATCACTGTCCACTAGCTTCCGCTGTACAAGGAGAGTGGGAACTTTAAAGATCAGGCAAGCAATTTGAATAGCGGCCCCTTCTAGTCTTGACTCCTCAGTTATCTAGTCATCATGAGTTACACAATTTGACTTTTTGTTACCTCGTTTGTTGACCTTTGCTTTGACACTTGCTCGCTTTGGGTCTTTCCAAGCATTCACTTTTATTTTCTGTAAAAAATAAAAAAACAATTACAGATCCCATGGTCTTGTAATTGTGTATTAAGTTAAATACATATACACCTAAATAAAATATCTATTTACACTTGTATATTTTATCCCCCAAAACAAAAAAAAATTATTACTCTGCTGTTTAGTTACATAGATAAAACTGTTTGCTCTTTTTATGTTCATCCATTGAATATTCTTTTCTCTGAGACCTTGAACTAAGAAATGTAGATAATTGAATAGTTGTTGATGTGTTATCAAAGAAAATTTCCACTAATAGCAACCCCAAATGACAGAGTAAAGACGTTTAATTTGCTGAAGCTGCTTATTTTAGAAATGACATGATTTTCATGTATATTCTTATATAAATGGGTCCAAGGGTTTTCATTTTATTTTTTAAAACCAGTAACCTCTTGAGAAGGGGGTTAAGTGAAGAATGTATTCCAAACTCACATTTTAAAGAAATATAGAATATCTTGCAAGACTTATAAGCAAAAGTTTCACACTATACCCTCGCCAATCCTTAGCATTAGATTCTTGAAAACCCATGGTAGAGAAATTTTCCATGAAGGAATTTAAGACTTTGTGGAGGAAATAAGGTTGAGACTGAGTATGTGAGTATACCACCCCCCAAATGTTTATAGAATTTATGTTCACTGAATTAAAAAAATAACTCATTCACTGCCATTGAGTCTACTGAGATTCATAGTAAGACATTACCGTGAACTAGAGATATAAGTTAATTTACTGGAGTACGAGAGGAATGGAGCAATATACTATCTTGGAAAAGTTGGACATTTGGGACATCTTTATCTCCAATTCTTTGGAATTAATCTGGTGCTAACTCTTCTCAAAGAAATTATCAAGTACATCTGGCATTCCCAAATTAAAAAGTATAGGATGTTGTGTATAATCAGATGTATTCTACTTAATATCTTCATTAAGAAGCCCTGGTGGCTATGCAGTGAGGTACTAACCTCAAGGTCAGCAGTTCAGCTCTACCAGTTACTCCACAGGAGAAAGATGAGGCTGTATGCTCATGTAAAGATTTAAAACATCTCAGAAACCCAAAGTGGCAGTTCTACTCTGTCTTACAGTCTGTGGGTGTGGGGAAATGATCATAAATTATAGGAGGCATCTTTCAGAGTGTCTTATTCAGTCTGCCCTTATTTCCACTTGAAAGTTGCTGGTTCTCACCTTCTGGCCTCAACTATTGTCCTAGAGATAATGTAACTAGAATGTCTGATATTAGAAATATTGGTAATAATCTTTTAGTAAACTTTAATTAACGCACTCAGTTTGCTGGAGTTCAGGAGATACTCATTTCCACTCTTTATAAATAACTTGGTGTCATTACTCATCAGACA
>NW_022103920.1:81599218-81600496 GCF_000313985.2 Echinops telfairi
TACCATCCCTCTCCACCTCTATTTGTTTTTGTTGTCGCTCATCTTATCCTTGCCTTTTACATACTCATAGCTAAAGAACATGAAGGACAAAAGAATTATAATTAGTAAACATGCAATCATCAAGCAAGTAATACCTTATACTATACTTGTCCATTGATTTTTTCCCCCTTTGCTAGCAATCTTTCTTGTGAGGTATGGGCTTTGGTTTACCTTGTAGGACAAGCCACACTTGTCAAACATTTTGTTAACTCACCCCTAATGTGATGGCTGGAACTGTTTCTCTTTGGTGAGGGGTGTGATGTAAGCTGGTATTGATGATTTTGCAAGCCTTATACTGCTGACAGCCAGACATTCCCCTCCCTGTTCTAAGGCCTTCCCCCTTCCGTTTGTAGAACTCCTAGTGGCAGGGCCAGTCTTTTGAATATGAACTCTCCACTGAGAATGGTTTCTTTCCACCCATGCCCATTAAATGGTAGTTTTGCTAGGTATTATAATCGTCATTGACTTTCTTTTCCCTTTCAGTACTTTAAATATATCTTTCCTTCTAGCTTCTGATGCTTCTGAGCATGCTCAGGATTTAATCCTATTAAGGACCTCTTGTGCATTGTTTGTGAAATGCTCCACTATATTTTCATTCCATTTTCCACCAACTTTTAGAAGCCGTTTGTATGTAGCTGTTTGCTTCTCTGTCACTGCTTTCAGGATTCTCTATCTCTAATTTTTGAGAGCCTACCTATGATGTCTTGTTATAGATCCTTTGAGTTTAATCTGCCTGCGGTTCATTGAGCTTATTGGATTTGTTGATCCACATCCTTTTGTTAGTCTGGGACCATGTTCTGCCACTATTTCTTCCAAATGTGCTTCCTGTCCCTGTGTTTCGTCGTCTTCAGGGGTGTTCGTCGTGCATTTATTAGCTTTCATGTTGTCACCCCAGGAATGCGTTCCCCTGTGCTCAGTCTTCTGGAACCTCTGTTCCTGTTACTCTTCAGCATCTTTAATTATAACTACCTCATCTTCTAATTCACTGATTCTTTCTTCTGCGTCGTTAAATCTGTTGGTAAATCCAATTGTGTGTTTAATTTTCATTGTTCATTTCAGTTGCAAGCTCTCTCTCTCTTTTGAGCCTTATTTTGTTCTTGCATACTTTTTCATTTTTCGTTTACTCTTTGGCTGTGTTTTCCCATAGTTCTGTAATTATGCTTAATGCTGTTTTATTAGTCTTCCATCTTCTTCATGATTTGGTCCATTTGAATGGACAATTGTATCTCTCTCTTCCTT
>NW_022103920.1:81601180-81617609 GCF_000313985.2 Echinops telfairi
CCCCGAGACCCCTCTGCAAGGGGATCTCCAGTGGCCTACTAATGGGCTTTGGATCTCCACTCCGCAGGGCATTGGGATTTTTTAAAGTGTTAACTTTCTACATTTTCCCTGATATTTGGCGCTTTTGTTTCCAGTGCTTTCTGCAAGAAACTCTCAGGTGGGCAAACCTTTGGCCTTTGTGGATGGTTTCCCCTCTCCCTGTGATAGCTCCTTTCTCCTTCCTGCTTTATTTAATTGGGATTAAAAAGTTCCTGATCTCCTTTTTCAACTTTTTGTCTCTCCGAAAACCCACTAGGGGACACAGTGCAGTAAGCCTATTCACCAGTGGACACAATCTCACCCCTTTGGCTGTTATACTCTTTTCCCTTCTCTACTTTTACAATCACATTTTTGTTAGGAAAGCCACCCAACCCCCTCCCCTGCCCCACTTCCAGGCTCTGGTTTTCCCCAAGGTTCCCTCCCTCCTCTGTGGGGGCTCCTTACAGCTGCACTGGCATTCCGAGGAAGCATAGGCAAACCCTCCTGTTTGGGAGAGGAAGAGCTGGTACTCCCCAGAAGGACCTCTGAGCACTCTGCCTTGCTGACTTCAGAGTCAGTGAAGTGGTCCTGTGGTGGTTGGGGGAGCAGTTTCCACTTAGGTGACCCACTTCCTGCCTGTCTGGGATCTTCTCTAGGAGTTCATGTCAGTCCAGTTACCATTTGTGGGGAGGGAGGGGAGGGGCGTCACATTCTGAATGGACCCCCTGGGAGGTCTGCTTTGTTGTTCTCACAACCTGGCCTGTGGTTTGTTGGCTATGGGTGTGACCTCCATTCAGGGTGTCTGCTTCCCAGCACAAAACAGCCACAGTCAACGTTCCTCCCTTGTCTGTCAGCTGTTTGGAGGAGCAAAAAAAGACTCATACTTACTGCAGGGAGGTCTGCCCTGTTGGCTTCAGGGACATGAGCTAGAGTGCCCAGGGAGACAGCAGGTAGAGGGAATACTCATTATGGGATCAGGCACCTAAGCTGAGGTCCTCTGTAGCATTTTGCAGCAGCCTGGCAACCAGCACTTTACCAGGTGAGGTAGAAAGCGTCTTGCTCTGGTCAGATTCCCAAACAAGTCTGCCTATGTGGCCTTTAGAGTCTCCGGCTCTAGATGGTTGGCTGTGAGTATGACTTCTTCTTAAGACTTCTGCTTCCTCACACAGAGCAGCACCAGTCAGCAGTCCTTAGCATCGGGTGGAACTGGGAGAAAACAGATCCCAATGGATTCCCAAAGAGGTTTATCCTGTTGGATGTTGAGGCCAGAGAGATAGGGGTGAGGGGAGGAAGGGGGTTGCACATGGAGGCAGGCAGATGCTGAGTCTGGGAACAGACACCACTGCAGAACCCTTTTATAGCAATTCATGGTAGGCACAAAGAGGCATGTCATGCCCCAAACGGACATCCTTGGAGGTCCGCCTTGCTGCTCTCAGACCCTTATAGTATGCTGGTTGTGGGTATAGCTCCCACTCAAGATGTCTGTTGCTCAGCACACAGCTGTCTCAGTCAGCAGTCCTTAACACCTTTCGAAAGAGGGAGCAGATTGACCAGTTCGACTCCCCCAAAAGTATTCATGCCCAGGGAGGCAGGTGGAGTGGCTGTGGGCGCAGACTCCGCAGCAAGTGCCACCCATGGTGAGATTTGCCAGGGACAATTTCTGGGTGGAAGATGTGCTAGCAGACTCAAAATGGACCCCTGGAGAACTCTGTCTTGTTGAATTTAGGACGGGAGGCCTGGCACAGCCAGTGGCTGCGGTGGTTTGGTTAGGGAACTAGGCTCTTTTGCTGGGATGGCCCACATGGCAGGAGGAAGGTCCGGGACAGGTGGTTAAGTGTTTTCCCTAGCATGGGTGACTCTCAGCAGTTCCTGGAGGCGCCCTGATTCAGAATTCCTCAAAATGGAGCACCCTTTCTCTGTTGTATTTTTTGGGGGGCTTATGGGGGAGGACGGGGGAGGGCAGAACGATAGTTTGTGTATGCTGCCATCAAGAGCTGGCTCTCGTCCCCGTCAGTTTTCTTTCTTGATTAAATCTTTAGCAAAGCTGTGTCTGGGTCTGTACAATCAGCCTTGGGTAAGCCTTCCAGGGTTAGCCTGGAACTGAACTTGAAGTTCCACTTGGAAGTCCTGCTTTTTCTTGGGGCTCTTCTCTCAGAGAGAGAAGCTGCCTCTAGGTTATTCTTAATAAATGATTATATTCTCTCGATTTTAAAATGTTCTCAATTATACTTGACCCCCCCTCCCATTATTAAGTAAACAAGGAAAGAAATGTTTTTGTTTGTTTTTTTTTAAAAGACTGCTTTATCTTGATATAAACTAGGAGGTCAAATGTCATTTATTTCTATCCAATGTGCTGTTACTTTCAAAGGCAGTGATGATAACGGGGAGCGGGGTGAGTAGTGTAGTGGTAGGGGAGAGGCTGAAGGAGTTTGAAGATTAGGAGGAAAAAGGAACATTTTAAGAAATCTTTTTAAAAGATACTGATTTTAAGGAAAATGAAAATATCAAACAAGGAAAAATACAAATTTAGAATTTAAAAGCCGTTCAAATGTGAAACACATACATACTTAGTTTAAAGTTAGATACCGTGGAGAAGTGTGCTACCTGATTGTTACTAGTAGAAAGTATATATAAACTACAATGATGATTGCAAGATCTGTTTGCTATACTGGGTTTTTTTTTTTTATGGAATTGAATACAGGGTTACCAGAAAGCAACTAATATATTATCAACTATAATGTTATTATTTAGCCATAATTAATATGTTAATATCTATTGAACTCTGTGTGGCAAATACAAGTGCTTTTTTTCCCACATGACTAATTGAGGGAGGCACAGTTGTTACCCTCGCCTTACAGATGAGGACAGTATGGCACAGATTGGAAAATAGCATAGAGGTACACTGTTAACTTCCTGTAGAAATAGGACTGAAGCTCAGGGAAGGCAGCTGTGGGTTGGACTTGGTTTGACAGCATAGACACAGCAATTACTAGGTGAGCGGGAAATGTGGAATGACCCTGGCACTAGAAATAGCGACTGATGTAAGCTTGGTGCATTTATTTGTATGAAGTAGAATAGATCAGGGGTTCCATAGGGGCCAGTTTTGGTAATGTCTGAAGAAATGATTGGTAGTCACATCTGGGACTGGTGGAAGAGGCTACTGATATCTAATGTAGAAACAGATTTGATGTTAATCAAACAAGGTACAACAAAGAATTATCCAGTCTAAAATTAGTAGTGCCGAGGTTGAAAAGCATTGGAATCTAGTGTAGGCAAGGGGTCCCCTTGAACATTTTTGGAGGCTTAATTTCATTTCTCTAGACTTCATCTATTAACACACTTTCTCCTGACATCTTATCCTGAAAATATCGTGTAGATACTTTAAGTTGACAAATATTCCCAAATATTCTTGTCCATCTTCTCCTGTGATGGGGGAGGGGTGGGGCGGATATTTTCCTTCTGATAATATTACCTTGTGTTCATTTTCAATAATTGAACTCTAGAGGCATGACCGTTTTCAAATTCTGGGAGCCTCTAGTTATAATTTTTAAAGCATTCTCTGTATTCCTTTAAGGAGCCCTGGTGGTGCTGGGGGAATATCCATTGGGGTGCTAACCTCAGAGTCAGTGGTTAAAACCACCCACTGCTTCTCTTAAGAAAGATGAACCAGTCTGCACAGATAGTCTTGGAAACCCTGGACAGCAGTCTCTTGCCCTAGAGGGTCATTAGGGGTCAGATTGACTCCATGACAGTGGGTTTGGGATATAAATTGACTCCTTTGGCCACAATGCTTTTAATGTGCTTAAAAGTGCCTCGTGCCTCAGGTGTGGACTGAGCTAGCTCTTGAGACATACCTGAGGCCATTTTTTCCCCTGATTAATATTTCAACCTATTTGAATTTAAAAAGTTTATTTTAACTACCAAAATAAACTAAAAATACCAAAAAAACTCATTGCCATAGAGTTGATTCCAACTCAAAGTGACCTTATAACACAGGGCAGAACCCCCCCTGTGGGTTTCTGAGACTGTAACTCTTTACAGGAGTAGAAAGCCTGTGAAACTGCTATTGCTTTCCAACTTTTGGCCTTGCGGTTAGCAGCCCAATACTTAATCTGTATGCCAGCAGGGCTCTTTAATTGGCTTATAGTCAAATTCAAAACTGACCTTCCTCATCAGGAGACCAGTTGTGAAGGCTTTCATTCTGGTATCCAGTGCTGTGTTTTGGACTGCACTATGGGGCCATCCCACTGTACCACTTCAAAATGTGATGCCTTTGTTTTCCGTTTTGACTCCTCTGGTCTTTTTATCACCCAGGACAGCACGGCTCTTCCAGCTTCTGCTTTGTCTTCATTGCACACAACCAGCATCTGTTATGTTACTTTAATTCTGGAGCTATGAAACCTAGAAATATTTAAGAACTTAAAAAGAGGGCCTCTTCTGCATGTGGGGATTTCAGTGTAGCCAGATGCATTGTCTTCATCCTGGGAGCTCTGAACCATCCAGGCTCTCTAGAGGGTTTTATGTTGACAAATGAGCACAACAGGCACTCTGGTAGCACAGTGGTTAGGCACTCAACTGCTCACCGAAAGGTTGATGATCCAAACCACACCCAGGGCCTTGAGAGAAAGCTGGTGATCTGCACCTGCAGAAACCCCATGGGGCAGCTCTACTCTGCCCTATCAGGTCACTGCTTAGCACTGACTTGAGGACACACAACAACAGTAGCGATGAGCAGGACAGCACCCTCCCTCGCATTACATATTTATGGTAGACTTATGGTAGACCATAAAAATTATGGTCATGTTGCATGGTGAGAGAAAGTTAAATAGTACTGAAGAATGCATGCACAATAAAACCAAAAGTTCCTATCCCTCATCTTACCTTATGGAGTCAATCATTGCTCATGGTTTCTGATTTAGTTGCAAAATAGTACAGTGTTCTCAGTAACTCATGCCCAGCATTTCCTGTGCTGAACATTGCTCAATGTATGGTACCCCTGTTCTCTACCCATTGTTGGGACCACTAAAGGCTCTGCCTACATTTTCCAACGCTCCTTGGAAAGACAGGTGGTACTTCCCCTGACTGAGTGTATTACACTTTCTAAAAATGTGCCTTTCGGCCTTAGATGTTTCAGCTCTACAGGAGCTGGTGGTTTTCTGTTAAAGAAGGTAAGATCAGCAAACATCCTCTTCTCAGGGGAGGCCCAGAACAAGTCCACCTGGGGGGAATCATGCTTAATTTCCATGTCTTGAGTCACAACACTTCTTATATCTTCTCGGCTCTCTTGTAACGGTGTTATTTTCTTGTATTTTAACCACCTTATTTTTCTTGCATGCATGTGATTTAAAATTGTGAGCCCATGCTGAGCTGGGCTTTTGTCGGTGGAAATGTTCCACCCAGTGGGTACATTCCTCCAGAAATTTGTTAAAGCTTGTCTTGTGGGAATTCCAAATCCAAGATCCCATGGTCACTTCTCTGAGAGTGCGTTTTTAGTTTCTGAAATGGGCAGGTGTGTTTGAGCCCTAAGTCCTTGAGCGTACGCTGCGGTTGCAATTCTCCAGCAATTATAAGCTTCTACACTGTGAGAGAAAATTAGAAACAGCACTGCTTGAGCTTTAATTTTAAAAAAGAGAGAATTTCTCTGGATTTAGCTTTTTTCTTTTTGAGCACCGAGTTTTAATAAAGATACTTCTGCCCATGGTATGGAAGATGGAGAGTGGGGATAAGTAGACAAGGTTGGGAACATTTTTGAGCTACCTAGAACTAAAGGTCGGAGACTGGATATAGTGATGAGTGGATTTAGCACATGTGTGAAGCAAGGTGAGACGATGGGGAGCAGACTTAGATCTCCAGAGGTTAGGGAGAAAACGGCATGAGGTAATTCCGAGTCTTAAGCTTTGTGGAACAGGCGGTTGGTGATGTCACAATCCAGATGCGAGGCAGCGTCTTCAGGAGAAGCAGCAGTCTGAAAGTTAGGGGTAGATCTTTGAGATGCCCAGGAGGAAACACTAGAAGAGGATGGTCGCCGGGGCAAGGCTCGTGCTGTAGCTAGAACTTGGAAATCGTCTGCAGCCCTGGAAGTGAGTGAGATCACTCAAGAAAGCATGAAACCCTGAGGGCGGAGGTGATTATGCAGAACGTGTGCTTGATTTCTCAGGTAGCTCTTCCCTAGACTTGTCCCCCAGCCCTGTGGGAGGGCAGCAGTAGGGAAGCCAGGCAGCCCGTGGGTGGGGTGGGGTGGGGAAGAGATGACACAGGGTGCAGGCCAATCTTCAGAGGAGCTTGGAGGGGAAAAAAATGAGGGAAATCAGGCTATGGCTTCAAAGGGAAGTCAGATTCAAAACAAGGTTTTTAAAAAACTGTTGTGCGCGGATGGGGAAGATTGTTAGCTCCGTGTGTCGACGTGGAAGGATCGAATGTGAACAGATAAAGGTGTTATGGGAGCCAGAGAGCTGATGGCACCTGGTAGACAGTGAGTGGGAGGGTTTGGCTCAGCCAAGCAGCCTTGAGGAGGGCCACGCTTTCTTCTGAGATGGGGGACAAGAAGCAAGGAATGCGGCGATGTGTTCGCACCTGCAAGTGGAGGGGAATTCTAATAAGCTCTATATCCTGACTTCTTTCCCCCTCTCCCTCATGATGAAAATCATCTGTGAATGTAAGAGGACTGCCAACTTAGTGTGATAGATGTTTGAAGTGGGGACCACAGGAGCAGTGTAGAGAGGGGCAATCCCCCTAAGGGACTGTGGAGCAATCTGCGGGGCTTTGCTGTTTTCTCGAGGACCAGGGCCATGTGAGAATATTGACAACCTCCCGGAGAAGGCCAGGAACGGAGTACACAGACATGGAGGAGAAAAAGAAAGAGCAGGCCCACTGCCGTCAAACAGACCCTGCTCGTAGGGCCGCTCTGCACAGGGTGTCCGAGGCCTTGGGAATCTCCACGAGAGCAGCCAGCCTCATCTTTCTCTCTCCACAAGCTGGTGGATAGGAACCTTTGACCTTGTGGTCAACCATCCAGAGCTTACTGGACACTGCCGCCCAGGGCTCCTTGAAATGGAGGAAAGGCGCTGTAGCAGCAGCAGGTGAGGAAGATGGGGGAAACTGGATTATTTCACAGCCGCCTTTAGGGCTACCTGTATTGAAATAAGGCACTCTGGTGGCCCTGGCAGTGCCAGTGAGTGGCCTTCCTCTCACTCCCTCAGACCCCTGCAGAGCATGCCCACCCTGCACCCAGCAAGGCCAGGCACAGCCCAACATATTGTCTGCTGTGGCTTCTGCCCCTCCCCACAGCTCCGACCCTCCCTTAATGGCAGGGGTTGACAAGTGACTCTACTCAATCCCTAGTGACAGGCACTGCCTTCCTGTCCGCACCAGCTCGCCTGGTCCTGCAGGCCCTGGATTCATGCTGTTTGGTGTCAGGGGAGGTGGTCTCTTAGTGATTTCTTCAGAGTCAGCCTTTAACATTAACTTTATCCAACCACCGCATTTAAAGGTCTGTTAAAGCAGACAGCAGAGCCCTGGTGGTGTAGTGGGTTACACACTGGGCCGCTGACCTCCAAGGGTTCAAACCCACCAGCCACCCCTTGAGAGAAAAAGGTGAAGACTTAAAGTCTTAGGAACCTGAAGGAGCATGCTGTTCTACTCTGCTCTGGAGGGGTGCTGTGACTTAGAATCAAATTGGTGCCAGCAGCAAAAGCAGAAAACTACCATCATAGAAAATGAGCTCTTCAGCGTTCTGCATATTTGAACCAATATTTTTATGTCGTCTTTAGAAAATTTTATAAAAGACACAAATTACCATATTTTTAGCTCATTGTATTGCAGTATTCTCAAAACAGGGTACCCAGGTCAATCCTTAATTTTTGGCAATGAAAGGCTGGCAAGCATACCCAGTCATCTCTAGTGTTTATGCTTGCCACAGGGAAACCTGCAAGAAGAAAAAGATATTAAAATAGCACGAGTTCCGTTTGTAATTTCATATATTTAGAATGTTCTTTCATCACTTTGAACAAGTTACATATTGCTTAAGTTTCTTAAAGTCTTCCGGATAAGAAATGCGAGGCTAGAACCCACACTACTATGTTCACTGCAAAGAACCAACGTGTAGGCCCCCTGCATTTCTAAAGCTTTGGGGAGTAACGACTAAGGCGGTAGCGATTTCATGTACGCTTTGTGTCAGGCGCACAGGTTCGAAGGTCTGTGGTACAGGGGCTGTTTTTCAGCATCCCCTGCACAATTCCCTGGGTAGTGTGCCTGTGCTCCACCAATGTTCACTGAGTGGTCGTGCACAAAGAGGGTTGCTGAGCGGCAGTCCATCTCTGCAGAAGAGAACTTGTTTGTTCCCTCTCCCTCACTATCACTGAAACAACCTTTAGGGACATGAGCCGCTGAAACTACTACTCTTAGAGAATTATAAAGCCTTAAACAAAGAATATTTTCTAAAGTCATCTTAAAACCAAACGGCCATTTAAGTTAACTGTTAAAAATAGAGGTTGAAGTTGTCGAGGATTTTGTCCTGTTTTGTTTGGATCCACAATCAGTACTCATAGAAGCAGCAGTCCAGAGATCAAAAGACTTTTTGCATTAGGTAAATCTGCTGCACGAGACCTCTTTATAGCTTTGAGAAACCAGGATGTTACTCTGAGGACTGAGGTGTACCTGACCCAAGCCAGAATATTTTCATTTGCCTCCTATGCATATGAAAGTTGGACATTGTATAAGGAAGACAGAAGAAGACTCGATGCACTTGAATTGTGGGGCTGGAGAAGAACATTGAAAGTACCATGCACTGCCAAAAGGGCCAGGACCCTGTAAGGAGCCTTAGAGGCAGGGGCTGGTGAGGCTTCGTGGTACATACTTTGCTTGGACATGTTGTTAGAAGACACCAGTTCCTGGAGAAGACAGTCATGCTTGGTAAGGTAGAGGGGCAGCGAAAGAGAGGGAGGCCCTCAACGAGCTGGCTTGCCACAGTGGTTGCTGCAATGGACGCACTCATCAGAACAATTGTGAGGGCGAGGCGGTGTTTCTGTTTTGTTTGCGGCACAGCGTTGCTAGGGGTCGGATGCACCCAATGACATTTCTTTTTTTATAAAAGCCTGCCCTGAACTTTCTCATTAGGGAGCTGTCCATCAGAGAGCAAACGAACAGCACTGACTCAAAAGATGGGTGGGAACCTTGACGTGGGGGGAGGTGTGTTTCTGAGGGAGGAACAACTCAGAAGAGGAGAGTGGGGATGGCTGTGCAGTTTGAAGAATGTCACTGTTGTCACTAAATGATACCTGGAAAAACGATTGCTTTGGTGCTGTGGTTTGCTGTGCATGTTCTCAACAACAGCCAACAAAATTTTAAAAGACTAGAAGGAAAAAGAATTATTTATATATATAGTGCTTTTAAAAAATGCAGTATTTTGTCCTTGTTCTTAGGTGCTGTTTATTTGGACTTCCTTGTGACCCATTGGACATCGTACTGCTGCTCACAGGGTTTTCTAGGCTCTCACCTTGGTGGGAGCAGATAGCTAGGACGGTCTCCCTCAGAGGATTCCTGATGAAGCAGCGGGTGTGAGAGGGTCAGGTGTGAGGGTGCTGGCTGAAAGGTCAGCCGTTGGTCAGCAGCTGTCCCTTGGTAGACGAGACTGTCTGTTTCCATAAAGACTTGCAGTCTTGTAAACCCTGTGAAGTAGTTCTACTCTGCCCTGTAGGGTCACTGTTCACTGGAGTCAGTTGGAATGCTGGGCTTCCTTTGGGTTTCTCCCGTAGGGACAATGGGTGGATTCAAATGACCAAGCTTTGAATGAGCTTAACCCTTGTGCCATCAGCACTCCTTGGTTTATACATAACCGTGATATTTTAATTTATGCTTTAAAGGATGGTTTGCACCTGAGTGTTAAGTGAAATCAGATAGGATATTATGAATCACTGAGCTAGTTCTAGTGGTTTATATTACAGTTTTGCATACATCTCTGTCATTTTAATATAACATAATACTAGAATCCAAATTATATTTGATAACAGGTCAGTGATTTCTGAACTTTAATTTCTTATTAGAGCTGAATTGGTTGTATGCTGGTTAACCAAAATTAAGTAGATTGACACTAGATACACATGGTAGTAAGAAGATATACGTTCATGAAAAGTTTCTCTCTGTGTACACTAAGTCTTTATGAATGTAGGTACACAACCTAACTATCACAGTGTGTTAACATCAAGAAATAAGTTGCTTCCTTGGGGGGGTATGCAGCTATTACAAACTCAATGCAATTCCAAAGATTCTTTGTGTTATACTTTGCTATATGTCATTTGTTGGTTACCCAAAATTTTAGCTACAATTAGAATCGAAGGCTGTTGTCATTTGGTGTCATGTAGTTTGGTGACCAGTAGTGACCCCATGCCCAACAGAATGAAACACTGCATGGCCTGCGCCTTCCTCACATTGTTCCCATGCCCATTGAGCCAACTGATGCAGCCACCATGTCGGTCCGTCTCCTTGAGGGCCTTCTTCGTTTCCACTGCCCCTCTACTTTGCCAAACATGATGTCCTCCAGGATGGTCTCTTCTGACAGCATGTCCAAAATATGTAAGACGAAGTCTTGCCATCCTTGCCTCTGAGGAGCACTCTGGCCATACTTCTTCCAACACAGATTGGTTTGTCTTTTTGATCGTCCATGGTAATTTCAGTATTCTTCTCCAGTACTACAAGTTTACATGCATCTGTGCTTCTATGGTTTATTCAGTGTCCAACTTGCACATGCCTATGATGCAATGGAGACTACCATGGCCTATGTCAGGTTCACCTTAGTCCTCAAAGTAACATCTTTGCTCTTCAATATTCTAAAGAGGTTCAGCAGATTTACCTATTCAGCAAGACCTGAATTGAAAGAGAAAAAAGGGAAAAATAATAATTCAGAACATTAACTGTCTTTCACACAGTTGTGCATGTTTAGTAAGTATTTGCTGATGAACTATCGTATATAAGGTACTGTACTGGGAATTATAATAGAAGGGAAAGCTTGTGTTCTTTCAGAAATTGTGAATCTATGGGTTTCCTTTGGATCTTAGCTTCATTTGTTAGTCACAATTATAGACCTTCTCTGAATTGTGTGAGGTACCGTGAAATACTTAAATCTGCATCTATTATTCCTATTAAGCATTTTTTGTGTGGTCCTTCTCAACAAATGCTAACCTAATAATAATAAGTAACTAATCTAGATGGAATAAACATGGACCTGACTTGACAACAAGTAAATTGCTTAAATAACACATTCACTTAATAGTGTAGTTATAGAAAAACACCACGATGAATATTGAAATAACTAATCTAGGTGGGAGACAGTGGACAACTAAATGGACCTAAAAATCATATTACAATAAATCACTTCTGTCGCTTCATGTGTGTGAGAATTGGACAGTGAATAAGGAAGACTGAAGCAGAATATGCATTTGAATTATGGTGCTAGTGAAGAATATTGAAAGTACCATTGGTTGCCAAAAGAACAAACAAATTTGTTTTAGAAGAGGTACAGTCAGGATGTGCCTTAGAAGGGAAGATGGTGGGATTTAGTCTCAGGTACGGTGGACATGCATTCAGGAGAGGACAGTCGTCTCTGGAAAAGGACACAATGCTTGGTAAAGTCCAAAGGCAGCAAAAATGAGGAAGACCATCCAGGTGATGGGTTGACTCAGTGACTGCAGCACTGGGCCCACACAACAATTGTGAGGGTGGCACGGGGCCGGGCAGTGTTTCATTCTGTTGTATGTACCTAGGGTCACTGTGAGTCAGAATTGCCACAGCGGCACCTACCTACAACAATCAACTGACTGCAAGGTGAAATCAGAAAAATATAGCCCGCACACTCCGAGAAAAGTCTTTTCCCATCATAGTCACAACCTTGGCAAGCCGAGGGCAGTTCTGCTCTATGCAGCAGGGCCACTCGGCGTCAAAGTAGACCCAAGGGTTTCGGGCTCTGATGTAGTTGTCGTGGCATGCAGTCATGATCAGTAATTGAGGAGTATCAAGAATAAGGAGTTATGGAGTCATGAACAGAACTCTCAGAAAAGGATCTCCTGGCAGTAACAGTAATAGTTGCTCCTCATATACTCAGTGTAAATAGAAATGATTGTGTTTTATCATTTATCTTCATGAGAGAGTAAATGATGTTTAGGGAGAGGGAAAGAGTCTTGGCTTGATAAATATTTATCAAGAATCAATGAAGAGCTTAATTCTTAGTAATCTCAGACTGAATGCCCTGAAGCTACATGTAGCAGCTATGATTTTCATTTGTGTTAGTAGCTAAAGATGGAAAATAAGTTTTTATTTGTTCCCACTCCACAGTGTTTGAAACTTCCATTTTCTTCTTGGAATATGTAAAATATATGGTCAGGATAAAATGTTTGATGAAAAAAAATCTAACCTGTAGAATAACAATATAAAGGATTAAATATAATTATTAATGAGATTCATTAATTTTAACTATAGAAATTCATAAAGTGTGATTTACTTAAAGTATATGTTAAAATCATTGAAATGTATTGTGAAGGATCTACATATAAGCCCCTCCCTGGGGGACAGACAACAGGAAAATGGGTGAAGGGAGATGTCGGACAGTGTAAGACTGACAAAAATAATAATAATTTATAAATTATCAAGGGTTAATGGGGTGGCGGGGAGGGAGGGGGAAAATGAGGAGCTGATACCAAAGGCTCAAGTAGAAAGAAAATGTCTTGAGAATGATGATGGCAACAAGTGTACAAATGTGCTTGTCACAATGGATGTATGTACGGATTGTGATAAGAGTTGTACCAGCCACCAATAAAATTATTTTTTAAATGTATTTTGACAGACAAAAACAGCTTATGAGGAAAGTAATGAATTATAAAAAGTATAATCTAATACATAAGAGTTAATTAAGTAGGTTGTCTTGAAGAGACAAATCCTTGATGAGAATTATACCAAGCATGTTCTGCCTGATAGAATATGCTACATAAGAGTACTCAATGAGGTGAATGGCTTTCTTTAATTTTTATAAATTTATACAGAAACCCAAATGATACTGACTCTTCAAATAAGTATATAGTTTATGTGACCTATTTGCTATATTTACTTTGGGGAAAAAAAGATATCAGATAGATTCAAGAGCCTTTAAAAATGTCTTCCTTCAACCTCTGACCTTTCCCTGTAGGTAATATTTGTTATGCATTATTATTTTATCTTTCTAGGCCTATTCTTTTTTCATTTGTGGATTTGTACCTGTAGAAAACAGATTGTTTTATTTGCTTCATATATATAAATATTCAATAGTATCTTACTGAAACTTGCTCTTTTTGATTGAAAAGTGTTTTGGAGACGTGATATGAAAGTTGAAATCTTATTAAAAACACTGAATATTAATATTGGTGGTATGAAGAGGTTGACAGTTCCTTTGTACAAAAGCAAATAATAAAATTTGACAAAATTGGCAAAACAGCCATTTAGTGGTAAGGGAAATTGGTCAAAGGTGGGTTAAAAATTGAGAAGCATTTATTGTAAAACTGTTAGAGCCTGGGGTGCGAGCAAGGTGAGCCTGTGGCTTTCTTGAACGGGAGCTGTTGCCGTGAACCTCCCCAGCCCCAGTGTCGTCTCCCGGCTCAGGACTCTGAAGGTCTCGGATTGAGTGGTTATTTCTTCATTGTAGTCATGGTGTCAGAGGCAGATGTACAAAGATCTTCAAAAGTTATGGAGGTATGGCATTAGGAAATAATGGATTTTGTTTTCCAGGAACGTTTTGAAGCCCTCCTGTATATCCCACCCTCTCAAATTATACACTTGAAATATTTTTAATGCCACATAGGTAATTCTTAAAGTTCTTAAAGTTCACAATACACATACCCTCTGAAACAGAAATTCCATTTACAGAAATTTGTCCTACAGGCACCTTCCTATGAAGTGGATTTGAAAGTTCCTGGGAAAATTCCATTATCTTTCCATTTTTCCACGAACTGTTTGAAGCACCCTTGTATAACTAATAGTTATGGTGCAACTAATAGTTAGAGAACAGTAAAAATAGCTGGAAACGACCTACATATTTCCATTGGACTGAGTCATGTTATGGCTACACATTAAGATACTATACATTTTATATATCCACAGATTAAACTATTAAACATCTGTTTAAAAAGAACCAGGTATGTGCTGATATAAAACCATTTCTTAACTCTGGTGGTAGGGAAAAGGTACATCATGTAGTTGTTACTAACGTTGTAGACAACAAACACCGATATAGCATGTTCTGTGAAAATAAAACAATGTGAGGGTGGCATTTGACCTCTTTCAGCTCCACCAAGGGGAAGAGAAATCACCACCATCAACATAGTCAGATTTCTGAGAGGCGGAGTCAGCGACAGTCCGTCCTCCAATCATCCTGCCAGTTGTGTCACCAACTGTCCTTCCAGCATTGCCGCCACTTTTCAGCTGGATTCTATGATTCTTTGCAATGGCCACACAGAACTCACAGACAGTGCTCATAATTATGGGGTTTAGTAGGGAATTTAATCGCTTACAATTCAGGTGAGAAAGGGTCAGGATACAATTGTTCAGTCAGGCTAGTTTATTTTCTGTGGCCTCTCTCTGGCTTTCAGCCTCTTGGCCTGGCCTCTGCCCTGTTTGGGCAGTGTTACAAAGCTCTTTGAAGGCTGCCAATACATACCCCAGGGGCATGCCACTCTCTTGTAAGCCTCAACCCTAAGGCACTTGGCTCCAACTCTGTGAGTCAGCAAAACCCAGCTTCCCTAATTAAGTGCCCAGAGGCACCCTGCCACAAGCCAGCCTCCTGCCCCGAAAGCCCTCTGCTGTGGTTGCTCTATGGGCTGGAAGGTCCACCGCTCCATCTCATGCTCTGGTTCCTCCAGTGTCAAAGCCTTCCCCTAAATCAGTGGTTCTCAACCTTCCCAGTCCCACGACCCTTTCATACAGTTCCTCATGTTGTGGTGACCCCCCACCCATAACATTATTTTCATTGCTGCTTCATAACTGTAATTTTGCTACTGTGATGAATCAGGTGAGCCCCATGAAAGGGTTGTTCAACCCCCAAAGGGGTTGTGACCCACAGGTTGAGAACCACTGCCCTAAATCCAGGAGGTTTAATGCACAGATGTCTCAGAGACCAAAGGACATGCTGTATTCATAGTGCTTCTCACTTGCAGTAGTGAGATCTCCCTTTCTGCTTCTGAGATGACGGATTTTATGCCAGCAGGATAGCAATCATAATTAACGCTGTTAACAATCACAGCTGTATCATAGAATCCAATCAGTCTCTACCCACCCCACCCCCCACCTTCTTACCCAAACCCATCAGGAAAAGGGAAATCTTTGGGTGGCAGTAACAAATCCCATGGTTGGAAGAGCGTACTACTATTTCACTGCATTGCAGATATCCACATGTTGCTGTTGTCAGCTGCCTTTGAGTTGGTGCTGACATACCGAAACAGTGCCCGGTCCTGCAGCGCGCTCGTACTTGTGGCTGTGTTGGAGCCCTTTTGTATCTGGTCCAGTGCCTTCCTCTTTTTTCACTGCCCCTCTGCTTTACCAAGCATGTTGTCCTTTTCCAGAGATTGGTCTCTCCTGACAACATGTCCAAAGTACACAAGACTGGGGAGTGTGCTGGCAGTACATCTTTCAAGACAGACTTGTTAGTTCTCTTGGCAGTTCATGGCACTTTCAGTATTCTGCTCCAGTCCCATAATTGAAATGCATTGATTCTTCCCTCTTCCTTATTCAGTGTCCAATTTTCACACGCATATGAGGCAACTGAAAATACCATAGCTTGGGGCAGGCCCACCTAGTCCTCAAAATAACATCTATGCTCTTTAGCAATTTAAAGAGAGAGAGTGCTGCGGATTTACCCAATGCACCATATCTTTTGATCTCTTAAGTGCTGCTTTCATGAGCATTGATTGTTTATCATGATGTTACCCATTGGTCCAGCTGTGAGGACTTTGGTCTTTACGTGGAGTTGTAATCTATAATGAAGACTGCAATCCTTGATCTTCATCAACAAGTGCTTCAGGTTCTCTTCATTTTGAGCAAGTAAGGTTGTATTATCTGCATGTTGCAGATTGTTAAGAAGCCTTCCTCCAATCCTGATACCACAGTCTTCATATATTTCAGCTTCTCTGATGAACCGCTCAGCATATAGCTTGAATAAGCTTGGTGAGAGGATCCAACCCTGTCACATGCCTTCCCTGATTTGAAACCATGCAGAATTCCCTTGTTCTGTTCCCATAACTGCCTCTTTATCCATATGCAATGTCCACATGAGCCCAAATCAAGTGTTCTGGAATTCCCATTCTTCCCAAAGTTATCCACACTTTGTTATGATCCACACAGTCCAATGCCTTAACGTACTCAGTGAAACACAAGGAAACATCTTTCTGATCTTCTCTGC
>NW_022103920.1:81617870-81639939 GCF_000313985.2 Echinops telfairi
TTTTTGGTACAGTGATTCTGTGTATTCTTTCCATCTTCTTTTGATGCTGCCTACATCAGTCAGTATTTTGCCCATAAAATCTTATAATATTGCAACTCAAGGACTGAATTTTTTCTTTAGTTCTTTCAGTTTCAGATGTGCTGAGTGTATTCTGTTTTTGTCTTTCTAACTCTAGGTCTTTGCACATTTTATGATAATGCTTTATCTTTCCAAGGTGACATTTTCTGTTTGGCTCTTGGACATTATCATTTCATCCCATTTGCCTAAGCTACTCTACAATGAAGAACATGTTTCAGCATCTCTTCTGCCTAAGCTACTCTACAATGAAGAACATGTTTCAGCATCTCTTCTGACACCCACGTTGATCTTTTTTTTCTCTCTTGTCCTTCAAGGGACTTTAGTTTGATACTCTTGATGTCATCGACAGCTCCTCGGGTCTTTGTCATTAGTGTTCAGTGCATCAAATCTGTTCTTGAGATGGGATAGACCTGTTCTTCAGGTGGGATAGACTCAAGGTTGTGTTTAGGCTTTCATGAACTTGTTTTAATTTTCTTCAGCCTTATCCTGAACTCACCTATGAGCAGTTAATGATCTGTTCCACAGTCGGCTCCTGACCTTGTCTTAGCGGCTAATATTAAACTTCTCCATCATCTTTTCCCACAGGTGTAGTCCATTTGATTTCTGTATGTTCTGTCTGGAGAAATCCACGTGTATGGTCATCTGTGTTGTTGAAATTTGCAATGAAGAAGTCGTTGGTTTTACAAAATTTTAAAATGCAGCCTCCAGCTTCATTTCTGTCACCAAGGCCATATTTTCCAATGACTATTCCTCCCTCTTTGTTTCCAACGTTTGCGTACCAGCCTCCAATAATCATTGATGCATATTGATTGCATGTTTGGTCAATTTTTGACAGAAGACTTGGGTAAAATTATTCAGTTTCTTCATCACAAGCTTTAGTGATGCAGGTGTATACAAGAATATTGATTATAACTACAAAGAATAGAACCAGCCACTCTTACCTTTTGGTAAGGTGCCACTCGCTGCTGCTGAGCCAGTGCTGACTCTGAGCAACTCTGACCGACGCAGAGCAGCCCAGCAAGACAAGTGGAACTGCCCCCTTGGGGTCCCGAGACAGATTTTTTTATGAGAGCAGAAAGCTTTATCTTCCTGCAGCAGCTGCAGGACTGCTGTTAGAAGCCCACTATGCCACCAGACATCCTTTTGAGATGAGACAGACTAAATATTGATGCATTCATACAGCGATACTACATATCATGAAGAGAATGAGGCCTACTGCAGAAATATCACTAAGATATAAAAATAAAGCAAATACCGTAAATAGACTTATGTAATATATTCCATTAGAGACATCCATTTTATCTAAATAATTTAAATATTTCCATATAATTAAGCTCTTTGACCACTTATGTATGACTGTATGCAAGATGAATATGCATGTGTGAAAGTATGATGACTTTTTATTGTCATTGTTATAAAGGGAACTTTTTTACAAAGTTATTTTTTATCAAAACTTTAGAATCTTCTTTTTTTTTTCTTTCTTTTTGGTATTCAGGTATTCAGCATTACCTGTAGGGAATATGCTGCGAGTCTGCTTTCAGTTCTTATGTAACTCATTTATTTTTCTCTCTGGAAAACCCCCACGTTAAATCCTTAGCATTCTGAGATTTCTCTTAAATGTGTCTAGACCTGGGCCTTATTTCACGGAATCTCTCCTGCCCTCGGGAAGCCATACATTCTTTTATTTTGTGTGTCATAAAAGCTCAGGGATTATTTTCTTCCAATATTTCTTCAATTATTTCCTCCTCTCCCTTGCTTTGATCTTTTCATACGAAACTCTTCGCAGTAGCTATTGTTAGACATACTTAGTAACTCCCCTATCATATTTTTACATCTCTTTCCTGTCTGTTTGCATTTGGGAGATTATCTTGACTTGATTCTTCAGAATATCAATGTCAACTTTATCATTCTATTATTTACTCTGCTGTTTTCTGTCCTTTAAAAAACTTTTTTAAATTGCCAGAAAATTTTTCTTGTTCTCAGGCTTCTCCAATTTTTCCCTTTCACCAGCTTGTGTTTTTTGTTTTTGTTTTTAATGGAAGCCATCGCTTCTCATATATCTCTCAGAGTGCTAATAAAAATAAAAATTTAAACTTCTAAACACCATCTGTTTTCTCTCATAGTTTAGTTTGTTCAGCTTTATCCATGATCTTGAAGTTTGCTTCAAATCTCTTGTGACCGGTAATTCTTAGTTCATACTTGTGAATGTAGGGCATGGTGGATTAATCCAGACCATGTATCTCAGGAGGGTTTGCTCTGTGGTCATATTGTCTGTCCTCCATAGAGCCAAGATCTCTGTGTGGAATAGGAAGGCATTAGACAGGTTCTTAGTGAGGTGAGGCTTGCTGGAGCTTGCCCTCAGGCAGGTTTCTCCATAGACCTTCAGGCAAAGATCAGGTGGGTATTCTGGGAGTCCTCAAAATAGCTGAATTAAGAAAGAAGAATGTACTCTGGAGATAGAAAATATTAGTGCAAAGTTTTAAATCGGAAACATGAGAGGAGAGAATGGAGTATCTTCATAAAAATAATATTAGGAAATGTGACAAGGGAAGTGTATGGTTGTCATAATAACTGGGACACTATAGGCCAGTGGTTCTCAACCTGTGGGTCGCAAACCCTTTGGGGGTTGAACAGCCCTTTCACAGGGGTTCCCCAATTCATAACAGTAGCAAAATGACAGTTATAAAGTAGCAACGAAAATAATTTTATGGTTGGGGGCGTCACCACAGCATGAGGAACTGTATGAAAGGGTTGCGGCATTAGGAAGGTGGAGAACCAACTGCTATAGGCATTTGGTGGAGAATAATCCTTTGTGAAAACGACTTTGCTCTCTAAATGTCAGTAGCTTCTTGTTTGAGAACACTGCTTAGTATATTTGCTTCCAGACAAGGGCGCCTGTCTTCCCTCCTCCCTCCTCTGGTATCTGCTCCGGAACTCAAGTTTGCTCTGCTCTTCCTTTTCTCCAGCCCCAGATTCCTCCTTAGGAACCCTTCCCAAGCAAAACACCTACCGCCTTTGGAAAGAGGCTTGAAGTATTAAGTAATAAACTAACATTGCTGTCCAGTCAGTATCAGCTGATGGCAACCCCATGTGTTTGAGCCAGGGTGCTTTGTACATGGGCCTTAATTGCCCTGAGTGACACTTGCCCACTGTGCTGCCCTTTAGTTGTTGTTGTTGTTGACACAAGGAATGGCACTGAGAAATAGATCTCTGATTTGCTTGTTTGTTTTGAAGATTTTTAATTATTGATCTTAAGTTCAGTATTGTTCGTGAAGTCAGTTCGGTTCAGTTATTTCCGCTCAATGCCTGACATTGGTTGTCTCTGACTTTTCACCACCCCATCAGATAGAGTTAGCATGTAACTTTTTCCGAAGGGCCTGCATGTTAATAATGTACTTGCACGTATTATTTAGCAAAGGCAACCCTGTGAGAGCATTATTGCCATGCCTCAATTAAGCAGATGAAAGATAATGACGTTGGGATAGTGGTGGGGTAGTGGTAGAAGTCCAGGCTTGCACACACTGCCATCACTTCATTCTGTGGTTATTTGATACTGTTTTTGTCGTCATGCCTTGTATATTTGTGTACACATTTTGGTCTACTAGATTACGTCTTTGGGGGGTAGTGTATCTTTGTACTTTGCTCAACATCTAAACATTGTGCCTGGCATATAAAACCAAACTGAACACTCACTGCCATCAAGTCAGTTCCACCACCTAGTGACCCTATAGGACTGGGCAGATCTGCCCCAAGAATTTCCAAGGCTGGGTTTACTCTAAGGGAGTAAAAAGCCTCATCTATCTTCTGTCTAACATATAGGTGCTTAGTAAATATTGATTTAGCTAAAACCCAAAAATCTAACTGCCATGACTTGATACCAACTCCTAGCAATCCCATAGGGCAGGGTAGAACAGTCCCTGTGAGTTTCTGAGACTGTAACTCTTTACGGGAGTAGAAAACCCTGTCTTTCTCCCATGGAGCTAGCTAGTAGTTTTGAACTGCGGACCTTGTGGTTAGCATTCCAGTGCCACCACGCCACCAAGGCTCCTCTGATTTAGCTAAGTCCTTAAAATTTTTTTCTTACCTCCTTTGATTTATTCCAACTAAATTTGAATTTTAAGGTGGTTGCTAAAGGATCGTCAACATATTATTTTATAGAGAAATTGGTTTTTCTGGCCAAATCAGTTTTGAAAACAGTCAAAATTTAAACCCAAATAGACCTCGAATGGTAAAAATTTTAATAGAAACCTTTCGATATAATCTCTTAGAAATGTATTTTAAAAATTTTCTCTCATTGAAAAAACAACATCAGAAATAGCTCAGAGAACTTTTAGGTACTTCATTTAAAATTTTGCTTAGATATGTTTGGTGTGTGATGGATTTTGTAAATTGTACAGCAGGAATCTGGTGATATAATTGTTATTTTATCTGTAAATACAAAAGCAGAATTAATTTTTAACATCTTATAAAACTTAATTTGGTTTTCATGTTTGCAGTGGGGCATTCAGTCGAATGAGTATGAACATACCCATCAAATACAGTTACAACAGGATTGTTAATATTAAAATCGAATATAGTCCCAATTAGCAATAGTTCATTTAATTACCTGAGTTCTAAAACTGACTAGAAATGCTTTCATAAAATAATTTTAGGAAACTTCTAGAGGAGAATATAGCTGTGCATAAACCATTTATCTTATGCAATATGCTTTACATAATAAACTCTATTAAGGAACATTAGAAACATTTATATGTACTAAATATCACTGTAGAAGTTTGCTCTAAGTTACTACTTTTAACATTGACAGAAACAGACAGCTTTTATCTTAATGGCTTGTCATAGAGTTGAGAGAACTTAACAGTCAGAAAGATGGCTCTGTTGGTTTTGTCAAACCAATTTCAACTCCTAACTACCTCACATAGCAGAGTTGAACTGCCCAGAGGGTTTTCTAGTCTTGTAATCTTGACTGAGGAACCCCGAGGGCACAGTGGCTAACTAGCCAAAGAAGGTCCACAGTTCAAAGTCACCACAGATGACAGAAGTGGCATCCTTGGAGCCCCTCTGGGGAAGTTCTACCCGGTCCCATTGGGCTGCTGTAAGTCGGAAGTGAGGATGACAGCGGCTTTGTTGTTTGCTGGTAATCTTTACTAGAGCAGACTACCAGGCCTCCTCCTTCACAGCCAGTGGGTATGTTCAAACCACCAACCTTTCAGTTAACAAATAAGTGGTTAATTAGCATGCCATTGGGGCTCCTTGTTTTAAGATTACTGCTCTGTAAACTATACCACATTTTGCTTACAGAAAATTTGGTTGTACGTAGCCACATATAATTTAAAGTCTGTTTTTTGGATTGAGAAGAATATTATAATTTTTGTGATTGAAACTATATTATCAAGAACCTATGAAGTGCCAGGCTGTGGTTAGGCATGTAGGATACAGCTCTAACCAGACAGAATTTCTTTCATCATCAGATATACAGTTAGGAAAAAAAAACCATGCATTAAATAACGAGTTTATCAAAATTATGAAGCAATATGGTACTGTGAAAATATATACTAGGAGAACTTATTCTAGCTTGGGCAAGCAGAGACGTTGAAATGCTATTCCTGCAGATTGAACATGGATTAGATACACAAAGATAGTCGCGCATATCTGACAGCACACAGGGAAGAGGGCTCTGCATCAAGGACGGAGAAAGAGGAGCGTGGCCTAAGCTACAAAGGGTGGTGCATATTGAATCCATCAATGTACTAAAAGGATTATAGGCATTAAAATTTGCATTTTAATTAGTTCCTTATGGGTTACATTATAGATAAGAGAACTTTGTGGTGGTCTGGGCAAAGAATAAATGATGATGGCTAGGACTCCAGGGAGCAATATGAAGAAATCCATAGATTCCAGAAATATTTGGAAGTGAGATGAAGTCTACTCTTTCACTCCTAATTATCTTCTACTTTTATAATTTTTAGCTTTGTTTTATCTTTTGCTATGTGTGCGTGTGTTTTTTTTTTGCTTTAGTCATTCTCTGTGTTCTCATGGGATTAGGGAGAAACTTTATTTAGTACTTAACTGGTAGGAGCCCTGGTGGCGCGGTGGGTTTCATGTTAGGCTGATAACCACGAGTCAGCAGTTTGAGTCCACCAGCTGCTGTCTGGGAGATCATGTGGCTTTTGACTCCTGTAAGCAGGTGCCGTCTTGGAAACCCACTGGGCAGTTCTAGTCTCCTGTAGGGTCACTGAGTCGGAAACCACTCTATGCCAGTGAGTTTGCCTTGGAGATTTTTACTGTTTTAGTAGTTTCTGGAGGGAAAGAAAGCAAAAAAAAAAAAAAATGGCTTAACTGAATCCTCCTGCACCGATGTGAGATGCCACCTTTATCATGTATTAAATTCCCCATAACTATTCTGTTTCAAGATCTGTTTGTCGTTGCTGTGCCGATGCAGCAGTGTTTTACCTTGTCCTGTTTTTACCCTTGATGGCACAGGTGACTCCTGCCCATTCATGCTTTCTCCAGCAAGTATCAACTGGTTTTCTGATCTGTTTGAAATTTTCTGTGGTAAACATTAAAAATTGGATTTTACTAAATTTGGGGGGGAGAAAATTGGCATTTTCTGATGATGGATCTTCCTATGCCAGAATATCATCTCCTTATTTTATCAGCTTATTTTGTCTTTAGTGCAATTTTATCTTTTTCTTCATATTTGTACAAGCATTTTCATTTTAACCTTATTCTTATACAAAAACTTATTAGAAAAAATTCATAATTTTTTGCTCTTGCAAATGGTATTATATTATTTTTCTCCTTTTTTTCAATGGGTTATTGCCAATGTTTAGGAAAACTTAATTTTTTTCTGCATTGCCCTAATGTCCAATCACATAGCCAAACTCACCTGAGTTTAATGATTTCACATCTGATTTGCTGAAACATTTTGAGGTACCATACATAGACAAGTATAAACTGACCTGAATGTCAGCCGAGGCACTTAATTTTACCACAAAAACTGCATTAAAAAGTGTGCTGAAAATTTGGGTTATACCGATTATATGTGGTAGTTATATCATTTCTAGTTTGTTTTTGTTTTTTTCCTTTTTGTCATATCTTATTATAGTGAGTAAAACTTGCACTACCACTACAAAGAGTCTTATAGCAGCTTAGTGGACCCTATTGTACTAACCTTAATTTTAAAAGTAAAATTTCTGAACAATTCCTATTTAATGTGATACACCAAAACTCAGCCAAACTTAACCGCCATCAAATTGATTCTAACTCAAAGCATCCCTGTAGGACAAAGTAGAACTTCCCTGAGGTGTCCAAAACTGCCAGTCTTCACTGGAGCCGATGGGCTCATCTTTCTTCCATGCAGCAGCTTCTGGGTTCAACCTGCTGACCTTGAGGTCAGCCCAATGCTTAGCCCACTCTACTAGCAGAGCTCCAGTGTAATAAAGATTCTGACATGATTTTCTTCTATTCTTACTAAGGTAAAGTTTTCTATCAGAATTGGGTTTTGAATTTTATCTGATATACTCAAAGCATTGAGAATATGGAGTTGCCATTTTTTTTTCTTATAATATATTATTGTATATATTTAATTATCTCAGATTTTGTTGAGAGTAAACGAAACAAAATATACCAATTCAAGCTTCTACTGGAACATTTCAGCAACACTGATTATATTCTGTTACCCGTACAACTATTCTCACTCCCCTTTAGCGATTTGTTCCTTCCCAGTTAATATGAACTCACTGCGCCAGAAAGTTCCTGTGTATAATCTTTTGAGTTGCTTTTATCAGTTTGATCCTATATAGATAGATCTTAAAAGAGGTGCTCAAGCAGACGCTCTTTACTAAACCGTGCTTACATTTCTAGAATTAGCCATATTTGACCATTAATCATTATATTATGATTAATACACAGTCAATGCAATATGGTCTATATTTTCTCATAGGAAGAATTCACTATCATAGAATGCCTATTTTCTCCAATATTTTTGCTTTAAAAATGAATAAAATCCCAATTTTGAATGTTTAGCATAGAAAATTTCAAACAGATAGGAAAACTAGTCAGTGTACTTACTGGAGAAAGCAGGAATGTATGGGAGTCTCTGTGCCACCAAGTCTAAAATCATGAAAGTTCAAACAGTGGATTTGCTTCAAAGTTTTATAGCATAGAAAGTATATCGTCGAGAAATGAAACAAGATTGGTCATGAGTTGATTATTGGATCTGATCCTTATTTCATTGTGTCCTTTTGTGAGAAATTTTCCATAATAACCATTAAAAATAAAGACAAATGTAGAATGTCTAAGAAACATAAGTAATTGTAAGAAACAGAGCTAATTACATTTACACTGTTGGAGAGTACAAGCCACTGCAGCTACTTAAAAGCAAAGAGTTGTATTGAGGAATAGAAAAGCAGTAAATTGGGGAGTTGAGGATATTCTCAACTCAGTGTCCTGCTGTCTCCATGAAGGTTTAGGTTTTTATACAAAGAGAAACAGAGGAGAGAAGTAAGGGATTGGTGATTGACTGTAGATAGCATCTGCTTCAGTTGGAGTTCTTTGAAATGTCAGCCATCCGGCTAGGGGTAGTGAGCCTGTCATCTTGGTTTTTCTTGATAGTGGAATTTTAGTCCACATTTTATGTTCAGTCATTTCCAGGAGCAAACTGTTCACATGTTTTTTCAGATGGTTTACTCGTCCTGACGAGTTTGGTCAATTATAGACACGGTTTCCTTTGAACAACTGTTTGTTTACATCTTGGCACTTGACGTCCTTGATATTCTTCATACTGCGATACACACTTCCTGCAGGGTTTAAAACTCTAAAAAGGTGTTTGCCAGGCTTGTCTGCTCTCATCTAGTTATTCAGTTTGTTTGCTGAGCACATCATCAGAAAAACTGGATTATATGAAGAATGCGGCATCAGGATTGGAGGAAGGCTATTAACAACTCCAGACATGCAGGTGACATAACCTTGCTGGCTGAAATGGCTGAAAGTAAAGATGTGTTGCATCAATTTTTCCTGTCTTCCTTCCTCATTGTCCAACTTTCACTTGAATATGAGCCAATAGAAAATACTGTGGCTTGGGTCAGGTGTCCCTCGGTCCTCAAAGTAACCTTGCTGTTCAGTCCCCTAAAGAGGTCTCATGCAGCAGGTCCACCCAGTGCAGCACATCTTTTGATCTGTCTGCTTGGCCATGAACATTAGTTATGGATCCAAACAAGACAAAATCCTTGACGACTTTAATCATTTCCCTATTTAGCATCATGTTAGCTCTTGGTACATAGGAAACGTTCACAATCCTTGTGTTAGAGGAAAAATCCTAAGGTCTCTTGGGTGCATTGGCCCCAGGTTTTATGCATTTAAATAATGCTACACAATAGAATTGTCTTTTATGTAAGATGTTTTTCTACATAAGAATTTATATACATATGGCACACAAATCATACCTTTGTTGGCTCATTTATTCGCAAACAGAATGGCTTGGTTTGCTGTTTTCAGTTAAGTTTCAACTAATGAGTTGTTACAACTGATCAAGGCACCAAATTCTAAGCAATTTCAAAGCCGTTCACCTGTGAGAAAGGTTTGATTATTTGCAGCACAGTTATGAAATCTGTACAATATCAAGTGCCTTAATTACTTGTGTTGTTATAACAGAACCACCGCAGTGGATGGCTTTAATGAATAGAAATTTGCTAGCACTTAGTTTAGGAAACTAGGAGTTCAAATTCAACCCACTCGCTCTATAGGAAGGCTTTGTCCATTGGCTCTGGGGAAGGCCCCTGTGTCCTTTCAACATCTGTTGACCTATTCTCTGGAGGTCTCCATGTATCTTGACATCAAAGTTTCCCTGCGTCTAGGAGGGTCTCAGTCCAAGGACTAAGCCACTCCTGGCTCCTTCCTGATGGTAATAAGGTCCCTCTCTGCTCACTTCTCTCTCCTTTTACCACATATAAAATCCCCTGCTCAGGTTTTCCTGTCATCTGTTCAAGCTGTTAGTGTTATTCAAGAACCTTTGAGGTCAGTCCACTACAATCATAGTTACTCATGAATGAATCAGGGTAGCTCCCATCATTGTTTTTATAAGGACAAGGATTTGAGAAACAACTTAATTAGCAATGTTATCAGAGAAACACTTCTGTAGTTTTGTCATGTTGAGCTCTCAGGTGACATGCAGCACAGTGGAGACTACAAATCATCGGCTTAAAGAATTTCTCTAAAGTCTCCGTCATTTTCATTTGTTCTAAAAGGAAGGATTCAGGTAAATTTGAATTAGTGGAAGATGAAGATATTTTAGTAAAACAATTATATCATAACTTGGATGTTTATAATAGCAAACCTTTTCCCAAGAAATGAGTTCACTTTGGGGGCGAGGGTTTTTTGGGTTTGTTTTTTTTTAATTCAAAAGTATTTCTAATGCAGCATGTAAATTGAAATCACTACATGAGGGCTTAGATCTTATAACAAAGGCCAGTAAGGCCTGGGAGGCAGTTTCAGGGCCCTGGCATCAGCAGAATTGTTGCCTCAGATTCTCTCTGTGTGGTGAACTGATTTTGGCTGGTGTGCGGAAATTTTTATCACTGCAATTTCAGAGGGTAATAATATTGGATCTAGAAATTCAGCTGCTGCTGCTGCTGCTAGGTGCCATGCAGTTCCCACTCGTGAGGCATAAAGACACTGCGGTACCTTTCCCACACCATCCTTGCAGTTGTGTTTGAACCCATTGTTGTAGCCACTGCCATTTCATCTCGTTGAGGGTCTCCTGGCTTTATGCCAACACTCTACTTTTAGCCAAGCATGGTCCTCTTCTCCGGAGACTGGTCTCTCTTAATAAGATGCCTACAGTATAGGAGGTAAAGTCTCGCTATCCTAGCTTCTAAAGAGCATTCTATTTCCCCCAAGATAGGTTTGTTCTTCTGGCCGTCTACGGTACTTTCAGTAGATTTTGCCAACACCCTGATTCCTGACTCCAGTTTTCCATACTCTTTGCTTAGCTTTTGCATTATTGATAGCAATCACTAGCAGCAGGATCGGGCTACAGAGAAGAACCATCCACAAAAGTAAACCAGCTTGATCCAGGGGCGTTTCCTTTCAGTCTTTTTTCAGGAATCACTTAATTCCTCTGTCACATCTAAAATAAAAATCATGCACTGAGTAGTCATCATCTATGGTGGGAGGAAGAAGAGGAGGTGAATTTCAATGAGTACAGTGTGAAGCCTCATGGCTGCGACTAAAGGAGTAATCTCCTAAGAGGTCAGCATGCTGGCAGATCAGTGCTGTGCAAAAGGAGACTTTAAATAAGGTAGACACAGCATGTGGTATGGAACTACGAAATTTCCAAAGAAATTGTTTGCAGGGGATTCTGTAAGCTTGGCATGGTGGCCACGGCTGACAATCATGGAAGATGTCCTCTAGCTATTTACTAGCTTGTTGGTGTTTGTAATAGCCTGCTTGTATGAGGGGGCTTCAAAAGTTCATGGAAAATAAAATTTAGAGGTAATGGAATTTTTTTCATGAACTCTTTGAAGCGTCATATAAAGGCTGAGGAATAAGGAAAAACAGTAACCTATATTTTTCAATAGTAACCACATAACTCCCAAAACTTCTATCATTGTTTATTTTGGAACTAGGTAGGCTAAAATAGTATGTTTTCTTTACGAGCTATAGACATACCCCTGCTTGAAATTAAATAGGTTAATATATGGGTATTTAAACATTGGTTGAGCTATCTAAAATATATCCTTTGCTATCTTGTATCTTCTTGTGGCCAAATGTGCAAGTCAAATAAAGCTATTTCTAAGAGTAGACAGACAGATTGCCTATCTCTTATAACAAGGTAGAATTGCATGTAATTCTGAGTCTTGGAGGCATCACAATTCAAGTGAACTGTTGGTTCGTCTACATTTTGTTGTGATTATATACCATTGAGTTGGCCTCAACTCATCGTGACCCCCATGCACAGCATAATGAAGCATGGTCTGATCCTGTGTCATCCATGTTTGAGTCCATTGTTACAGCCTCTGTGTTCATCTGTTGAGGTCCTTAGTAATTTTCACTGACAAATACTGATTTTCAAGGTAGACTGAGATACTTGAAAAGGTACTATAGAGATCTATATTGGTAGAAAAGATGGCTTCTAGTAGGACATTCCAAATTGAGCAAATCTGTCATTGATTCCATCATAGTTCATAACAGCACTAGAGAAGGTCTCTGAGGCCATACATTTTTATGGGATCAAATAGCCTCATTTATCTTCCACCGAGTGACTGGTGGATTTGAACCATTGACCTTATTATCAATCCAATGCCTACCTGAAAGCTACACTAGAGCTCCAGAGTTGGACATTAGAAAGTAATACATGAGGTTTAGGAAGCCAGGAGAAATCTGCTATTGACTGTAACTAATTGAGCACAAGCCTTGAACAAATGCCCAGACCTTATTGTTAGGGAGAATTGCAGTAGGGCATGGTCTGTTTACAAGGAACTTTTAGGCCGCTAGAAAGAAAGTCTTGGATTACTGATGTCATGCCTTCTTTAGCTGCCTGTTGTAAGAGAGAGGAGTTTGGGGAGCTTTCGGTAAGGATTTATGTGAATCTAGTTGATTTTTAATTGACTCAGTGGATAGGACTAGCCTCACATCAGTAGATGCTGGGACCCACAGAGTCTCAGGAATTGATGAAAAGGTTTCTGTGAGAGGAGGTTTAAGCTGTGCTTTCTTGAAGAGTACAGCAAAGACCAGCATAACATTTTTTTTTCTCTTAGTTTTGGTCTAAATCAGAATTAGTCTCTTCAAAGACAACTGGCAGGCTTAGTGAAATTTTTCCCTTTGCGTTGGTGGTTACATTTAGGTGAAGTAGCTCTCCCTAGTAAACTGACTCATAGTGAGCCTATAGGACAGAGTAAGAACTGCCCCTGGGGTTTCCGAGACTGTAACACGTCATGAGAGTAGAGAAAGCTTTTCTCCCATGGAGCAGCTGCTGGTCTCAAACTACTGATCTTGTGGTTAGCAGGCTAACCCTGTGGAATCTGCTTGATGGAAGTGAGGTTTGCTGTGGGTTTGAATAAATTAGCAGGTATGGCTTGGCTGAGAAGAAAAGGTTTCAAATCCTCCATTAGCCTGGGAGATATTACTGATTGTGAATGATATAATATTTGAGTTTTATTTGTAACCACATTATTTTGTAGTTTTAAGACTCCAGGGTAGAAGCTTTTGTAAGGTTGAAGGGTTAAGAACACAGAAGGGACCCTCACTGTCAATTTTAAAAGCACTAGGTTTTCCACTAACAATTAGTGTTGTTTCCTCTCTGAATATCAAGCCACCATAGGAAATGCCTCTGTTTTACCACTGAAACCCTGTTATTCAGACTTAGCCTTAAGACTCCCTGGCTGTGAGGTTCTTTGTGTGTGTGTTTTAATTTAAAAGTCTTTCTGTCAGTGGCCAGGCTTTTTTATAGTAATGACAAATTCAGAGGCTGTTGGAACTGTTCTCGGAATTTGGGCAGTCCTGGCATAAATGTTGCCTTTTAATCGGAGTGTTGCATCTGTTGTAATTATAGCACCATTAATTTATTTGCTTCGGCCTGCCTCTTTTGTTCTTGAATCTGCACTCATTTGTAAGCAACATTAGTTAATTCCCAGTCAAACCAGGAGCACTAAAAGAGTCCAGATAACCCTGACGCAAGCCATTTAAAATAAAGTTAGCGACAGCCCTAGCTCCTCTTCTGTAGAGTTGACTCCTGCGTGTTCTGCAAGCGATGTGTGTCATTGTATCCCACGTTATCGCTGTTTGTAACTTTGGATTTTGGCCCAGTCCGTTTTTCGTGGGCATCCCCCTAATACGGGATCCAAGGGATCCAAACATGGTTTAGCCACACTACTTTTCCGTTCGAAGGTAGGTTGTATCCACCACATAGGCTCAGCGGTTCAGGATGGATTGAGTTGGTATTGTTTTCATTTAGCCCTTCCTATCCATAATTAAGGTTGCCCTGTTCCAAATAACATTTATCAACTGATATACTCTTTCTCTAGGACTAGTAGTCTTGAATTTATAAGCTCCAATAAAAATAAATAAATTATTGTAAATTTGGGGGGTTCTTCATAGGGATGAAGAAGGGGCTTTCTACTCCTGTAAAGAGTTGTAGCTTTGGAAATTATGAGGGGGCAGTTCTACCCTGCTCTATAGGGTCACTATGCGTTGGCATTGACCTTAATTATAGTGAAATTTGTTTTTTATAAGAATTAGGAAATTTGGCTACCATTACGTATCGAGCTGTGCTGTGAACCAGAGCACAAAAGTCAGCCGAAAGACTTCATCTTTTAACCTTTGGGCGTCTAATTTTAAAGGACATTGCAGTCTCTTTCTTTCTCTTTGGATAGATCGGCAGTTTAGGTAGCTCGTTAGTGGTGCTGTTAGATGCTGTCAAGTCCGTTCCAAATCCTAAGGACCCTGTGTACAACAGAACTGAACACTGCCTGCTCCTGTACCGTCCTTACAACTGTGTGTAGGGTGGAGCCCATCGATGCAGCAGTGTCGGTCCATGTTGCTCAGGGCTTTCCTCGTTTTCTTTGCCCCGCTGCTTTACCAAACATCATGTCCTTCTCCAGGGACTGGTCTCTCCATCCTTGCCTCTAAGGAACATTTTGATTGTACTTTTTCCAAGACACATTTGTTTGTTCCTTTGGCAGTCCATGATACTTTCTATATTCTTCACCAGCACCATGATTCAAATGAATGGTCAATTTGTCGTACTGTGGTGACTTGTGTGTTGCTGTGATGCTGGAAGCTCTGTCACCAGTATTTCAAATGCCAGCAGGGTCTCCCAAAATGAATGGGTTTCAGCAGAGATTCCAGAATAAGAACGGACTACAGAGAAGGAGTAGGCTGTCTGCTTCCGAGGAATTAGCCACTGAAAACCTTCTGGGTAGAACTGAAATATTATCAGATCACTAGTAACCACGTAAACAAGCTCACTGCCTCGAGTCGATGCCGACTCATAACGAGACTGTAACTTGGTGCCGAAAGCTCCGCTTTCCCCCTCAGAGCAGCTGGTGATTTCAAACTACTGACTTCACGGGGAGTAAAATGGAAAGGGGGATACAGAGGAGTTGGAGCTGGCAGCAGAGCAGAGGGAGATCTTAAAGGTGTGACAGTAAATGGCAATAGAGTAGGACTATTGCAGCAGACCTTTGACAGCGTCATTCTTTAACTGAATTTAGAACTGGTTTGTTGTAGGGATGCAGTCCTGGGAGAAAGACGGGGCTTTCTACTCCAGTAAGCAGTCTCGTCTCAGAAACCCACGGGTGGGGGTGGCGTCGCTATGCACCAGCAGGGACTTGATGGCAGGGAGTTTGAGAGGTTTTTTTTTTTGAGGGATGCAGTCTTACTGTTCTGCTAGTTTAAAGCTTTTAGATTCCCATTTTAAAATGTATTCCATTGAAAGTTTTATTCAGGATATTTTCTTTTCCTGTTATTAGTTATTAGTAAGATCACCTAGTATTCAGTGTCTTTAGTTGGGCTATTCAAACAGCGTAAAAAGGAACATGACACAGGACTGAAATGTTTGTCGTGGGAGTCCTAGAGAGGAATTCTCCTTTCTTAGATTTTGGAATTACCCGGTTGTGTTTTTTAGGTACTAGTGCTACCAAATCAGAAATAACACAGGTGGCGCGTTTTGACAATTTATCCTCTCACAGTTTAGGAGATTACCAGTTAATTCAGGTTCCCAATGGCAGGATCAGGCTTTCTCTCTGTTGTTTCTGGGGGAAGGTCCTTGTCTCCTTTCAAAATTTTCATCCCTAAGAGCTCTTCCTGTATCTTGGCATCCATCTTTCCGTGGGTCTAGGAGGCTGTCAGCACATGGATCCAGCAAGTCTTTCCCTGTGGTACTCAGATCCCTCCTCCCCTGCTCACTTCTCTGTCACTTTATCTTTTCTAAGCTAAAAAGTGATACAGGCCATGCCCCCGGGAAACTCTTCTTACTTCAAGTCAGGCCTGTCACCACAGCAAATGTATTGCATCCTGATCTAATTTCCTTACAATTGATTGATTGATCACATCAGGTCTCAGCATGGGAAATGATTACATCATTATGTAACTGGCAAACCACCGAGACGTTTGGCCCATTCACGGTGACACATATTTGGGGGGACCCAGTTCAAGCCAGGGTACTATTCTTCATATCAGAAGAAGCAAAAATACAGACAGAGTTTCAAAAGTAGAATGATGACTTTGGTTTCTCAGAGATCTGCCACAGCAATTTCTACAGAACCAAATGTATGCCAAACCTAGGTCGAACAAACGAGAGAGCGAATAGGCAACCAAAGTGAAAGTCAATCCTCAAGAAGGCTTATTGTTGGTAGACGTCATCAAACTGGCTCTGACTCATAGTGACTGTGTACAGTAGACCTGTGCACCACAGCTGCACCCTGTGTACAAGTCCTGATAATGTGTCCAAAACTTGAAGCAGAATATGCCATTGAGTGAATTCTGACAATGAGTCTGTAGACTGACAGAGACCACATGCACAATAGAGTGAGACACCGTCCAGGCCTGTGCTATCCCCTCAGTTGTTCCTGTGCTTGAGCCCACTGTCAGGGTCTGTACCCAGTATGATGTCCTTCCCCAGGGATCAGTCTCTCTCGATACGTCCATAGTTTGAAACCCAAAAACCTCATTGCCATTGAGTCATTCCTGCCTGTTGAATCCAAAGACTTTAAGTGACCCCATAGAATTCTTCTTTGGTGTTTAAGAGATTAAATCTTTTAAAGGAGCATAAAACCTCCTCTTTCTCCCATGGAGCAGCTGGTGGGTTTGAACTGCTAACCTCATGCTCTAGCATCCCAATGCCTAGTCCATGACACCATCAGAGCTCTATGTGAAAAGGCAGAACCTGAATCCAAGTAGGGTTCTCCTGAGGGCTCCCAAGGAGGTCTGGGACAGCTAAGAGCCCAACTGGCTCCTCCTTGGTGCCCTCGCCAGAATCCTGAGCTCTTGCAGGATTGCTTGGTGGCTCTCATTTGGGTCCTGGCTCACAAGCCAAGGGATCTGCTGAAAGTAAAAGACAGAAAGTTTTATTGAGGAATGAAAAACAGTCCACACAGGAAGCTCCCTTGTCTCTATCCAGTTTTTTTTACATAGAGAAAGAAACAGGACAGAGAGCGGGCAGATCGATCAACTTCGGTTTGAAGTCTTTTGAAATGCACAGATTGGCCATCTGGTTAGAGAACCAGCAGTTTGGTTATTCTTGATGATGGAATCTTAGTCACTTACTATGATTATAGTTGTTTTAGGAGCAAACTGTTCACATAGTCTTCTCAGATGGTTTACCTCCTGACCAGTTTGGTTAGTTGTGGGTATATTCTTCCCAAGGCCAATCTCGCTTGTACATCTCTCTGTGCTCTTCCCCACTGCTTTTACCCTGACCTGTTTTCTTTCCCCCAAGGAATGCATGTTAGCTTCATCCTTCTGCTGTGGAGAGTAGGTTAAGGTCTCCCCACTCTTCAAAAAGTTCTTATCTACTGATTTCAGCAGAGCACAGTGGAAAGATTTGGTAACCTGTAGTTTGAAAGAAGAGCCTGTGCCACAAATCAAAATGAAGTCCAACTTTGAATAGGAACATAATAGCTCTTTCCTATTAGACAGTTATTAATTTTAGATGCTCTTAATTAACACTCATTGGCGAAAATACTTCTAAAGATTGATTCTCTTGTTCTCTACCGACTTAAAAGTTGGGCCATAAAGGAAGGTATGGAGCGGCCTTTGTATTCTTCACTTCTTGTGTTTTCTTCATCTCAATCAATACCAACTCTCCTCCCTTTAAATGCACGGTGTTCTTGTGTTGGCCTCTTTCCTGACAAAACTGACATCCATTTACACACTCCGAGTCACATGCTTTGCGTTCAACCTGTCCAGATTAACCTGTCCAAAGTAGGAGAGTAGGGTGGAAGATCAGGGAATATATCTGATAAGAGTATCAGAACAGAATTTGAGCATCTGGGTAAGCTGTGCACAACTTGGAAAAGTGAAACATCTGTGGGAGCATTTGGGAAAACTAGAGTCCCATGTGAAAAGCCCTGCTGTCGAGGGGTTGCTGGGTGCTGTGCAACAGGATGAAGCACTGCCCGTCCTGTGCCAGCCTCCCTGCAGCCTCTGTGTCAGTCAGCCCTTCTCCCGAAGAGGCTTCCTCTTTGTCGCTGACCTTCTACTTTATCAAGCGGTGATGTCCTATTCTAGAAGTGATTTCCCCCTGATAACATGTTTAAAGTGCGTGAGATATACTTTGGACAGCGTGGAAGCCACTGTTTTGATTTCACTTTTTTTTATGAAGCGCCCTTATGAGATGCAGGCAAGTTTATGGCCCAGAGAATATCTGCGGCTATCCATTAATCACAGAGACATGTTTAAATGCATTGTGTTTGGAATTGGCCCCCGCAGGTCTGAGCTGTAACCCTGGCAGCAGGACTTTTTGAATTGTTATTGTTGTTAAGTGCCATTGAAGCCGCTTTGACTCACAGCAGAACAAAGCGCTCCCTGCCTCCGTGCCGTCCCCACAGTCACAGCTGTTGGAGCCATTGTTGCAGGCAGTGTGCCAGTCCACCTTGTTCAGTCTTCCTCTTTTTCACTGTCTTTTTTGATTTTCCTTTGTTGGCATAGCACCATTGGTTGGAGACTGTTTTCTTGCTCAGTTTCCTTGATACTTTTGTCTTAAATCAGTTGGGCATAGATGCATGGGTCTATCCTAGACCCATGAATTTATGGTTTAGGTCTATATGCCTGACCTTTGCTCTTGCCACACTGTTTTGAATCCTGTAGCTTTGTGGTACATTTTGAAACCAGGAAATGTGAGCCTTCTAACTTTGTTCTTTTTCAAATTTGTTTTGGTTTTTCAGGACCTTTGTGATTACAGATGACTTTAGGGTAAACCTGTTCATTTCTGTAAAAAAGGCTGGAACTTTTATAAGGATCGAATTTTAGTTGTAGATTAATTTGAGGATCCACATTTTACCAACACCATACCATTTATTTTTGTGACTGTGGGATATCTTTTCATTTACTTAGGTCACTGATATCTTTTACTTGTTGCTTTGGAGTTTCAGTGTCTGTAGTTTCAGTTTACACTACTATCAAATTTATTCATATTTTTTCTTTTGATGTTATTGTAAAGTAATTGTGATTTAAACATTATTTTTGTTTTCTTCTTTTTAAATCATTTTATTAGGGGCTCATACAACTCTTAGCATAATCCATACATACATCAATTGTGTAAAATACATTTGTACATTCATTGCCCTCCTCATTCTCAAAACATTTGCTCTCCACCTAAGCCCCTGGCATCGACTCTTCATTTTTTCCCCATCCTTCCCCGCTCCCCCCTCCCTCATGAACCCTTGATAATTTATAGATTATTATTTTGTCATATCTTGCCCTGTCCAACATCTCCCTTCATCCACTTTTCTGTTGTATGTTCCCCAGGGAGGAGGTTATATGTAGATCCTTGTAATCGGTTCCTCCTTTCCAACCCCCTTTCAAGTTGTTCATTGCTAATGTATAGGAATATAACTGATTTTTGTATATTAAGGTTGTATCTTTTAATCTTGCTGAAATAATTTATTCTAAATATTTTTTATGACTTAGGGTTTTTTATATTATAGATCATGTCATCTGAGAGAGAGAGAGAGATTTAACTTTTCCTTCCTAATCTGGGTGCTTTTTATTTACTTTTCTTGTTGGTTTGCCGTGGGTAGAACTTCTGTAGAATGGAGAACAACCAAGAGCTGACAGCTGTGGCTCATTTTTGCTTTGAGGACGAAGGAAGGCTTTTAGTTTCTCATCGGTGATAATTGGTATGAAATTGGCTTCTTCATAGATGTGCCTTATCATCTTCAAATGTCTTTTCTATTGAAACTTTCTTTTTGTTATAAAGGGTGTTAATTTATCAAATAGGTTCACCACATCTATTAAAGTGTGGTTTTTAAAAAAGTTTTTCATGCTATTAATGTAGCAGATTACATTTATTGAGTTTTGTATATTGAACATACCTTGCCTTCCTGGGATACATTTTTCCTGGTTGTTGTTTATATAGTCCTTTTGTGTATATTACTGAACTCAGTTTGCTAATATTTACTTCAGGATCTTTTATAGCTGTATTCTTAAGGGATATTGACTGTTGTGTTGTATTTAACCCCCTGTGATGCCTTTGTTTCATTTGGGTATTAGGATGATACTGCCCTCATGGAATAAATTGGGAAGTGTTCTTGCTTCTATTTTTGGGGGGTGAATTTGTAAAAGATTGGTGTTTATTTTGCTTTAAACATTGGTCAAATTCTCTCATGAAGTTAGCTAGTCTAATCCTAAACTTATTATAGGAAGTTTTCTAAATGCTAATTTAAGTTCTTTGATATATATATTCAGGTTTCCTATTTCTTGTCATGTTTCTTTCTATGTCTTGTCATGAAAAATACATATTCAGCTTTATATATACATTAATATAATATATATATATATTCAGGTTTTCTATTTCTTGCCATGTTTTTAAATTTGAAAAATATAAAGGCAAGTGTACACTTGTACGCAGATATTATGTAGTCTTACAGAGGCCATCACTAATTCATGGGAAACCTATTTTTTTTAAAACAACTCCAGGCTTTAAATGTGATTTTTCAGAAGAGTGTTAATGTCTTTTATTTGAACTATTTAAAATCTTGCACCACAGCGACTTGGCATTTATTATGATTATGCTTTTGTTTCAGGAGCAATGCAGCAAGTGTTGGATAACCTCACAGAACTGCCCTCGTCGACGGGGACAGAAGAAATAGACCTAATTTTCCTCAAGGGAATTATGGAGAACCCTATTGTAAAATCACTTGCCAAGGTACATTGTTCATTTATAAGATCACTGAATTGCTTTTGTAAATTCCTTTTTTGCAGGAGTCTTATATAGATATGACTGTTTTAGAATTTGGTTGGTGTACCATACATTGACTTAGTTAGCACATAATAGCGTGTATCACATAATGACATTTTTCACATACTTGCCTCTCCAGCACAAAAGAAGGTGAAAGGCCGATAAGATACATTTCCTTGTCAGTGGAAGAGACCAGAGATAGTGAAGGCTGGGTGGAGAAAGACAAGGTAGTCACACTCCCTGTCCCACACAAAGACTGGACAGACTCCAGATGTGAGTCTGAGACCAGGACACAGCATGAAGTCTGGAGTGGCCTGAGAAGAGATCAGAGAACGAGCCAATAGCAGACGACCAGCGTACGGTGGGAAATCCACGTGGAGCAGAATATAAGATTTGCCTCTACATTCTGCCAGTTCTTTTAAAATAGCCACAGGGCCCGCTGGGCATCTTTTCCAAAATATCACCTTCTCAATAAACGCACTCTTTCTGTTCAGATTTTTAAAATAAATTGCTTTATTGATAAAGACAGTAATAGTTCAGCACTCCTACAATGTGGGCAAGAAGGGGCTTCTGCTTAAAAAAAAAAGGTAGGCATAGCAGGCCAACACTTCAGTGTAAGTAGAATATGAATAGATAAATGGTGAGGAAACAAAGACACATACATTGGTAGACATGTGTAGCATCATAGACATGTGACCACTATTTATGAAGGAAAAAATAACAAGGATACCCACTCCCACCCCCCAAAAAAAACCACTGCCATAGAGGCGATTTCAACTCATAGTGACCATATAGGACAGAGCAGCACTTCCCTTTGGTTTTCTGAGACTATAAATCTTTATGGGTGCAGACAACCTCATTTTTCTTCCAAGGAGCAGCTGGTGGGCTCAAACTGCTAATTTTACGGTGAACTGTCCAGCTTGTAAGCCACTACACCACCAGGACTACTATTCTTGTAGAACAATGGGTCTCAACCTTCCTAATGCCTCAACCCTTTCATACAGTTCCTTGTGTTGTGGTGAACCCCAATCGTAAGATTATTTTCGTTGCTACTTCATAACTGTAATTTTGCTACTGTTAGGAATCGGGCGA
>NW_022103920.1:81640039-81647926 GCF_000313985.2 Echinops telfairi
GGTTGAGAACTGCTGCTGGAGAATTTGTAAACAGAGCTCTTTAAATATCTTATTCACATACATTAAAAATATAATGATAGAAGAATGAATATACCGTATAAACTCAAGTATAAGCTGAGTTTTCCAGCACATTTTTGATGTAGTATTTGTGGTAAAATTAGGTGCGTCAGCTGATACTTGGGTCGGCTTATGCTCAAGTATATACGGTATGTGTAAAATGTTAACATAAAATTGCAATAAAAAACAAAGGATAAAAAAAACAAAAAAACAAAGAATCAAATCATTCTAGGGCTGAAAAGTGCTCTGAATGAAATTAGGAGCTCGGCTGATGGGTGTAATGGGCTTGTGCTCGAGTATATAGGTATATGTAAAATATTAACATAAAATTGCAATAAAAAACAAAGAATCAAATCATTCTAGGGCTGAAGTGCTCTGTCTGAAATTAGGAGCTCGATTGATGGGTTTAATGAAAGACTAGAACAACAGAAGACAGGGTCCGTGAATTTGAAGACAAGTCACCAGGAAAGACAGAACAGAGAATATGTAAGATATAATAGTTAATTAATATTCTGGAAAGAAAAGAACAGGAGAATGGGACAGAATAGATAGTTGGAGATAGAATAGCAAATTTTTTTCCCAAACAAGCAAGCAACATGAACTAAAAGACGCTGGAAACACAATGACCCCTTTTAACCAGAGAACTCTAAAGAAAGCCACAGCTGGGAACATTATAATAAAACTCCTGAAAACCTAGACTAAGTGACACTTTATGAAGTAGCCTCAGAACAAAGATACATTTCTTTTTTTTGCCATTGTGCCGGCCTTTATTGATGCAGCAGGAAGCAGCAGCTCTGTCTTCTGCACAATCGTCAGCTCCATCCAGTCATCACACTCCAAAGATACATTTCTTTAAAGAGAAACAGACTTAACAGCTAGCAAGAAAACAAAAACTATGAAAGTCACCGAGAACAAGTTTTGCAGTGCATTTGCCCAGTGCACTACATCTTTTGATACTTCTCTGTTGCTTCCATTAATGTTGATTGTGGATCCAAGTAAAATGAAATCCTGATTTCAATCTTTTCTGCGTCATGAGATTGTCTATTGGTCCAATTATTGCTGTCCGTAGTTTGTTAACACAGGTAAATGTCTTTCGGGTATTACATACTTTTAGCCAAGATCCAGTTGACAACAGAAATGATAACCCTCATTCCTCATTCAAGAAAGACATGCGTTAGAGTTATGTCCTTTCACCATACTTACTCAGTCTGAATGTGGAGCAAATTATCTGAACATGTGGTCCTTTTCCAGGTTCTGGTTTCTCCTTGTAACATGTCCAAAGTAGGTGGAGCTACACCTGGGCAATCCTCTCTTCAAAGGAGCATCCTGACTTTACTTCTTCCAAAACAGATTTGCTTGTTCTGGAAGTCTTTCAATAATCTTTTCCAACACCATAATTCAAATGCATCAGTTCTTCTGCAGTCTTCCTTATTCACTGTCCAACTTTCACATGCACGTGACATAATTGAAATACGCTGGTTTGGAAAAAAGCATACTGATGGTTACATGTAAGTTCATATTGTCCATTTAAAATGATGTAGAAGTAATCTTGTGGCATTTTTGACCTATGTGTACATATATGAAAATGTGATGATATTGCAAAAGGTGGGAGAGTCACGTACGTAGAGGATTCTTTCATTCTGCCTACTGTAGTGTAAAATAGACTGTAAACCGTCAGGAGTCTATATTGAAATCTCTATTGTAGTCACGAAAAGCATAGGAATGCCCGGTGCTGTCCCAGCTTCACGATTATTGGCATGTTTGAGTCTATTGCCGTTAAGTTCATCGCGTTGAAAGTTTCCCCTGGGTTCGCTAACTCTGTTTTTACCAAACTGTGTATCCTTTTCTAGCAATTGTTCTTTCTTGACATTGTGCCCAAAGGCAGCAAATCACATTCTCGCCATCCTTGCTTTATAGGAATATTTGGGTTGTATTTCGTCATCCCAGGCTGATTTCTGTGTTCTTTTGACAGACCACACGGTATAGTGATTTTTTTGTTGTTGCCAACAGCACAGTTCAAATGCATCTCTTATTGCTTTGCCTTCCTCGACCATTATCCAACTTTCATGCATCTGTGAGGTGATTAAAATATCACGACTTGGACTAAGGACACTGGAGACATCAAACTGACATCTTTGCTTTTAAAAACTCAAAGGTGCTCATTTGTGACACATTGGCCCAATATAATAGTCGTTTGATTTCATGAGTGTTGCTCCCAAGGAGGGTAGTTATTGATCCAAGTGGAGTAGAATTGTTGACAACTCCAATTCCTTGCCCACTTATCATGCTGATGTCCAGTTTTGAGAATTTTTATTTTTGCTTTATGTGTTCCGGTAGTCCCCAACTTAAGACAGGGTTTAATTTTGACATAATACCTAGTTATTATTTTGTTTTCATTTTTACTATCTTTTGTTATTGATCTCTTTATAAAACTTATCTGTATTTGTTTTTAGAGGTGTTCAAAAAGTTTCTGGAAATTTTTATTTATCTTTAATTCATTATTCTACAAGTGTTTTGAAGCCCCTCTGTGTATACATGCTTAGACGTGCTGCTGTTAAATGCTATGATCCTTTATACAACAGAAAGAAGCACTGCCCAGGCCAGTGCCATCCTCACAGTCACTGCCACCTGAGAGCCTGTTGTTGTACCATGGTGCCAGTCCACCTTATCGAGCGTCTTCCTCTTTTTCCCTCACCCTCTGCTTTAACCAAGCACAATATCCTCCAAGGACCGATTCCTCCCGATAATGCATCACAAGTACATGAGACACCGTGTAGTCTAGGTAGAATAGAAAAACAAATTCATAAACACGCATATGTGTATAAGAAAGAGGTTTATCCTGAAAGAAGGATGAACATGACAGTGGGACGGGAGGAAAGTAAAAGGAAATAGAGGAAAGAACTGGGAGGCATAGGACAGTTATAGAGGTCTAAATATAGGCTTGTATATATGTAAATGCATTTATATACAATGACAGGGGAATAGAGATATGCACATATATTTATTTATAAAGTATTACAGTAGCAGATAGACATTGGGCTTCCACTCAAGTCCGACACAAACGTTGAAGACAAAGTGGTTGCATAAGCAAATGTGGTCAAGAAAGCTGATGGTGCCCGGCTATCAAAAGATATAGCATCTGGGATCTTAAAGGCTTGAAGAGAAACAAGCAGCCATATAGCTGAGAAGCAACAAAGCCCACATGGAAGAAGCACACCAGTGTGTGTGATCATGAGGTGTCTATGGGATGAGGTATCAAGGACCCAAAACAAAATAAGCAAAAAGCATATCAATGTGAATGAGTGGGGGGCAGAGTGGAGACCCAAAGCCCATCAGTAGTCAATTGGACACCCCCATTAGAATGGCCACAAAGAAGAAAAGAGCCAGTCAGGGTGCGGTATAGCACCAATAAAACATTTATCCTTCCTCTGGTTCTTTAATGCTTCCCCATCCATGACTGCATTTCTGTCTTACAAATCTGGCTAGACCAGAACATGTATACTAGTACAGATAAGAGCTTGCAACACAGGGAATCCAGAACAGATAAACTCTTCAGGACCTATAAAGGGAGCGTGATACTAGGAGGGTAAGGGTTGGGGGAGGTGAGGGGCCAGTAAGGAGGAACCGATCACAATGATCGATGTATGGCCCCCATCCCAGGGGGACGAACAGCAGAAAAGTGGGTGAAATGAGACAGCACTTAGTATAAGACATGAAAAAAAAAAAGAATTTCTAAATTATCAAGGGAGCATGGGCAAGGGTGGGGGGGAATGAAGAGCTGATGCTAGGAGCACAAGTAGAAAGAAAATGTTTGGAAAAAGATGATGATAACATATGTATAGATGTGTTTGACAAAATGGATACATGTATGGATTGTGATAAAATTTGTAGGAGCCCCCAATAAAATGATTTTTTTTTTTTAAAGAAAGAAAGGTTTATATACAAGAGCAATTGAAAAATGAGAAAACGCCCCAGCCCAGTCCAGATCAAGTCCATAATCAAATATTTAGCCCATATGTCCGATACCAATCTATAAAGTCCTCTCCAGACTCACAAAACACATGCAGTGATGCTGAATGCAAGATGATCACAGGCCAGTTAGTAGAAAGTCTTTGGATCCAGTGAGCATCTCAGCACTGGCAGGGGTCTACACGTGGCTTCTCCAGTACCCAGGGCATGAGGTCTATCAGTGTAGTGCTATGTGTCTTGTCAATGGAGCAACTCCAAGGGGAGCGAGCAGAGAGTCTCTCCTGCCTCCAAGGAAGAAAAAACATTTCCCAGAATTCTCAGGAGAAAGCCATGCCCACACAGAGGCCTCATTGGCTATGATCCGATTGACAGACTAGACTCCACCCCTTCACTCTTAATCCTCTCAAGTCCCAAATTGACACCAGATTATGTAATATTGTCTATTAGTTCAGTTGTGAGGTTTTTTTCCCCCTTTTTTAATGTTGAATTACAATGCATACTGAAGGTTGTAGTCTTTGATCTACACCAAGTGATTCAAATCCTCGTTACTTTCAACAAACCAGGTTGTGTGACCTGCATATATTCAGTTAATGAATCTTTATCCAGTCCTGATGCAGCATTCACTATTACATCGTCAAGTTCCTCGGGTGATTTATTCAGATTGAATAAATTTGGTGAAAAAATATAAATGCTGCTCACCTTTCTGATTGTAAACCATTTATTTTGTTTACCTGCTTCTTGGTCTGTGTACAGGTTCTGCATGAACACAAGTGTTCAGAATTCCCACTCTTTGCAATGTTGTCATTAGTTTTTTATGATGTCTTTGCATCGTCTATATAGCACAGGTAAATATCTTTGTGGTATTTTCTGCTTTCAGCTAAGATCCCTTTGATGTCAGCAATGATACCCCTCATTCTACTTCCCCTTCTGAAGCCACTAATGAGCTCCTGGCAGTTCCATGTCAGTGTATAGTTGCAGTCGTTCTTAAAATTATTTTCAGCAGAATTTTGATAGCATATGATATTAATTGATGGAATCCTCATCGATTTGATTACCTTTATTTTTTGCTTTTCATTAATTCCACATTAGCACCTTCATGTAAAGGCTGCATAACATTTCATTGTATGAATGTACTAATTTTTTCAATCAGCCTTCGGATAGACATGGCTTTTTCTTTTATAAACCATGCTGGATATATCTACAGGATAACATTTTATGAAATTGCTGTAATTTTGGTGGGTGTCATCAGATTTCTCACCAATGTGTGAGGGGATAGCCCCCCAAACAGGGATTTTTTTTCAAAGTTATGTATTTAAGGTTTTTTGCAAAACAACCTTATCACCTTCAAAGTAGTATTCTACTTAAGATATTTGCCAAATCTGTGATTCCATTCTTTTCAAACTCATCTGTTTGGATGGCCGACAGCACCTCCCTCCATTTTTTTTCTTTACCTCTTCTATGTGGTCAAACCGCTGTCCTTTCATGTCTCTCTTTATTCCCAGAAACTGAAAAGTTGCACAGAGCAAGGTCAGGTGAGTAAGGTGTGTGGGTCAAGAGAGGCTTGCTGTTTTTTACCAAAAACCTGCACACTGAGGTGGCAGCGTTAGCAGGTGCATTGTTGTGGTGGCAAAACCAGTCCCCCATCTGCCACCAGTCAGGCCTTTTTTGCCACACAGTTACACAGTCTTTTCAGAACCTCTAAATAGAAAGCTTGATTCGCATTCTGACCCAATGGAACGAACTCCAAATGCACTGAGTGGAAAGTTTTATCCCTTCGGGAAGTTGAAGAACATCCTGAATGAGGTTTGTCATCAATCAACATTTCACCTTTGTTGAAGCAAGAAAACCATTCATACACTGGAGTTTTCCCCATAGTGCTGTCCTTGTAAGCTGTGTTCTACATCTCAACTGTTTCTGCAGCAATTTTCCTGAGCAGGAAACAAAATTTCACAGCCACATGCTGTTCTCTTAAATCGGCCATCACAAAAAAACAGGTTCAAGAGAAATTGCTTTTTTTTTTTTTTTACAAAAAAATTCACTGTGACCAGAGAGAATATTCCCAGATGACATCACTGGATGCACTAACTCAGACAGGGCTGCAGCGGGGGAAATGTGTATAAAAGCTCTGCCTAGCTTCCGCTTTTGTTGGGATACTCCCTTGTATGTACCAGCATACATACCCTTCTTCTCCCGCCTCTTAACAATCTGTGTGTTACCAGAGGTTTCAGTTTTGTCCATCTGTTAAGGAGTAAAAGGATGCTGTGAGTCTTCTCCCGTATTCATGTGATACTTGAATGTCCTTTCCTGTGAAATTTTTGTGCATATTCTCTCCAAGTTTCTCTTAATGAATTGTTGGTCTTCTAAATAGCTTTTTAGAAGTTTATTACATGTGAAAGCATTAGCCTTTAGTGCTTTGTGGCTTCTCCATGTATTTCACCTTTGCTGTATTTTGTGCAGAAAAAAAAGTTTTTTTAATGTTCACGTAGTTAATTTTATCAGGGCCCCACACACACACTTTTGTATAATTCATAGGGTGACTATAAGTTGGAATAGACTCAGTGACAGTATTTTTATAATTTATAACTTCAAATTTTGGATCATAATTGGAAAGGCCTTTCCCGCTCCGATTATAAGCAGATTCACCTGTGTGTTCTCTGAGAACTATTCAAAAATGTATTTTCTTCTTGTGAAAAGAGTGCTCTGTCGTCTGTATAACTTGGTCATCCTACAGATTCCTCTAAGACAACGGTTCTCAGCCTGTGGGTCGCGACCCCTTTGGGGGGTTGAACGACCCTTTCACAGGGTCGCCCAATTCATGACAGTAGCAAAATGACAGTGATGAAGTAGCAACGATATAATGTTAAGGGTGGGGGGTGTGTCCGCACAACAAGAGGAACTGTATGAAAAGGCCGCTGCAGTAGGAAGATTGAGAACCACTGCTCTGAAGATGCTCACCGTGTTCTTTAGAAACTCTGGTACCTTCATATAATTGGTCTAATCTAAAATTTCAGACTCATTTTGACTGACTACACCTTCTAATGAGTTTTTAACCATTTATTGATATTTATTTCATCCTTTCTGACTTTCTAGGACAAAATTTTTATTCTTTTCTATAAGGTATTTAGAAGCAAAATAAAAATTAAGTTCTTCATTCTGTTTCACTTCTTTTTCCACATCATTTCATGTTTATTTTGAGAGTCTTGCTCTTTCTCCTTCTGAGGTGGAATAGAACGGTTCTTCAGCATACAGCCAATCCTATGGCCTCGGTTCTTATATTTTATCAGGAAGTGTTACAGATAGATATTACATATCGTAATATATAACCCTGAAAGCTGTCTTTTCACATAATTGTTGTTAGGTGCCATTGAATCGAAGCACTGCCCAGTGCTGCGGCGTCCTCACAATCATCCCTGGGCTTCAGCCCATGGTTGTTGCCCGTGTCACGTCGTCGTAGTGATATTATATAATAGTACTTGTCATTTCAAATAGAGCTTACGCTCTTGCTAAACAGTATTTTAGATTTTGCTTTGCTTTTTTGGAGTATGCTTGGGTAAAATACTTAGAAGTTCCAACAGAACCTTTTCTGAAAGAACTTTTTCTCTCCGTAGTTCGTTTTTCTGAGTATCAGTGCTGGTAGGATTCTCAGAATTGGTTGTCCAAGAAGCCTGCGCCATATATGTGTCAGCGCCAAGTGCTTTACAAAGCCAGCCATGCCACGTTTTTCAAAGCCAGTCACTGGCCGGTGAAAGTTATTTTGTATTAAGTTAGAGTTAGAGGAAGACAAGAGCCATGCATTCCAAAAGCGCATGGCTTCTCTGTCTGTCGGCTCCAGTATCAGCGTTTCCTCTCAGTTCTTTGTTT
>NW_022103920.1:81649470-81650963 GCF_000313985.2 Echinops telfairi
GGAAAATAGTAAGCCGTTATGTTCCTACAAAATTGTAACGGTTGGAGGAAGGAAGAGGTGATGTTATTGTTGTTAGGTACTCTCAAGTCAGTTCCAGCCCCTAGCGACCCTCCGACAGCACAGTGAAACCTCGCCCAGCCTTACACCAGGCGTCAGTCAGGGTCCTCCTCTTTTGCACTGCGCTTCTACTTAACCAAGTGATGCCCTTTCCCAGAGACTAGTCTCCCCAGAGTACGTGAGATGAAATCACACCATCCTCACTTCCAAGGAGCCTTCCGGCTGTACTTCTTCCAAGATAGAGTTGTTAGTCCTGAGCCACGGGAGGATAGAATAACTGCGGACAGTTTGAGTGAACTGGAACCAACTCTTCACATCTAGGCAGAAAGGGACACAGGATGCAACAACTCAACGAACAGTCAGTCAGAGGGTGTCTCGTAACTTTCCCTGTGTGGGATGGATTTCAGCTTTGTGTGTGATGCAGCCAAGTACGCTGCAGTAGGTAAAGGCTCCAGCCTTGGTCTCAGACTGCCTGATTGTAGCTTATCAGGGTGTGAACTTCAGCACATCACTTCCTCTTTTTGTATCAGTGGGTTCACCTGCCAAGAAGAGTACTAGAGCATGCCCACCTGTGCTGAATAAACACACACCCACCCACCACCACCACCACCACCCCCTCCTCCCTTAGAATGCCGTTCCTATCACAGAAAAAGCTCTCAGTAAGCAGTGGGTTTTCAGTTTTTTCTTTTATTTTTAAAGGTGTTTTTCTACTCCTGTGAGATCATTAAGTATGATACAATTAAAGATGCCAAGCTGAATATTTTCTTAAACAGAAAGTAATTGTATATAAACAATTGGCAATTCTAACTTCCCTGGTTAGAGTTAACTAATTAGGTAAACGGCTTTATTTTATTCCGTGGCAATTATTATTTTGTAATATCCTATGTTGACTGTGTACCTCATCCTGCCATTTTATAGCTTGATTATACTGTCAGAAAATTGCAAATACACCCAGTCCCATTTTTCATGGCATTAGCTAGTCTTCCTGATTTTTTTCCTTATCTAAATCAAATAGAGACATCTTATTCTGTTTAAATTGCATTTGATATTTTGGTATTTTTTATTGCAATAATAACTATCATTTTTATTTTTTGATCACATTGTTTCATGTGACCTTTAAATTTTATTCCTCTGAAATTTCATCCCCAAATGCTGCTTACTATGTTAACTCTCTTTTCCACCTATAATTTTTTAAAATTAGAATATGTATTTGGAATCTGAAGGATCCACTCTGTGTGGTATAAATGACATCCAAAGTACTGTGTTGCTGTTATGACCTGTTGAGTAGATTCAGAGACATAGTGAACCCTGTAGGCAGAGAACTATTGTGTTTTGGGTTGGAGAGTTAGAGGAAGACAAGAGCCATGCATTCCAAAAGCGCATGGCTTCTCTGTCTGTCGGCTCCAGTATCAGCGTTTCCTCTCAGTTCTTTGTTT
>NW_022103920.1:81652630-81667447 GCF_000313985.2 Echinops telfairi
GCCCTTCTTCCTGAGCTGTAGCTTTGGTGCTGTGCTGTGAAGTGCATTCTTCTTGGAGGGGTGGGGCTCCATGTAGTTGGCATTGGGGCCCGCCCTGCTGATCTTTCTAATGGTTCGCTGCTTCATGCTGGTTTGTTACATTCATGTCTTGGTGAAGACTGGTCCCTCTCTTGTGGAGATATAAACAATACCCTCCCTTTCGATGGGTTAGTGCCCTGTTCCTCCGCTATTCTGTAGGGTTTCCTAAGCTAGAATCTGCAAAAGCTGATTCCCTGGGCTTTTCTCCTGAAGAGGCTGGGTTTTACCTGCTGAACCGATGACACTCAAACACTTTGAAACTTGGACTCCTCAGAATATTAGCTATCTGATAAATATTAAACAATATGGTTACTATTTGCACTTTGTGTTTCCATTCAGAACTTGGAGAACTGAATCTTAAAATATATCAAGTGTAAAATTCGTCATCTTATTGGAGTTTTATATGAAATCTTAATTTGCTTTGCCTATCTTCAAAATCAAACAGCAATTGTGTAGCAGAATGTAAAGAGCACTTAAAATGCAGCCTGCTTACTACTTATTCTCAATTTCAATGTGAAACTGTTTTACTTCTATTGAACAAAAATGAGGACTCTGTATTTTCTGTGATGATGTGTTTCACGGTTTTATTTTCTATGGGAAAAAATTGTGAAATTAAAAAAAACAACAACTTAACCTATAAGGACATGAGGTTATCACCCCCAGTTAAATCATATGGTCCCGTAACCCTTTGAAGCCCAGTTTAAGGACTGCTTGTTTGAGTAGACTTCTCCCTTGCTGATTTTTCAAAATTAGAAAATTGTAGCTTTGCAATTAAAGTGGGTTTCACAAAATGATTGTTTTTAATGTTAGTCCACACAATTACTGTGTTTCAAATCTTCATTTTTATAATACTCGATCATATTTACCTCAGTAAAGTATAAATGGTGGCATGTAGGATTTCAGTCTAGGCTACAGCCATTCAGAAATTTTTTTGCTTGGTAGAATATGTTTTAAAAGCTAACCATCTGACTCACTCTTTATATGGTTTAGTTATAAAAATGAGTTTTCTATGACAGGAATAAGGGATACAATTTATTATATTGCATGATATATTTAAAATAAAATCTATATATTACTTGAGAAAATATTAAAATTGGTTTTAGTTAATCAGACTTCTAAGGACTTTTTTAATAAATCATTTTATTGGGGGCTCTTACAGCTCTTATAACAATCCATACATCAATTGTATCAAGCGCATTTATACATATGTTGCCATCATCAGTTCTAAAACATTTTCTTTCTGCTTGAGCCCTTGATGTCAGCTCCTCATTTTTCCCATGCCTCCCTCCCTCTCCCACCCTTGTAAACCCTTGGTAATTTAAGAAATTTTTTAAAAGCCTTTTTCTATGAAAAGGGAATAAATCAAAAGACAACCATAGTCTGGAGTGAAATAATGTGGTGCCATCACTTTACTGTCTTTTCAGGCTCATGAGAGGTTAGAAGATTCAAAACTAGAAGCTGTCAGTGACAATAACTTGGAATTAGTCAATGAAATTCTTGAAGATATCACTCCCCTGATCAATGTGGATGAAAATGTGGCAGAACTGGTTGGTATACTCAAAGAGCCTCACTTCCAGGTAACTTTTCTCTGTTGCTCTTCTCCCCCCGTCCCATATATTTTCAAAGCATTATGCTTTATGAGTTCAGTTCTAGTCAGAGGTGATACTTTATTTATATTTTTAATTGTTTACATTTTATTTTAATTTTTTAATCATTTGATTAGGGACTTATACAACTCTTAGCGCAATCCATACATAACATCAATTGTGTAAAGCACATTTGTACATTCATTGCTCTCCTCATTCAAAACATTTGCTTTCCACCTAAGCCCCTGGCATCAGCTCCTCATTTTTTCCCCTCCCTCCCCACCCCCTTCCCTCATGAACCCTTGACAATTTATAAAATTTTATTTTGTCATGTCTTGCCCTATCCAATGTCTCCCTTCACCCACTTTTCTGTTGTCCATCCCCCAAGGGAGGAGGTCACATGTAGATCCTTGTAATCTGTTCCCCCTTTCCAACCCACCCTCCAAGTATCGCCTTTCACACCACTGGTCCTGAAGGGATCATCCACCCACTATCATGCTCAGTCTTCATTTGGGTTTCAGTAATTCATCTTGGTTACATTACCTTTGATTACGCCCTACCAGGCCTCCTACACCTTCCTCACACTGATTTGGTGGTGGATCACTTGTTGTTTCCTTGTCCCTGGGTTTGTTAACACCACTACCTTTCCCCCCACCTCCCCCATCAGAGGTGATACTTTAAACGATTATTTAGGGTTATGGTTTATAAATATATGAGTTCCAACTAAGATATTTTAATATACTGACACTCTGAGGAATACTCTTTCTGCCACCAAAAAATATCAGGATAGATTTGTTTTGTAATTCTTCTTATATATGTGTGCATATATATGTATTTATATTTTTTAACTCCTGATTCACTGCTAATACCATATGCTAGAGAGAATTTTCTCACTACGATAGTGGAAGTTTCCCATAATTTATTTCCCAGCTACATTATGGACAGTTAATATACATTGCCAGTATTCCTACTTAAAGACGGGTACATTTAATGAGCTGGAATAAAAGAGCTTTGTAAGGATAGAAAGTATTACATAGCCCATTCAGTGTAGGTACAACATCGAGTGTGCCTTGCACAAAAAATTCAAGCATCTAATGGCAATATTGAAGGGTTCTTTAGACAGAATATTTTTTAAAAACCAGAAAACGGATGGTCACTGAGTCAATTCTGACTCACAGCTACCCTACGGGAAGGGGTAGAATTGCCCCTGTGAATTTTCAAGACTGTAGCTCTTTATGGAAGTAGAAAGCCTCATCTTTCTCCCAAGGAACAATTGATGGTTTCAAACTGCTGACTTTGTGATTAGCAGCCATAACCATTATGCCACCAGGGCTCCTATTAAACAATGAAGGAAGCATCAAAAGACGATGAAAGGAATATACAGAGAACTGTGTGGAGTTCAGCTCTTTCAGAGGTAGCATAGGATCATACACTGATTGTATTGAAGGAAAAGATCCAAGAAGCTGCACTGAAGCCTTTCAACAAACTGATGCAGCACTGGAATTGCTCACTTACCTCTGCCAAGAAATGTGGAAGACAGCTACCGATTGGCCAATGAGAAGAGATACCCATATTTGTGCCCATTTCAAAGAAAAGTTGCCCAAGGGAATGTAGAAAGTATCATACATTAACATCATATGCAAGTAAATGTCTGCTGAAAACAATTCTGAAGTAGTGCGACAGTATATTGACTGAGAACTGCCAGAAATTGAAGCCAGATTCATAAGACGACATGAAAGGAAGATGTCACTGCTGATGTCAGTTATCTCTTTACTGAAAACAGAGAATACCAGAAAGCTGTTTATTTACTTGTGTTTTGTTGACTACGCAAAGGGATTTGACTGTGTGGCTCATAACAAACTATGGCGAGTACTGCCAAGAAAGGGAAATCCGGAACCCTTTTCATTGTGCTTGTGCAGAACGCATACATAGGTCAAATTGCAGTCATTTGAATAGTACAAATGGGTATTGGGAGGTTTAAAATCAATGCTTTTGGAATAGGATGTTGGTTGAAGAATTTTGAGTATACCATAGACTGGTAGAAAAAACAATCTTTCTTAAAGAAGTACAGCCAGAAATCTCTTTACAAGCGAGGATGGTGAGACTTCATCTCACATACTTTGAATTTGTCGTTGGGAAGAGCCAATCAAAGTGAAGAGGCAGTGAAAAAGTGGAACACCCTCAGTAGAGGCAGCAATGATGAGCTGAAACATAACAGGATTGTGAGGACGGTGCAGAAGTCTCCTGCACAGTGTTTTGTTCTGTTGTACATACATAGGGTCACGGTGAGTCCTAACCATCTGGATAGCACTCAACAACAATAGTAGTAACCACTTGATGGCGTGGAGGTCAAAGAACTAAAAGTGTCACCTGTTTTCCACTGGAAGTTGCTATTTTTGAAAGTCAAAGGTAACACCCCCTTGTTCTTTTTCAGCTAAAGTCCTCATGTGACTGTCAATATGACTGTAAAATGTGAAGACTGACAATGGATGATTCTTACATAAATGAGTTCTTTGGTGTAGAAATTGGATACATGCCAGAGATACCCTTTATGCAAGAATAGTTGGTAGGAGGCATTTTAAAATATACTATGCTGTTTGAACTTTATTCTGGTGACAAAGGGAAAGCTTGGGGCCAGGGTGTGTATAAGGACCGCTCAGACTTGTAAAGCAAGAGATAGTGATGGGAGTATAGATAATGGGGAAGGGGAGCATTTATAAGGTTCCTGTAGTGAAATCAATTGGACTTGGTGATTTCTTGGGTATGAGAGGCACCCACAGAGATTTGGAAGGATAAGAATAAGAAATCTGGTGTAACTAATCGATGGTCATTGACTCGGACCGGGAAACTCCGGGAGAGACTGCTTTAGATGTGGTAGATTTTGATGACTGGCCATGTTAATTTTGTAACAGCCCTAAAGCATCAAAGTAGAACTTTTCGTTCTGCTTTGTATTTTTAGTATTTAAACATAAGTATACAGGGTTGCTTCAAAAAGTCTGTGGAAAATGGAATGAAGAGAGAATGAGAATTTTCCATGAACATTTTGAAAATTCATTTAAATCATTAAAAACTTTAATACAAAAAATTAGAAAATCCAGGTGAGAAAAATGATAAAAAGTGAAGCACTGTATTACCTAAATGACGACTATAATATATGAGCATGTGTTCTTCATACTTTTTAAAATGTGTAACTATACACATGCTTTTTCCTTATTGAATTGAGATAACTTTGTGCAGGCAACTTTGTAACTTGCCTTTCTTGCCCATTTTCCAATTAGTAATTTCCATTTCAGTAGACTTTTATTTCATGTATTGCACGGACCAGGCTCAAATATCTCCAGTTAACCCCATAATATTCTTAACAGTTGCTGTGCTCATAGCCTCTATAGTTAGGTCCCTGGCAACATCTGGTGTGTCTTCCCACACCCACACCCCATCCTACTGAAGGGACCTGCAGGGTGTCACTGTCTCTGCATTTGTCTGGTTGTTTCAGTTCAGTGATGCTGGTTGTAAGGTTGTCCTACCCATTCTTCCTGTTGCGCCTAAATAAAAGTTCTTCCTAAAAAATGAATAGCTCATAGTCATTATTTGAGGCTAGATTATGTTTTAAATGATGTGATAAAACATGAATTATGCAACGTGTTTGTATTATCAGAAGATATATCATGGCAATTGGTTGGCATACCACTGTTGATGCCAAAATTGGCTCCATGACTAAGAGTGAGGGTAATTTGATCACTCCTTTGAAATCTTTTTCTCTACGCCACGAGGAAGTAATCTGCAATATTATTTTAGTAGTATACACACAGATCATGTTTCCTCTCACCCATTACCTGATGATGAACATAGATTCATAATCCTTGCCTGAATCAGTATTTTCATTCCAAAACACAAAACTAAACTCACTGCCCTGCAGTTGATTCTAACTCCTGGTGATGCCACAGGACAGGGTAGAACTGGCCCCTTTGTGTTTGAGGCTGTGAATCATTGCGGGAACAGAAAGCCTCATCTTTCTCTTGCAGAGCAGCTGGTGGATTTGAACTCTGACCTTTTGGTTAGCTGTCCATTGCTTAACCCAAAGTGCCACCAAGGCACATTAATATTTTTATTGTAATTGCAAAATTATGTTCCAGATTATCTCAGTTTGCATTCATTAACTGGTATTCATTTATAAAATGAAGCTTTTTCTCACCATTTAGGGCTATTGGATTGCCTTAAAATGCATTTTCTGGTGAAAAAGCAAGGATAAGTATTTGGTTTTTTCTTCTTCACTGGTTTTCAAAATAAAAAGATATTTTACATAGCAGCTTTAAATGGTGATAAGTGAGTTTTCTTATGTTTTCCTGGTTTTTAAAAATACCATTATAGATTTATTATTTTTATTAATTTAATGTGCCTTGATGTGCTTCAATATTCTACAATTTTTGTTTTTCATATCATCGTGATTAGCCATGTGTAGTGGTCTTACCATTGGGTCTCACCTTGTGTAAGTAGTGGCTCCAGTCCTGGGAGTGGCCTGCCTAAGAGAGGACACTGTGACAGTGAATGAGAACTCTGAGCAACATCCAGCATTCAGAAAACAAGCATTGATAAAACGTACACTTTGCACTTCTCTTTTTTTGTCCTTTTTCTTCCAGTCTCTCTTACACATATTCTTGTGAAGTGACTTTTAAAATGATGAATTAACCCAATGTTCTGATTCTTCGTATTCTGTATTTATGGACAAATGTACCCTTCTTTCCATTTATTATTTCATGCACTCAAAAGAATGTTGGAGTTAATGTTGAGTGTGATGAAAGCAATATAAATCATTAATAGAGGGTGGTGGTGGTTGGGTACCATAGCGTTGGTCTGACCCATAGTGACCCCACACTCAGCAAAATGAAGCATTCCCTGGTCCTGCGCCATCCTCACAACTGCTCCTATCTATGCTTGAGCCCATCGTTGAAGCCCCTATGTCAATCCATCGCTGTGAGGACCTTCCTCTTTTTCAGTGCCCCTCCACTTTACCAAGCATCTGTCCTCGAGGGACTGGTCTCTTCTGACAGTATGTCCAAAGCATGTAAGACGAAGCTTTGCCACCCTTGCCTCTGAGCACTCTGGGTTTACTTCTTCCAAGACAGATCCGGTTGTCTTTGTAGCAGTCCATGAAACGCTCAATATTCTCCAGCACCACAATGCAAATGCATCTGTTCCAGAGGTTCTCAACCTGTGGGTCATGACCCCTTTGGGGGGTCAAATGACCATTTCAGAAGGTCACCCAATTCATAACAGTAGCAAAATTACAGTTAGGAAGTAGCAACGAAAATAATTTTATGGTTGGGGGGGGGGTCACCACAACATGAGGAACTGTGTTAAAGGGTTGCGGCATTAGGAAGGTTGAGAACCACTGATATACCATATAAACTCGTGTATAAGCTGAGTTTTTCAGCACATTTTTATGCAGTTTTTGTGGTAAAATTAGGTGCCTCAGCTGATATTCAGGTCAGCTTATACTCAAGGATATATGGTATTCTGTTTTGGTCTTATTTATTCAATGTCCAACTTTCACATGCATATAAGGCAATTGAAAATACCATGGCTTGAGTCAGGCGCACTTTAGTCCTTAAAGTAATATTGAAAAGTATTGCTTGTCAGTACTCCGAGGAAGTCTTGTGCAGCACCTTTACCCAGTGCAACTCGTCTTTTGATCTCTTGACTGCTGCTTCCATGAGCACTGATTGTGGAACCAAGCAAGACAAAATCCTTGACAACATCAAGCTTTTCTGCATTTATCATCATGTTACTATTGGTAGAGTTATGAGGATTTTGGTCTTCTCTACGCTGAGTCATTATCCATACTGAAGGCTGCAATCCTTGATCTTCATCAGCAAAAGCTTCAATGCCTCTTCGCTGTGAGCAATCAAGGTTGTGTCATCTGCATATCGCAGGTTAATAAGCCTTCCTCCAATCAGGTGCCACATGCTTCCTATAAAGTCAGCATTTCTGATGATTTGCTCAGCATAAAGATTGGGCAAGTATGGCGAGAGGATACAACCCTGAAGCACACCTTTCCTGATTTTAAACCATGCAGCATTCCCTTTTTCTGTCACACAACTACCATTACTACTTGATTCCTGTATAGGTTCCACACGAGCACAATGAATTGTTCTGGGATTCCTATTCTCAAGATTACCCAAAGTTTGTTATGATCCACACAGTCCAATGCCTTGGCATAGTCAATAAAACACAAGCATCGTTCTGGTACTCTCTGTTTTGAGCCAAGATCCCTGTCATTAGCCATGAGACCCTGTTTTCCACATCCTCTTCTGAATCAGCCATGAACCTCTGTCAGTCCCTGTGGATGTACTACTGCAACAGTTTTTCGATGAACTTTAGTAAGTTTTTCTGGCATGTGATATTAATATTATTTTATAGTTTGATTATTCTGTGGAGTTACCTTTCTTTGGAATGGGCTAGTGAGGGTAAGGAATGAAAAATAAGAATGTACCCCTCAAATTGCAGCAATATTCTTAGAATGCCATATCAGAGCCATTTTCAGCAATAGTAAGTTTAAATAGTAGAATGTATATTATCATTAGGACCATACCTGGCTCATTCCTCCCTATTGCCTAAATGTCTGTTGTACTCACCCAAACCTTAAGATACTATTATATATTCATTTTTAATATGTATTTTTTAACATTTTGTACGTGTTAGAAATATGTGTTATTAATAAAGCAATCTTCCATTTAAAATTCAGAATCTCAGCTATTGACACCTTTGTGCTTCATAACAAATATAGTGTGATTATAAATAATAAATAGTGATTAACAATGATGATCACTGTAGCCATGAATTCCAGTGCCTTTATCACTTGAGAGTTAGAAGCCTAAATTTAATTTCCATAGTATACAGCTCAAAAAATTAGATACTGAAGTATTTGTCTCTTTCAAATCCAAGCATGGAATGTGATTGATGATAATAAATAAAACTACGTGTTTTTATATTTCTTGAAGTGGTACAGTGTTCCTTTGATTTAACTCAGATGTAGGAACCTCAACACTGTAACATTGTGCGCTGTGGGTGTTCTTAGTATCTCACTGGGATAATTAACTTAGGAATTGTTTTTAATGTATTAATTTGTTCTGCCAATAGTTAATAACCACAGGCTATTTTGACTCCTTATAGTCACTCTTGGAAGCCCATGATATTGTGGCATCAAAGTGTTATGATTCACCACCATCAAGCCCAGAAATGAACAATTCTGTCAATAATCAGTTATTACCAGTAGATGCCATTCGTATTCTTGGTATTCACAAAAGAGCTGGAGAGCCATTGGTGAGTAGATATACCAGTGCTTCCTTAAATCACACAGATTGGTGACTCAAGCCAGTATTCTCTCTCTTTTTTTTCTTTTGCCCATTTGTGTTGATATGAAAACTGTATTCGTTTATTTATGTCTTTTTTATATGCATACAAGTAAACAGCTTTTACTCTCAACCTGCTGTAGTCTACAGAACTACTCATTGCCATCTAGTGACCTTAGAGCACAGGGTAGGACTATCACTGTGGGTTACGAGACTAACACTTTACAGCAGTAAAAAGCCTTATCTTTCTCCTGAGGAGTAGCCGGTGGTTTTGAACCGCTGACTTTGCTGCTAGCAGCTCAACTTGTAACTATTACTCCATCAACGGAAGCAGAAATTAGAAGCATGCCAATTGGTAGCCAAAATGTCTGAAGATAGCTACTCCCTTTTTTCCTGTCTTTCAAGGGAAGGTTGCTTGCTACTAGTGACAGCATCCAAACACAGATGGAAGTTGTTATTATTTAAAATAGAAACCACTGTAGGACTCAAAAATAGGGAAGTTTATGATTTCCTACTTGAATCCTGACTATAAGAACAGGAAAACAGGAAGGCGGGGCTCAGAAGCAAGACTGAGAATGCACAATACTTATACTTGCTTCTTTTTGTTGTCTGGAATGCAGTGTGATAGCTCGTTTATTTTTGAAATTATCCTTACTATGGGAAGACCTATTTTTATGAGTTGGTATATGTGGTGTAGAGGCTGGTATCTGGTGGTGTACTCGTTACACATTGAGCTGGCTTGAGAGGTCTAGAGTTCAAACCAGCAGCAGCCACTCCCCAAGAAAAAGATGAGACTTCCTATTTCTGTTAATCATCACAGTCCCAGGATCCCACAGGGGCAGTTCTACCCTGTCCTGTAGGGTTGCCATAAGTCGTAATTGATGCGATGGCAGTGAGTTTGTTTTGATTACATGTCTCCATCATACATAGTTCATTGTCATTGGAAGATTAAACCAGTTAGGAGAGGACATAGGAAAGGTAGGAGTGGTTCTCCCACCCACTTTGTGATTTCTTACATATATTCAAGCATTTCCCTTTAATAATCTATAGTGGTAATGTTATTTCTTATAGGGTGTAACATTTAGAGTCGAAAATAATGACCTGGTGATTGCCCGAATCCTCCATGGAGGAATGATCGACCGACAAGGTCTGCTTCATGTGGGAGATATTATTAAAGAAGTCAACGGCCATGAGGTTGGAAACAATCCAAAGGAATTACAAGAATTGCTGAAAAGTATTAGTGGGAGTGTCACCCTAAAAATTTTACCAAGCTATAGAGATACCATTATGCCTCAACAGGTAATGCAATTCTTGGTAATATTAATAATGCTTTTATTTCTTTAACCATACTGTTGGATGTAACCTCCAGTTGCTATTCTTTTCTCTAAAGAAATCTGAAGGAAGAAAACTAATTGTTCTGATGTCCTTTATTTTGTCATCGCTGAATTTTTGAACAAGAAGGATATTTCTTTGTGAACATTCATGAATCTCACTGGGATAAGGAACTTAGGAATTATTTTTAATACTTTAATTTGTCCTGCTAATAGTTAATAACTATAGGCTATTTAGGCTAATTATAATCACTCTTGAAAGCCCATGATATTGTAATGTCAAATTGTTATGATTAAGGTTATTAGAGTCACATACTGATAGGTATCAGAAAAACCCATCAGTTCTTTAAATTATCAACTTAGCAAACATTTTGGATGCTTGTTATGTTGTCGTTCTCTGGTTATTGTGAGAGGATAAGCATGTAGCCCAGATCATCTCTAGTTTAATCTTCATTTGATGGGCTGAATGGGGAGGACAGGTTCACATTGAAAGAAGAGAGTTGAGATCATGTGACCACACAGCAGCTTTTTGAAGGTGTGAACTAATCTTAGAAAGACAACACTACTGAATAATTAGGAGGGTTGTTTGCATTCAAATATCAGTATAGCCACTGAATAGCTCTTTGACTTTGCCTCTCCCTGTTTCATTTTTGTCATCTGCATACCTAGGGATAATTTTTTTCTCAGAAAGTTGTGAATGAGAATTAAATGAATTAATTTATAAAAAGATTGATACCGTTAATGTTTAGGATTATTCTGAAAATGCATTGTTGGATATATATATATAAATTATAAACTTCTGTATAGTAAAAGCAGCAACTATTATTAATTAGTTACCCTAGAAAGATAGGTATAAACCAGGCCTATTGTCCTGAGCAAACCATCATCATCCTACTAAGAGATGCTCATGGGAAAATGCAGATTTTCAGTATCTTCAAACATCCGTCTTAGGAGCTCTACCATGTAGAGTGCTAGAGGCCGATTTGGACTCTTCTGGATTAGAGTCTGAGCAGTTGGAAGCCAGGAGCTCAGCCAAACCAAACGCACTGCCAATGAATCAATTCTGTGGTGTTCAAAAAATTTTGGTCAGTAGATCATCTTTATCTGAATCATTTGAAGTACATACTAAAAATTTTGAAAATATTTTATGGGGTTTAAATATTTGCATTTTTAATTGAGAAATAGGACAAGTTAGGAGTTGTGCCTTAATTTGGAAGCTGTTCAACTCAACATATAGATTGGGTTCCCAAAGGCTGTTAAGAAATCCACTTGCCTGTTTGGGCCAAACTAATAGGCATTCTCTCTTACTCATAACTGGGTCAGGCTGAGTTACTGAAAACATTGTAAGAAAAGGAAGTTACAGGTCTCCTTCACTCAAGAATACATATGTAAACATATGGATACCATTCCAAAGGATAGAAGTTGTAGAATGCAGAGCATGCACATCAACCAAAAGGCAGTCCTTGGAAGTTGGAGCTACTGCATGGCTGAAGATCAGGAAAGGTGTCCTTCAGGGCTGTAGCTTTTCACCATACTTAATTCATTCTGTCTGCTGAGCACATAATCCGAGGAGCTGGACTGTATGAAGAGGAGTGCAGCATCAAGATTGAGAGAAGGGGCTGTTAACAAATTATGATCTGCAGGTGACAGAACCTCGCTTGCTGAAAGTGAAGAGGACTTGAAGCACTGGCTGATGAAGTTCAAGGAAATCAGCTTTCAGTACATGCTACACCCCAACATAAAGAACACAATAAGCAACAGCAAGGAAAAAGGAGTAGGGACTGAAATTAACAAGGATTTTATTCTACTTGGATCCCCCGTCAACCACCTCCCTCAATGAGAGGGACTGACACAGTGATTGCAACCACGGCTGCAGACAGCACTGGTTGTGAGAACAGCACAAGACCAAGCAGTGGTGTTTTGTTTTCTTTATTGGTGTTTGTTTTTTACATATGAAGATGCTATGAGTCGGACTGACTAGATCAGCAGTTCTCAACCTGTGGATTGTGACCCCTTGGGGGTTGGACGACCCTTTCACAGGGGTCGCCCGATTCATAATAGTAGCAAAATTACAGTTATGAAGTAGCAACGAAAATAATGTTATGGTTTGGGGTCACCACCACATGAGGAACTATATGAAAGGGTCAAGGCATTAGGAAGGTTGAGAACCACTGGCCTAGATGATACCCAACAGCCGCAACAATTACCAAGTTGTTCTTCCAAAGGATTGAACCAGCTCTCCCTACCAACCTGTTGGTAAAGTGTCTAATGGGCCACACTCCTACTAGGTCCATGGCTCATCTGATGTGTAGAAATTGTTATCATAATATAGTCTTAATTTTGTTTTGAGCGTTAATTTTTAATATTCTACTCTGAATAAAGTTGAGCATCTTCTAAATTTAAGAGTCTTCTGTGTTTTCTTTATTCTATTTAGTTTCTTGGTCATTTCAGTTTTACCTTTTGTAATTAGAATATGGAATTGAGCGTTTAATAGGTGATGTTCCATAGCTTTTTAGTAGTGAATGAACAGTAAGCATCCACAATCTATTAGTGAAACCTTTAGTACATTTAATAAAATACAGTCATACAAAATCCAGTCAAATATGTAATGATTTTATTGTCACAAAAGAGTGTTTCAGTCAAAAAGATTGTATTGATTTTTCAAAGTGACGTCAGGTTAGTCTTAATTTTTTTTTTTACTATTGAAGTAATATTCCAAAATTAATTTTATGGAAAAATAAGAATTATGCCTTCCAGTGATCCCTTTTAGATGGAGAATAAACATTTCCTAGTATCATTGTACAATATATGCTGATTCATTTTACTTTCAAGAAAGTTCTGATAGAGACAGCGAGCAAAATAAGATGCAATAAGATTAATTCTGAAGCTCAGAAATTTACTAGGACTAGGAGAGTGATGTGTGTGCTTTCTTCTCTTATTCATAATAGTATGCATCGTTTGCTTAAATTTCTAAAACCTAAGGGGGAAAATTTTTTTTCTAAAACCTGAAATTGACTAATTGCATTTACTACTTATCTTACTCTCTTGGAAAATATACTTACCCTAAGTGTGATATGAAAACACTTTTATTAAATACTTTTAAAGTACTTACTGAATTAGTAAAGGATTAAATTAAATTTAAATTAAAGTTGACTATTATAATTCTACATGTAATGAAGCTAATTAAATACTTTGAATGCTAAATTTACTTTGAAAATAAAGAAATCAGATCCAGTGCCTATGATAAAAAATAATATATTAATATATAAGGTTAAACCCATTTTTAGAGATATATAATTTATTTAAATAAAATTTAATAATTATCAAAAGTAAATATATTTAAGGTCTACAGGAAAACTTAAGAGTTGACAAGACTATTTCAGAAACTTTACACAGCTTTTATAGAATATGCCAGAAATTTTACCTCACCATAGGTGAGATCACATGATCACATCTTTTGGATCAAGAATCAAGAGGCCATTTAAGGAGGTGTGGTTTCTATTCCACAGATAATGGCAACGCCTGAACAGTTTGATTGGAGCAGGGGAGTAAAAACACCCACTACTCACTTAGTGAGGTTCCAGATTGTTATGCAAAAATGTGAATGATAGAGGATAACCACATAGGATTACAAAACAGAAGATGACTCACACCATTACAGAACCGCCAAACCTCTGAGATCATAGCCACCAAGGTGACACATACCTAAATCCTAATACCCATCTTTACCCTCCCCTTTTAGTTTTCAGCTACTATACCCTCTGGGAGGAGCTGGTGGCAGAGTCAATTACAAGTGGGGTTACTAACCAAAGGTCAGCAGTTTGATCCCACCAGCCACTCCTCTGGAGAAAGATGAGACTGCCCACCCTCAAAGATTAACAGCCTCAGTACCCCTAGGAGCAGTTCTACTCAGACCCGCAGGTTGTTCTGCGTCAGCATTGACTCGATGGCAGTGGGTATACACGCTCTGTGCAGTTCAGTTAATCAGGGAAGCAATTACCAAATGGGTGAAGTAAATCAAATGAGCCAGTAGTTTATTTTATTTTGTTAATTTATAATAACTTAAAACCTGGCTTTATTTACACAATTGAAAAATGTATTTTTAGAGTTTCATCAGTATGGAGAAGCATCCAGCACACATCCGTCAGGTATGATGTCATTCCAGGACATTCTCTGGTACTCTGTTGTTCTGTCTTATCAGCCAACTTAATTTACATTGATTGAGCCTAATCATTTTTTTTAATTGCCAATACATTGAGCTGCATGTCATTGGTAAGTCAGCCAGTTACCATAGTTTAGCGATATTAATAGTGTTTGTATGCCTGCTTTTTTTAGATACTTATAAAATTGAATATCAGGAAAATTATTGGCTTGCTGATTTTTTTTAAGCATTAATTTTAGCCTTTTCAAACTCACTGAAAATGTTCTCAATGTGTTCTATTAAAATCACCTCATTGTAAATTACTAAAATGT
>NW_022103920.1:81668025-81671801 GCF_000313985.2 Echinops telfairi
AATGTTTATATGGTACCAAATACTATGGTCTGACTTAAATGTGAACTTTCTTTTGTAGTTTTAATTTTAGGGGCTCAGAAAGTCCTTCTAGATGTACATGCCTGATGTCATCAACGTCATACATTAGTTCAGAACGTTAATGGAGAAACGCTTTTACCTGCAAGAACTTAACCATTATTGGTTAAGAAAATCATGTGAAAAGATTAGAAGTGGAAGGATGTTGAATTAGAATAACTCTTGAACTCTTTGTTAATTTATAATTAGAAATTAAAACAGAAAATAAATGAAGGTATTTTTCCTTTCAGTTTTCTTTTCTGATACTAAGCTATTTCCTTCTGTTTCAATAGCTTGATTTTTATTATGAGAGATAAGTTCCTTAGCTGAGTTAGTAAATACATATCAAAACCAAATCACAGTTGTATGAAAAAAGTTTCATAATCCAGTGACAAATGAATACATTTATTGTTTTTTAATTGTGCTATATGTTTTAGGTATTTGTGAAAAGTCATTTTGATTATAATCCATACAACGATAACCTGATACCCTGCAAAGAAGCAGGATTGAAGTTCTCAAAAGGAGAAATTCTCCAGATTGTCAACAGAGAAGACCCCAATTGGTGGCAGGTTAGTGCTCTTCTCAACATTTCCTCAGTGTCTTTCATATTTCAGTCTTAAATCTGACCAATCTGAATATTCAGGCATTTGTTCTGATGATTCTTCCCACCTGAACAACTCCTGCTTCATGACGACTAATTTTGTGGACAGGAGACCAAATCGAGAAGGGCTTTGTGAGTAGCTGTTAACGTAGAATTCATAAGCCGGTGGGACTATCCTGTTGTTTAAGGATCAGACCCATTGGTTCTTCGTAAGGGAATCCACATGTGAACACAAGTAAAATATGTTATTTGCCAAGAACTTAGCTAGGTTATTGCTTTTCTTTGTTGGACTTTTGTTGTAAACTGGCTAGCAGCCAGTTCTCCAATCTATTAAAAGATGTCACTTCTGCACATCTTGTTGTTAAAGGTGTAGGTGGTGGTGGTTTAATGTTTACATTAAGTGGCATGTAGCTTACCTTAAACTCACACTCTCTTGGGGCAATCAGATTCCTGATAGCATGAATTAATTTCTCCACTCTCTTTTCCCAACATAGTCACATTGTTTATTAGTTTGTCCCCGAGAATTATCAACATAGTGGGACTAAAATGAGTAATAAATGTATTAATAAATGGTTCTGGGTTAAAGGTCTTTAACACCTCTTATTATCGAGTACTGGCATGTGCTTCTTGACTATAATTCTTTGTATGCTCTGACTAGTTTGGTATAAATAAGAAGTTTTACTGGTTTTAAAAAAGCCATTGTATTTGTATGTAAAATACCATTATATTTTGACCCCAACATTTCACTACCAGTTGATAAATATTTAGAATTTTACATGCCTTAACTGTTTAAATGTTTAAACCTCCATTGCCATGGGGTTCAAATCTCAAGGTTGGTTTTTAAGAGTAAATGTGGTTTCGTTTGCCTACTACTGCTTGTCCTACTTCTTAGACGATGAGCTCAAGTTTTGGTCACTGAGATATCCAATTCATTAATTTGATTCTAGGCTAGCCATATAAAAGAGGGAGGAAGCGCTGGTCTCATTCCAAGCCAGTTCCTGGAAGAGAAGAGAAAGGCATTTGTTAGAAGAGACTGGGACAATTCAGGTGATGAGCTCGATACCCTGAATAACATGTAGTCCTTTGTGACATGAGCCCTGGTGGGGCAGAGGTTAAGTACTGGCTGCTAACTACAAGGTCAGCTGTTCAGACCTACCAGCAACCCTGTGGTCGGAAATAAGGGCCGGTGGCTTCCATAAAGAGTACAAGCCCATGAAAATAACAACAATGATATATAATTGATGAAGGATTCACAAGGGTGGAGGGTGGAGGAGGGAGGGGTAAAAAAGAGGAGCTGATAACAAGGGCTCAAGTAGAAAGAAAATGTTTTGGAAATGTTGATGGCGACATATGTACAAGTGTGCTTAATACAATTGAATGATGAATTGTTACGTGATTTGTAACAGCCCCCCAATAAAATGATTAATAATAAAAAGACTAAAAACAACAACTACAACAAGAGCGCAGCCTGGGAAACGCTGCAGGGCAGTTCTACTCTGTCTTCTAAGGTCACCAGGAGCTGGAATCAACTCACCTGCAGTGCTTTCAAGTCCTTGGTGGCCTCCCGTCTCGGTTGTTTCCACCAGAATAAGCAAATGTATTTATTGAAGATGTATTTAGAGTTAATCGTCCCTTTTTGCTGTGTCTCTAAGAGGTAAACTTAGTTTTGATCCCTTCTTCCCCCTGCTGGTATCGTGTCAAAATCGAGGGGCTCAACTCCCCGCTGTCCCCTCCTGCTTCATAAGATGCAGTGTGGGGAGAATTATTCTCTGCCCCTGTAGAATATCATCGAGCAGCGTTCACATGTTCCACCATAGCGCTGACGTCACCTTAATCTTCCCGTCCTCAGGACCTTTCTGTGGAACCATAAGTAGCAAAAAAAAGAAAAAGATGATGTACCTCACGACCAGAAATGCAGGTAGGCTTTCATCTTTCCCTGACAAATTCTTGTCCGTCAGTTTCTGTTGGTACCACGTGTTGTCAGTCATGAAAGGCATGGAAACATCCAGAGGAAGACATGCTTTTGAGGTAGCATAGATTTTAATACAGTCCTGGGACACACCCCAAGTAGACCCTCATGGTAGGATTGGTGGCATGAGACCTGATTCTTCAGATTCATGAGGCTACACAGATCTCCGTTGAGTGGTAACAAGCTTTACAATTTAGATAGTAGTTTCCCAAGACACCTGAGAGGCCAGAAATGTTGACATGTGATATGTCCCCATGGACCACGAGAGACCATGGAGAAGCCCAATGTAAGAGTTTCTGAGGATTCCCAATGCAGTTGTTTCTGCGAAGTTCAAGTGTAATAGCAGCTCTATTGTAATATTGTTAGCATAGCATGAAGTCTTAACTGTCTAATTTAAAATGAATATAATTCAGGTTATTACCCAATTGTGAGAAACAGGCATGGGAACACAAAGTACAGTTATTTACCTCCTGATATTTTGTATGCTTTTGATACTGCTAGGTTGCTTTACTTTATGAGATAATTTACAACAAAATAAATAGATTTGTGCCTGTATTAATGAAGGAGCGATGTCACAGTTGAAACTTTGTTCACAAACTGTGGAATAGCATTTTGTGTTTAGTCTATAATGGGCAGGATGCCTTTAAGAAGGTGCCCACCAAGAGTTATAGTTAAGGGCAGCTGTGTTCTGCCCTACATTGTACATGATACTTTTGGAAAAAATAACATTGGACTAATTGAATCTTATTCTGATCTAGTAGGATTCTTTCTTAAATCCTTTGGCCTGAAGAAAAAGAAATATGGTAACTACCTTATCAGTTCTTCTAGTTGAAGGAGCTAATAGGAGTAAAGTGCAGCTCTGTGGAGCATACGACTTTGATTCAGAGCCTCTGGAGGCTTAATCAAAGGAAGTGACAGTTTTCAAAGTACCTACTTACTCTCCTGACTTCAGAGTTATCCCTATACTAGTGATAAGTCAAATTACACACTCTAAAAGAAATAATATAGAAGGGGAAATAGTTTCTTTCTTTGTTAATGTCCGTTTAATGTACTGTGGAGAAATTGTAGAAAGAAAAAGTTGCTGTTAAGATAATAACCTAGGAAGAAAGTTATTACTATAGATTGAAAGTTTGAGCAATAATAGGTAATAAT
>NW_022103920.1:81672933-81687217 GCF_000313985.2 Echinops telfairi
TAAGGCAGAATTGGGATCATGATAGTGGGAGAGAGGGGCAGTGGGGAGGAAGCATTTAGGAACTAGAGGAGAGTTGTATGCTTCATCGTTGCTATATTACACCCTCACTGGCTCACCTCCTCCCTGCGACCCTTCCGTAAGGGGATGTCCAATTGCCTACAGATGGACTTTGGGTCTCCACTCCGCACTCCCCCTCATTCACAATGATAGGATTTTTTGTTCTGATGATACCTTCGACACCACGTTATCGCACAAGCTAGTGTGGTTCTTACATGTGGGCTTTGTTGCTTCTGAGCTAGATGGCCACTTGTGTACCTTCAAGCCTTTAAGACCCAGGACGCTATATCTTTTGATAGTCGGGCACCATTACCTTTCTTCACCACATTTGCTTATGCACCCATTTGTCTTCAGCGATCGTGGTGAGCAGCACATGATATGATTTTTTGTTTTTTGCTGCCAGCGTTTTTTGTTTTTTATTTATGGCAGCCTGAAACCCCCAGGGACTCAAAGGCACCCAGCAGCAGCAACATGTTGTCCGTAGCCATTTTATTAAGCACACTGATTCTGAGAGTCCCACACATTACTCACATGTCATTGGGAAGACATCGTCATTCCATGGACTTGACTTAGATAGCCACACATGTTTTCCTTCATACTGATACTTGTTAGTGGAATGAACTCTACCAATCAATTTATAATTTGCTTATTAAGAGATTTGTTTCTCCTGTAAAATGGATGATCAAGCAGTTTCTATCGATAGAACATCTGATAAGGATAAAGCACAGGCATTTTTCTAGCTTGGATTTTAAGGGCATAGGCATGGAAGCAGGTATTTAAATCAAGATAAAAAACAACTTATTGTACTTTACCAAATCTCTAAGAACCAAGTCTGTACTAAGGTGAACAATTCAAGTGATCTTTCATTATCAAGACAACTGGGCCATTCCTAAACAGAAAGGCAGGGGTTTTTCATGTATGTAAAGGAACTGACGGACATATTCTCCAATTTCCTTTTATATTTAGAATTTGATCGTCATGAAATCCAGATATATGAGGAGGTGGCCAAAATGCCCCCGTTCCAGAGAAAGACATTAGTATTGATCGGAGCCCAAGGTGTGGGGCGAAGAAGTTTGAAAAACAGGTTCATAGTATTGAATCCCATGAGATTTGGAACTACAGTGCCATGTAAGTTTTCTAGATTTCCTTTGCTATTTAAGAGTATGAGTGAGTATATGGGGGAACAGATGGGATTCACTATTATTTTCAATAATAACAACAGCTTTTTATTATACGAGTGAAAATGAACAGACAGAAGATATTTAAGACACTAAGTAATTCTCTAGCTGTAGCCCCCGTTGGCTTGCTGCCTGATGGCACTCAGTCCAACAACGTTAGCGTGAAATTCAAGTGGAGGAGTTGTGGCAAAGTGACCAGCACCCGGGTATTATTTTTTTGTCTAACTGATGTCTCTTTGTAAAGTTGTGTTTTACCCTCTACATAACCGAGGGACTTGACCTTTGTCGTTTCGGAAAGGCAGGAAAGCATACAGGCTCCTCAAGCAGTCCCTGTGCGGTAGTCATTGTGAGTGCCTGTAGCTCTCCACCCTACAAGGCCAGAAACCTGCTCTTTGGTAGCATGTCAACAGTGAGTCCTCTTCCAGAGCAGGCAGCGTTAATTAAGGCCTTAAAGATAGGTGTGTAAAATAAATGTATAGATGTATATGCATACAGGATGCTGATGTGAAGTGTAACTGATTAGTTAGTGAACCAGATACTCATTTTGTGATCTTTGTTCTCTTGTCCATTTACATATGGAAAGTCTAGTAATGATGCTAGAATGCTTTATGAGAATGGAATCAGAACAAGGAGTACTATTGTCTACTATAAGGACTGATAAACATTTGTCTTTATTTTGGGAATGTATGTGCTTCTACAGGGAACTTCAAAAAGTTCATGGAAAAATCCCATTATCTTTTCATTCCATTTTTCCACTAACTTTTTAAGACCCGCTCGTGCATAGACCTTGTCCTGGAGAATGTATACAGTGGTTAATTCTGCCTCTCACTCCTCCTTTTCTGTACTTCTATTGCTAACCAAGTCCCCTTTTAATTAGCACAACATTGCTTTAGCTGTATTCATCTCTTCAGACTAATTTGAGTCAGATCTGAGCCTGAGGCCGTTCCCTTTTCTTATAGATGAATTTTAGAGTGTGGTTGCTTTAATGTCGTGTGTTTTAAGATTTAATTCTGTGAAATTCTTACTTCTAAAATTCTTAGGGGATTGAGGAGTAACCCCTTCATTGCCCCCATGTCTGTCTTCTAATTTCTCAGTGTAAGGCTTTGGCTCTCATTATTGGCACTGTACATTCCTAAATTCAGACATGTCTAAGTTAAGTCTGTAATAACGTAAAAACCTCACTGTGATCAAAGTATTTTAAAGCTGAAGTTATACAGTAAAAGAAAAGCATTCTTTTTTTTAGCAAATTGATATATGCACAGGTTTTCTAATCAAGTTCTTAAAGATATATAATTTTTTTAAAGTTCATTTTGTAAGAATATACCAAACGAGTCTAAAGAGTTGGACATTGAAAAGATCCCAAAAGTCCAACTCTTGCAAGATGCTAGTCTGCTCCATTTCCCCCCAACTCCTGCTTGAGTCTAGTCCCTCCTGTCTCTGGGCTCTGCGCATTGCTGCTGTGTCCCACAGAAGTCACGAAAGTTCACAGAAATGCCTCACACCGTGGTGGGAGCTGGTCGGTCCCAAATCCAGAGGTCAGGCAGGCGTAAGCCAGAGTCTTGTTCAGAGGCTGTGCTCTGCGCTCCTGGCTCTTGCCGGTGTTGGGCTCGGTGTTGGGCTCGTTGCTTCTCAGAGGATTCATTTTATATGAAGCAGCAGGAAGCCACTGCAGGGAACCCCTGCACAGTTACTCACAGGCAAATCCTATCAGGATCTTCCCCCACCTTCTCACAGATCCATCAGGGAAAGGTCAGTTGATGGGAGTTACCAGGTACAATCAAATTTCATCCAAATATAATCTGTTCCTCACCCCCCCCCCAGACTGTTTATTATTTATGCATATATAACCTGGAGCCTGGAGCAAGATGTTTCTGGGAGATATTAGTCTCCTACTAATCATAATCAGCCAGACTTTCTCCCAGGCCACCCCAGAAATAGTTTTCTTTCTCCTCTCAGCTGTCGCATATAATTCCTTACAGCCAATATATATAACAGTAACCAAGACAGCCATTAAGAAAAGAGTGTGGTCCCGTTCAGTTTTCTACTAAGGTCACCACTTAATCTCATCCTATTCCTGTTTGTTAGCAGATACTGCCTTCCAAAATAGGATGGTAGCCACAGGCATATGAAATTCAGAATTATATCACATAAGAGATTATGGCTAGAAGGACCATATTAACTGATAACTCACCTTTGTCTCTCCCTACCCTACCTGTGCCCCAGAAAGTCATTTTTTCATTGTTTTAGCTATTTCTTTCGATGGTCTTCCACAATTTTCGGTAATGCCTTGTTTCTACTGTTTCTTACTTTTTATCACTTCCAGTTAATGTCTTATCCTTTGATTTCCCAACCACCCTTCCAATAAAATAATTCTATCTTCAGTTAATTAAATTTTGCTTTCTTAACAGCCTCTCTCCTCTCACCCAACAATCAATGAATTCTTTGTTTCCCCCTTTTACCGTGTTTTTTATATAGAGTTGTGTGTGTGTGCACATTAAACTGAAAACTCCATTATATTACTTATTCAGTAAGTTGTGATTTCCTCCCTTCTACCTTCTCGCCCACGCCCCCCCTTGGAGACATCTGTCTCAGAACCCTGCCTTCCAGATTCAGTGAGGACTACAGGCTCTCTGTGAGGTTCCCCAACCATTAACTCTGGAGTGTATCTCTTGTTGCCCTTCTGTATCGAAGCTGCTATTACTAGCTCCAATGTCTCATTCTTTCTTCATTTGCCTTGTTCTGCTGGGGCATGTCCTACAGTAACTTCACAAGAAAGGACATACCGTATATACTTGTGTATCAGTCGAGTTTTTCAGCACATTTTTAATGCAGTTTTTGTGGTAAAATTAGGTACCTCGGCTGATACTCAGGCCGGCCTTTACTTGAGTATATACGGTATGTCATGTGATTTCTGTTTTTTAAGTATATATGTATATGAAGATGCGCTTTTTCCCCTGCTGTGTACTTGACAGTGTAAGCTGATTGTGAAATACAAAAGATATTGTTGTGTTCAGTTTTGTTGAAAATTCCAATGCCATTCTAATTCTTAGTCTTTTATACATAGCCAGATTTTTCTTTTAGAAACATTCAGGCTCTGTTATTTTAAGTATCCTGAAGTATTTTAATGATATACCTTTGGTGGGCATCTTTTGTTATTCATTATATTAAAGATCAGCACTCTCTTCAAGCCAGAGATTCATGTCTTTAGCTCTAGAGACTTTTATTATTATTTCTTAAATTATTTTATCCTTTGTTTTCTCTACAATTTATAGTAGCTGAATGATGAGCATCCTTGATTCATTACCACCATCTTAGTTTATATATATTTTCTATCGCTTTTCTTCTCTTAAAAAAATCACCATGAGATCTTACGGCACCCAACAAACATATGAAGAAATGTTCACAATCATTTGCCATTAGAGACATGTAAATCAAAACTGCAATGAAGTGTCATTTCACCCCAGCATTTAATAGCAAAATTTACAAAAACAGAAACCAACAGACACTATGCAAGGCATCGTGTCAGAAGATCCTGGATTGAGCAGGAGAAAAATATGAAAGAGACCAAGTTCACTGGTTAGATCGAGCCAAATGGAAACCCTTAGCCTGTGACCCTTAGTCACCCTTTTGACGTGGCACTGAGCACCCCTGAAATCCACTCATCATCCAAACAGTAGATATGCATAGAAGGGGAACAGTAACACTAGTGGGGTCCACACATCTTAGAATAATGGACCGTATGTATGGAATCAAAAGGGCAACATTGGCCCAGGGACAACGTGCAGAAGTGTTGAGGGAGAAGGGGAAATGGAGGTGGGAAGCTCGGGAAGGAGCTAGGATCGGTGAGGGTTGCACTGAGGACTGCAGGAGGGGAAGTGAACTACTGAATGGAAACTGATTTACAGCCTGACAGACTTCACATAGATGGTTAAGAAAAATTACCTGGACTACTGTAGTGTCTTCTAGTCCATCAGTGTCACATAGAAATGATTATACTTCATGATTGTTCCGGGGTTTTCCCCCAGAACAGTGTCTCCTACTTTCTTTCCTCCCATCGTTCCTGCCTTTGGCGAAAGCAGTTTGTTCTGTATTTCTAAATAATCTAAATGGTGTAAGATTCCTACTTTCTTTCCTCCCATCGTTCCTGCCTTTGGCGAAAGCAGTTTGTTCTGTATTTCTAAATAATCTAAATGGTGTAAGATTTTAAAATGTATTTTCTCCCACAGGCAGAAACATCGCTGCTGTCTCTGAATTGCTTTTTCTGTTTATGTGTTGGGCTCTGTTTTACGAGGCTTCCCTCTTATCTAGAAGGAACTCTTTCTTCTTTTTCATACTTTCATAATCTAAAGTAGTTAATCCGCGTGGAAGCCCGGGAAAGGCTTGGCAACCAACCGAGCTTTCCGCTAGGACACGGGGAGGAAGTAACTTTGTTGGAAGGACCCAAACTCTTGGTAAATGAGCTGCTTTTTTGTGAAGCTGTTGTATTTCTTCTGAGAGGAATCATCAGATCTCATCTCTCCCCTCCCCCCACCGAGATTATCCTCCAATCAGTATAAGGAAAGACTGTATCTTATCAGATACCATGGACATAGTTTGCCCCACCCCCAGTTTAGTTTACCACCTCCGACTCTCATTGAACTATTCTGGCACCCTTTTCAAAAATCAATGGCCTGGATGTGGAGATTTATTTATAGATTGTTCATTGTACTCCATTCACCAGGATGTCTCTTCTTATGTCATTACCACACTGCTCTTATTACCGTAGTTTGTAGTAAGCTACAAAATCAGAAATTCTGAGTCTTCCAACTTTGTTCTTTTTCAATATTGTTTCAACTTTTTTGGGTTCATTATATGTCTGCCAAAAAGGCATGGTTTGGCTTTTGGAAATATTATAAAACAATCAAGTAGATGAAAGGATCCCCCACCTCTTGTTTTCACTTAGCAGGAAATTAGTGGGGAGTTTGGTTTTGAGGACATGTGAAGGCTTGTTTATTTGTAGAGTAAACTGTCTCAGAAGGTGGATAGTGAAAGTTAATAATAGAAGAACTTGTTGGGAATTAGGACATATAAAGTCATGGGGGAAGCATATAACAGATTCCATAGGAGGGAGTGCTGGTCCCAAGCAATTCATTTTCAGTGTGCTCCATGCTTATTGAGGCTCAACATAATTCAAAACTTAATTTTAGGTCCACCTTAAAATAAGATAAATCCTATTTTGAGCTTCACATTTACTTTTAAAGGCATGGTTTTGTTACAGATTTTCTCTTGACAAGTACCTCCTAAAAGCTCATGTAAGTCAGGAGTCAGCAAACTTCTTCTATGGAAGATCCAAATAGTGAATCTTGGAGGCTTTGTGGGTTTCGTGGTCTCTATCACTACTCTGCCTTTGTAGTTTGAAAGCAACTGTAGACGACATACATGAGGGAGTGCAGTTGTGTTCCAGCAAAGCTTTATTTACAGAAATAATAAGCAGGCCAGGTTTGGCCATGGGCTTTATTTTGCCAACGCCTGCCGTACAGGGGGCGCAGGTGGCACTGTCCAGTCAGGGCTGGAATGCTAATGGCAAGGTTGGTGGTTCAAACCCACCAGCCCCATAAAGATGCATAGCCTCAATTCAGAGGCAGTGGGCACTAAATGGAAAAACCTTGGACTATTCCCCAGTGTTTTTCTAGTCTATTATTTTATACTTCTTGGATCTCATTGTTCAAATTCTCAATGTTATTTTATGCAGTTACTTCACGGAAACCAAGGGAAGATGAGAAAGATGGCCAGGCATATAAATTTGTGTCACGGTCTGAGATGGAAGCAGACATTAAAGCTGGGAAATACTTGGAACATGGGGAATATGAAGGAAATCTCTATGGGACGAAGATCGATTCTATTCTGGAAGTGGTGCAAACTGGAAGGACTTGCATTTTGGATGTCAATCCACAGGTAAATTGAAGTGATTCCAAAGCTTTTGGGGGGTGGGTCTACTTCTCTTTCCTGATGCTGATGAGTCTTTCCCTATATTACATGATAAACAACCTCATTATTCATCCTGAGCTAATTACATAACCCTGACCAACAGAAGTGTGGATAGCAATAGAAACAATGTGCTTAGGTCTGCGGTTGCTTGTTAAATATATTTACTTGTTCAAGTAACACATGAATGCATTCGTCGAAATTACCCTTCCACTAGATATTCTCTCTCTTTGCACTCACACACACACTCACATACTCATTTCATTCTTATTCTAGTCTCTTGCTTGCACCAGTGCTACTCAGCCCAACCTCACATCCCTACTCAGACATAGATATTAATAGGTGTATTTCTTTCTCATCATTTTCCCATGCTTTATGCTATTGTGGTGCCCCATCAGGTGGCTTCTGGCTCACAGTGACTCTGTCTGACAGAGCACAGCTGTCCCATAGGGCTTCCTTGGCAGTAGTCTTTACATCAGGCCTTTTCTCCCAATGAGCGGAGGGTCATCCCCCTGTTGCAATGGAGTGCTTAATCGTAGCACCACCTGGGGTCCTTTGCTTTCTCTCTTTCACACACACACAAATGTGTTTTTTATTTTGTTTCATTTATTCCATAAATGGAAAAGACCTATACAGATTAATTATATACATATTTTCATTTTTGCTAAAAGATCTTTTCATGTCAGTTAGTGCACATGCGTTGGTTCTTTATCATTGTGATGTAATATAGTCTGGCTGCATATTGATTTGAATAACCACTAAAGCACCCAAATCAGAGGAAAGTTGTATCACCTCTGCTTTTCAAAATTAACAATGCTACAGTAAGCACAGAGTGGGCCGACAGTCCCTTGACTTTGGCATGATGAAGCTTCATACCTTCCTTGTTCTGGGGGATCAGAGACTGGAGAGACCAGGTCCAGTGCAGAGTGAGTGCCTGTTCTAGAGCTGGGGGCGTCTTGTGAGTCGGACTGGACTAGGCAGCGCAGAACAGCAGCATTGTAGGGAAGGACTGACTGCTGAGAATCAAAAGGGCTAACCCTGGGACAGGTCTTCAAAACTATTTTTCCTTTAAAGGAAGAAAGCAGATAAACACTGATTTCTACTCAAGGTTTCAGATTCTAAGCCTGCATGAATCGGTCGATATTCCTCCTCGTACGCAGGCACTGAAGGTGTTGAGGACATCGGAGTTCATGCCCTACGTTGTATTTATTGCTGCTCCGGAGCTGGAGACGCTGCGAGCCATGCACAGGGCTGTGGTGGATGCTGGGATCACCACCAAGCTTTTGACGGTAAAGTGCAGCTCTTTTTCTTTCTTTCTCTTTTGGAGGGTAACTTTTCTTTTTCATTTGAGCATATTTAACCCCATGTAATCATACTTACAAAATGAGTACATTATATATAAGGTATTTTAGAATAAGTGTATTCACTAGATAGTTAGAATTTGGAGTCGTCTGGCATCTCCTATATGAAATGAAGGAGCTCTGGTGGAGTAGTGCTTATGAGTTGGGCTGTGATCAGCATGGTCTCGAGTTCAAAACCACCAGCAGCTCCACAGGGAACGACAGCCTCGGAAATCTACAGGGGTTGCTATGAATCAGCATGGACTCGATGGCAGTGAGTTTGGTTTATTTTGTTTGTTCATATAAAATGACAGGAGCCCTGGTAGCATAGTCGATTGCGTGCTAGACTGCTGATAGGGGAGCAATTCGAAACCACCAGCCACTCCACTGGAGAAAGACGAGGCTCTACTCCTGTGAAGAGATACACTACCCAATAAAGTGATTTTTTTTAAAAAGAGTCACATTTTAGGAAACCCCCGGAGGGTCAGAATGGACTCAATGGCAGTGAGTGGCGATGAGATGAAGTGAGCCACTATGAAGACATACATGTTAATCCAACCTACGTACTTTACAGATGAGGACACTGCACCCCAAGACCATTAACACCACATGGCTATGACTTCTGTTTCATGTTTCCTCTTGACAACTTAACACGTAACTAACCTTGATCTATTGTGAAGCAAACCCTCTACATCACATTATTCACAAACACTTTAAAACTTCTTTTTAAAGGAATTTTTTAACCACAACATTAACACCTAAAATTAAAATGAGCAAGTATATATGTATATATATGTGTATATATATGTGTATATATATGTATATATGTATATATATATATATGTATATATATTTTTTATTTTCCCAAGATTCATAATTTTTAAAATTGGTTTATTCCGATCAGGATTAAAATAAGATTGGCAAGCTACATGTACTTCTTCTTTGTTGCTGCCCCTCCACTTTACCAGCCATGACGTCCTGTTTTAGGGCTGGGTCTCTGTGTCTCTAAGGAGCACGCTGGCTATACCTCATCCAAGACAGATGTTTGTTCTTTTGGCAGTTCGCAGTATTTTCAATATTCTTCGCCAGCACCATATTCAAATACATCAATTCTTCTTTGGTCTTCCTTATTCAGTGTCCAACTTTCACATGCGTATAAGGCAATTGAAAATACTTTGAGGACTAACTGGTGCACATGACCAAGGTAACATCATTTTAAAGTCGTAAAAATAAAGAGTGCTGGGCACATTGCGTAGACCCATCAAACGCAAACTCACTGCATGGGGTCGATTCTGAGTCATTGTAACTACAAGACAGAGAGGCTCGACTTCTGAGATGGTAAATCTCTATGGGAGCAGACGGCCGTATTGTCTCCCCAGGAGCAGAGCAGTTAGTGACCAATACTTGCCTGGTAGCACCAGCAGAGGACAGTGTCAGAGGGTTTGTGCTTATTTCTAGTTTCTAGGTTCGTTAGGTAGATTGAGCCAAAACATAAGCCTTTCTATTTGTGCTTCAAGAAATAGATCTAGTGAATTCCTATTTATACTTCCCATTTAAAGGCAGGATTATTTTCACATAACTTCTACTCTCCAGGGCTCTGAAGTCATTCAGGCAGGGTGGAGGCGGCCAAACCAGCCCAACTGTGCGCCATGTGGATGCAGGGGAAGAATAACTAGAACATAAACTGTGTAGGTTGGGACCTCTGTCATGGAGGCTCAGAAAGGCGAGCCCTTTCAGGAGTCTGAGGCAGGGACTGGGTTATTGTCAGGACTCTGGAGAGTGACACACTCCGAGTGGCACGCTGGCCGCCATCTGTGAGCTGGGCACAGTTGCTGCTGTTGTACGTGGCACAACATTGGGTTGCTATCCAGTGTACACGCTGCTGTTGTTTTCTGAGAGAGTACCTTCCTCGCAAGGCATAAACCCCTCCTGTTTTCCATTCTGCTCACCATTCCAGTGCCCTCCACATTTCACAAAATGAAGGTGTTTTCGTTTCCTGTCATTGGCCATGACTTAACTGGGAAGAGCAACTTCAAACACCTGCTTCCGTCTCATACATAGAACTCCTTTCTCCTATAAAGAGTATCCCAGTTCTCAGAAACATTTTGAATGTTAGATTGTTAGGTCACTGCTCATTTTCTGGACCCTACAGAGCATACCCAACAGTCTAAGAATACGGCATTTTTCTCCCTGAGGGCACATCCCACTAGGCATCGATCGTCAGATAGCTGGGCTTTAAAGTCACTTGAAAGAGTTGTGTGCTGTGTACTTAGGTCAGTTATTATTCTGTTTGATGTTCAAGTTGTTCTGTCTTCAGCTACGAGGAGCCTTCATCATAAAACCCACTAGTCTTTGATGGCCCCTTGGTTCATTTGCCAGAAGTGATATGTCGAGGTAACCTGAGGAAAGCATTCAACTTGGTCTGGTCTCTGCACCGACCAGAAGCAGAAAATACATGTTTCTTTCTTAGATACCATGCAGCCTTAGTTCAGTCTGGTAGTTCTAATTCAAATTATATTTTATTTTTACTTCTTTGACTGTATTTTTTCACTTTAGTAGAATATTTCATGGAAAAGTCAAGCCTAGATAGGTAAGCAGTGACGGAATATAGCTCTTTACTGGAGTGGATAGCCTCACCTTGCTTCTGTAGAGCAGCCAGTGGTGTCGAATAGCTGGCCTTGTGGTTAGCAGCCCATTGCTTGACCTACCACACAAAATCCTCCCCAGTATCAAAGAAGAATGAATATCCATCATAATCTTTAAAAAATGAAATGTATCACCAAGTCCATGACAACTACGTATCTCCGTGGATCCCAATTTTCTTTCTATACTTACTCCATAGCAGCACACTAACAGATTGATTGCAGAAACAGATCTGAGGACCTGAAACCCTTTGACTGCCTTTCCCCTGAAAATCCTGACAACATTAATACAGTTTAGTTTATATTAGACCATACGAGTGTGTAAATATAAATTCACACATGTGTGTACATATGGTTTCTAAATTATCACAGAAATACTAACCTTAGTAATAATTAACTGAGAAGTTTACAATTTCAGGCTTTTCTTCTATTGACCTTAGGATCTATCGTAAATTATTTTGTTTTAAAGTCACTGAAATAATTTTAAAAATATATAATTTCTATCTGTGTGTTAAATTAAGCCCCAGCTTGAGAAAGAGTTGGGTTTATGTGTTTGTTTTTGATTTCTATGTCTTGCTTTTCTCCCCCATATAATTGAACTTTGTTAATAGACGTGCCTAGAGCATTTTTATAGTTCCTCCTTCCTACTGAACACCCTCAGATGTCTCTGCTCGGCATACACGTCCTCTGTGATGGGTCGCGCTCACCTGGCTGGCCATGCCCCGCCTTCCTCACAGCCTTCCATCCCTGCTAAGCTCCAGTCGGTGTCTGAAATGCAGCCGGGCCGGTGCCTTCCTCTGGACGGTGCCTTCCTCTGGATTGTGCACCTCTGTTTCCTCTGCCTGGAACGAATGCTGCTCTTCCTCGTCGTGCACACATGGCTGACTGCCTCTGTGTAGTGTATTTTGAAATAACAGGACACTCCTCTAGATTTTTTTCTTAAGTGCTGTGTCCTCTGTGCCTTCTAATCACACTAGCTAGAGCAGACCTCTCAAGTTTGGCTCTTCTGTGGTACTCTTATAACTTGAAATGTTTTGTATTTGGTCTGTGTCGTGCTCCCCCTGTAGAATTTAAGTCCCATGAGGGTTAGAACCTTGTCTGTCTGCTTCATTATCTCGCCAGCCGATTCTGACACATAATAGGCACTTTAATGAGTTCAGTCAACATTTGCAGATTATGTAGGAAGTGTGGTAAAATTTCAAAACACTTACAATTTTACGAAAAGCTCTCTTTGCTCCCTCAGAATCCACGGCTTGCTCTTTCAGTCCCCAGATTATTCCAGTGTAACTAGAAACATTTCATAAAACATAAACAATACTAGCTCACAGTCGTCAACGAGTTTGGTTTACGTAGGGGTCAGACAGCATATAAAGTTAATCCTCAAAATACATTTCCACGATTCCCGGCTTTGCTAGAAGTTGGTAGCAAAATTGACTGGGTTTTATAATTAGCCTAATCAATGAGGGGAAAAGAAAATCTTTCAAAAAAGATCACATCCTTGGACCAGAAACTGGTCAGCTGCAGTAATCCTTTTATTACCATAGACTCACCCTCAAATTATGGCTAGCAGTCTTTTAATTAAGGTCTTACCCACATGTCAACGAAATGAATTATAGAAGATTCATAAATGCATACATGAGTGCAGTTGGAAGGAAGACCATATGAACAGATGGGAGTAGCTTTTTAACACTCTGTATCGACTAGATCTTGAGGATTATTATCAGAGTTACATAGACCAATATCCAACCTACTTATTATTCCTTATGTTCACTTTCACTTGGGGTTTGAGCAAGAAAATAGGCATGAGAAAATAAACCTTTCCTTCCAACTCTCCCACAGGACTCTGACTTGAAGAAAACAGTTGATGAAAGTGCCCGGATTCAGAGAGCATACAACCACTATTTTGATTTGATCATCGTAAACGACAATCTAGACAAAGCCTTTGAGAAACTGCAGACGGCCATCGAGAAGCTGAGACTGGAACCACAGTGGGTCCCCATCAGCTGGGTTTATTGAGAATTCAATAAGGCTAATAATTGAAATGAAACTTAAAAAAACAGAAAATAAAGACTTCAACAAGTAAGCCTTCTACTGAGGAAAGAGAAGCAGAGCTAACGAGCTCAGCCTTGCCCAGGCATTGTTACTGTGCAGATTGAAGGAACAGTACACTGCTCTGAGTTTTATATAAATGTGATTGGGAAAGTGTACTAATATATAATTTATCTTAATTTTTCTAACTTTTTATGGATAACCTTTCTATTCATATCACATAAAGAAATGCGTTGAAGCATTTTGTATATGTTTTGATTTTAGTGCCCTTGCCCTTTTTTGCATCAAAGGAATTTTCAAATCATTCACTCTACAGTGGTCTCACATTTTCACTGTGATAACAAATACTTGAAATCGTTTTGTTTTGTTTTGCTTTGTTTTTGTAGAGCGGTCACTTAGTCCAGCGTTTAGCTAGTGAGCGGCATTGGCTACTCGTAGCAGAAGACAGTCCTCGTCGGCCTTCCTTGCTCCCGTACTTACTTACTTTCAGAAGCAGGATGTTATTATCAGTGCTGCAGCAAGCCTCCCACCAGCCCAAGCTGACACCTGGCTCTGCTCAAGCTGTTTCTCCGTGTTATGAGGGATGTGCGGCTGTCCCTCGTAACAGGCAGATTAGCAGGTTTCTTTCTGCCTTTTGTGGGAAAATGACGAGCCACGCCTTCCACTCTGGTATGAAGCCATCCTGCCTGTGTTGTAGTAGCCTGCTGACTGCAACTGTTCACACACATTCCCGTCCCTCCGGGGGTCAGAAGCAAGGCCACACACAACACACACACACACACCTCCTCCTGCAAAACAACACCGGAGGAAAGTCAATTGCTCAGACACATTCATGTCCCTCCGGGGGTCAGAAGCAAGGCCAGGCATGCATGCACGCGCGCACGCGCACACACACCTCCTCCTGCAAAACCTGACAGGAAAACAACACCCGAGGAAAGTCAGACTATTTTCATAGACAAAACTGTAACTGGCTAAACGGATGTCCTATTTTAGAAAGCTTTTGATTAGGATATGATCAGCAATTGTATCACACCTCTGCAAATGTCGGTGACAT
>NW_022103920.1:81687529-81696765 GCF_000313985.2 Echinops telfairi
GAGTCAAAACTGGCCCCATGGCAGCAGTCAAGTCTGCATGAGGTTCTGTAAAATAACGCTCGTTTGGCACTACTGTTAGGAAATAATGCTTCTGTTTCTTAATTTACAGATTCCTTTTAGAGGCATTGGCATAATATACAAATTTTACATTCGCCTCTGTCAATATCTTCTGTTAGGAGTCTTGAATTTTATAAAGTCTCTGTAACATGTATTCAGATATTCAACTCATCACTAAGCTAAGTTCAGTTGCTGCTAGCTTTTCAATACTGTTTCCAGAAACAGTATTCACACGTCAAGAGCAAGGTGCTGAAACTTGGATGGTCACCTGTGCTGGGTGATGGGCATCAGGTCCCTCCTGTGGAAGGGTTTCCACCTCAGCCAAGCCATGCCGGGGGTGCACCAGCTGGGGGGCTTTGCGGGAAGGAAAAGTACACAGCAAGCAGTAGACAGGATGCACAGATTGTTTTAAATATTTTTCACAATAAAATAGAACGCCCAGCCTCCTGTGCTGTTTAAAATAGAAACATTTTAGGTGTTTTTAATCCCAAAATGTCATGGCCAGGAGACAAATTCATATTCTTCTCCTAGGATGAGAATTTGGTGATAAAAGTGGACCATACCCTTTTAATAAATTTGGAGACTTTTAAACTTCATACGCAGGCAACAAATTTAGCCGTCTCAAAGAGCAGGAATCACAGCACAGTGTCAAGGAAACATCCCACGATTGATGGTTCCAACGCTAATCCTTAAGCAAAATCTCATTCCCACACTCTCAGGAAATGTGCCGTCTTCTCCGATCCCTTCCTGCTGCTGCATGGAGCTCTCTGAACAGCTTTAGAATTGTAGCAGCACGAGAAGATTATCCACAAACAATATCCCACCCATTGTGATACCATAGAGATGCTGTTACATTCACGCTTTAGCCTTATGTGACGTAAACATGCAGATTATTTTTTTAATTATCTGGATTTAAAAGAATTACTTCTATTAGAATTGGTACTCATGACTGAATTAGTACTTAGTTCATGGCTATTAGATTCCTCCTAGTATAAATGACCTCTGCCCATTTGTCAATTGTTGTACTCTGGTGGCTTGCATGTTACTGTGATACTGGAAGTTATGCCACCAGAATAGGGCGTCGGGACTGGGAGAAGACCCACCAACAAGCTGTGATACGTCAGTGGCCCACCCTTGCTTGCTGAAGAGAGGAAGACTTGGAGCGCTGATGAAGATCCAAGACTGCAGCCTTCAGTATGGATTATAACGTAGTGTGAAGAAAAGAATGCTCACACAGCACCAGTAGATAACACCATGATAAATGCAGAGAAGATTGAAATTTTCAAGGGTTAGAGTTTACCTGGATCCACAGGCAGCACCCACGGGAAAAGCAGTCAGGAAATCACATGACGGATTGGACAGATGTGAGACCTGAGACCTCTGTACAACATTAAAAAGCCAAGACAGCACCTGGAGCACTGGTGCGTGACCTTGATATCAGCGGCCACCTCATACGTGCAAGTGAATTGAGAGCAGAGAAGACTGGGTGCCTTGGGGCTCTGGGACTCGTTACAGTGGTCAGAAGAACAGACCCGTCTTGGAAGATGAACGGATAAGACTGCTCCTTGAATGGAAGATAGTGAGACTGTGTCTTACGTACTTTGAACATGTTATCAGGAGGGACCGGTCTCTGGAGGACATTAGGCTTGCTAAGAGAGCATCAATGAAGAGGACAAAGTCCCCCAATGAAGCGGATTGACCGTACCTGAAACAACGGGCTCAGGCATAATTGCGAGGCTGGCACAGTACTGGGCCCTGTTTCTGTAACACAGGGTTGCTATGAGTTGGAACTGGCTGATAGCCCTAAACATCAATAGAAAATGCAGTGACAGCCCAGTTCACTGCGATCTAGACCAGCAGCCTGAAAGAACACATTCAGAAATGTCCATTGTATCTCTCTGAAGCTGAGGTTCTCAACCTGTGCGTCGCAACCCCTTTGGGGGTCAGACGACCCTTTCACAGGGGTCTCCCCATTCATAACAGTAGCAAAATGACAGTGATGAAGTAGCAACGAAAATAATGTTATGGTTGGGGGGTCACCACCACGAGGAACTGTATGAAAGGGCCGCAGCACTAGGAAGGTTGAGAACCGCTGCTCTAAAGAGTCTGAAGGTGAAAGTAAAGGTCTGTCTAGGTCTGCAGAACCACGCAGCGCTATGCTGGGCACGGGCCCGAGATCCCAGCATTCTAATGGAAACGTAGTTATGTTCAAGGCAATGTGAACTCCGTGGGTTTATTGACAAAAAATGATGTCAAGCAATTGCTAACAGCCCAGACAGACACATGTGCTTTTGAGAACGAGGATATGCCTGAAAACTCTTTGTGGAGCGACCATTGACTAAGCACATTGAGCATGCAGGGTGTAACTATTTCTGTACAACTTCAGGGGTTCCTGTGGTTCAGTTTTCTTCTCCAAATACACTTTATAACCATAATATGTATGGAATATATATGCTTTCACCTTCCTGACTGCCAGGCCTTTCTTGCGCAGTCTCAGTCTCTATTTGGGTAATAATCTAGTGTATCAGGACTTTGCTTTTATTTTGACTAGCTCTATACAATTGTTGAGCATAGCTTTCTAAAATAGAAGTTCTATGAGAAACCCACTATGAGTATAGCAATAGAAGTCAGAACCACAAATTCTAGGATCTAGTGCACTTATGTATGTTAAACTCTTAAATTTTCTTTAAAACAGCAAATTGTCTACTAAAGTACATTTAGAAACCCCAAATTAGCAATAAAACAGTGTTAACAATGGTGAGTGGATTGTGGGTAAATCCTGATCACTTCAAGGAACCTGGTGGGGCAGTGAGTTAAGCATTGGGCGGTTAACCAAAAAGCTTGGCAATTCAAACTTACACCACCCTCAGGCGGGGGTGGGGTGGGGAATATGCTATTTGTTCCCATAAAGGCTTTATCAGCCTCTGAAGCCCTACAGAGCAGTTCCACTCTGTTCTGTAGGGCCCTATGAGTTGGACTGGACTCTGGCAGTGAGTTTGGTTTTAGGTGCTAACTGCTTTAACAGTATAGTCTGATGAAAATAAATGACAAGAGCCCTGTCAGGTAAGCTTTGAACTGTTAACTGTAAGGTTGGTGGTTCAAACCCAGCCATTTTTGCAGGAGAAGGTGAGGCTAAAAATAAAATGTGATGTTTACTTAGAAAATAAATCAAAATGGTACTACTATAATGTTTACCAGTAAATGTCATGATCCAATAATTTGAGCTTGATTTTCAGATGGATAGCTATGGAGTTAAGTACAATGATTTTGAATTGACAGACACTGAAGATAACGTTTTGGAAAAAAATGTTAAAATAATAGTTAACTTGTTTTGACTTAATGAGACAACACCCCATGATCCAGAAATCTCAAGCTAGCGAGCCAATAATTTTATAGTGATGAATCTTATGCTAAATGTGGAAAAGGCAATCCTTGAAGATTTATGTACATAGAGAATGGGCCATTTTAAAAAATGTTTTGGTTAATCATTATATTATACAGCTATATGTAGAATTCACCCATATAATTCTAACTACTGCCCTAAAACTTGTAGTTACACAATTTCCTAGACAGCCTGGAACTATTATTTCAAAAGGCTCTGGAACTTTCTTGAGATGGATGCTAATCTCATTTCTGAACAATATGTGAGGAATTAGACACAAACTATTCATATTATGACTTATTTTTTTTAGGGAAAAGGGACAGACTCTTGAATTAAAGCCTTCTGGGGAATCACTTATTTGAACCCATGAATTTATAATATGGTCCAGGCTTAGAAATGGTGACGTCTGCCCTCCTCTTGTTCCAAAGAACTTTGAGAAGTCATGTAAAAATAATGTACTTGGAGTTCTTGAAAGAAAGTATTTTAACTAATGAAATAACTATGTACTACAAGTGGAGATTATTCACAGAACTCTCAACAACATATTTGACGAATCATCAAAATCAATTGAGGAAGATAACATTCTATAGTTTTGAAGTTTTTTTCTACTCTTCAAGTTTCACTCCTTGCTTTAGAATTCCCCTAGTTCATTGTTTCGCCTGTGTATGTGGAATGACTTGGGGGGCTGTACAATAAAAACAGCCCCGTGGCACACTACACCGGGAAAGGGAGAGCAGCACTTTCCGAAGGTAAGACGCTGTCGCGTGCATTCTGCGGGGCCATGCCTCCTTACGACGACTAGAGCAGTCTCTAAGGGTTCTTGGGATGACAGCAGATACGTGTGCTTCAGCTTGCTGAGACCTTAGATCTGACTGTGTGACCTTTCACAACTTTTGTTATCTTTGTGGTCACCATGAGTAGGAGTCAACTCACTGACAGCCTCCACCTCCCTGTATCCTGTCATTGTCTGCTTACCCGGAGGTTGCTGACCAAGCACTTAGAATGTGTGTCTCTTTCCGAGGCCACAGTGCAGGAGGGCACCATCCGGGAGACACCCTCAGTTTCCTAACAGCTCCGAGGGTATAGTTCCAGCCCTGAAGAGGCTGCCCTCTGCTCTCATGTGCTCCCAGTCAGGAGGCACATTTTAGTTTTGCATTTCTAGGTCCAAATCCTTGCCATTAGATCAACCCACACATCAAAGTAGGCAATCCGATACTGTTGGGTCTACATCGGGAGGAGACTGATGTCTGCGCCCTCAAGCTGCCCTTCCCTTGTCTTAAGCCTGAAACCCATCACTGCTGCCCCATGACTGGACCCTGGTGTTAAGTTTTAAAAGCAGCTGTGTGTTGTGTTTATTGGGGAGAAGCATTCCCGACCAAATTGATAGACCCCAAAGCTCAGAGCTGGATCTCCAACAAGTGTCCCGGCAGTATGCAGAAGCCTGGGACGAAGATGGCTCACCTCCACGGGCAGTAGTTGCCCAGAGGCAACAAGGCCCTTCCCTTTTCTTCATCCCGATAACTTTTGTTTTCTAACCTCTAGTCCAGCGGTTCTCGATCTTCCTAACGCCGCGACCCTTTCATACAGTTCCTCATGTGGTGGTGACCCCCCAACCATAACATTATTTTCGTTGCTACTTCATAACTGTCATTTACTACTGACATTTTACCGAATTGGGCGCCCCCTGTGAAAGGGTTGTTCAAACCCAAAAGGGGTCTCGACCCACAGGTTGAGAACTGCTGCTCCAGCCCAAACTGCCCACCTCTGTGGTTGCCATGAAGGCCGCTTCTCATTTGGTGGATGAAGTGGCTGTGTGTGAAACCACTGACCGTGAGTACCACAGAATAAGGGCTCTTTCGGTGTACTTTTTTGGTTTTGCTACCAGAGTAGAAGCCAAAGGTCTTATGTTCAAAGTTGGAACTAGGAAAATAGAGGTGCCCCCCCCCTTTTTTTCTCCTCCTCACTGTAACTGATGGCAAACCAGGGTCAGTGCCTTTGTAGTGTTACTATAACATACCACAAGTGAGTGAGGAAAACATTTCTCTTTTCAAGCTGTAGGACGCGAAAGGTCCTTATTTGGAGAGCCAGCTCTAGAGGAAAGTGCTCTGTATATCAGCTCTGGGGGAGGGAGTGTCCCAGTCTCTGGAAGTCTGTTCCAAGCCCCTTTCTGAGCTTCCACCCGCCTGGCCATCTCTCTTCTCCCTTCTCTGCTGCTTTGTGTTCTCACCTGATCTCCTTTTCCACCTCAGAGATTGACTCCAGACATAGCCTACCCAGACACGATCTCATCCACATAAAACTCCTTCCCAAAGGGAATGATAACCGCAGATGTAGGAGGTAGGACTTACACCACTTTCAATGGTGGGCACACAGTTCACAGCAGGTAGCAGCCTATAGGAGATGCCATTCTTCAGGTGTGTGGTGAGTTACTCCAGAGTCGTTTCCGGCTCATGGTGGCCCCATGATGATTTTAAGGCACAGGCCTGTCTTCTGAGCACACACACCCCCCCCCAACATGGCTCCCAGCTGCCAGCCTTTGGGATTACTCAACATTGACATCGGGTTTTCCTTGAAGCCGGCAGGGTGCCCATGGGCTCAGAGGTAGCTACCTGACCTTCCAGGGAGGGGTGGGGGGAGCGGAGCATCCACTGTAAATTCACCGCCATCCAACCACAGTTGTTGCCAGCTAAAATGTCTGCTTTTCGTCATTTTTCTAAAAGGGGCAGTAATATAAGTGGTGCTGCTTTGAAAAAAGTTTATTCTGATAAACTTGGGCCACATGAGAAACCGGATTTGAGGCATCGCTTGGCCACATCTGCACTTAAAATCCGAGATGAAAGTCTTGTGGCCGTGGACCTTTTGGAAGGCACTGCTGCCCTACGTCTCCACCGCCACGTTGCTTTGAACAAGAGGTACCATGGATTCTCGAGCGCGAGGGCTCGTCAACTAGTGGAGTTTTCCCACGTCCTCTGGAGTGCATATGATGTTTAATATGAAAACCTTTAGGACTTTTTATACTTGCTTCTCACCCACACCCGGCCCCTTTTTTGATTCGTCCTTCCACGAACACAAATGCATGCCCTTCTAACCTCGAGTCTCTGGAGTAATTGTAGAACACCTGATTTGTTTTTGTTTTTCTCATAACAGAGAGTAAAATACTTGTTAGCAATCTAAGCGTCAAACCTGCATAAGGTACTAAAATCGGTTTCGAAGGAGGGACATTTTAAGTGAATCATTATTACTACCCAAGTTCTTGTATTAGTGGCTCCTGTATAAAAGACTCGTCACTGCTGTCCTTGTATGAATACGCTTTTGGCAGTGCAATTAAGTATTGACTTTTCTAGAAACTGCCCCTTCCTATCCTTTTCACATCCATGTCATTCCCTCCCCCCCCTGCAAATATATATATATATATAGAGAGAGAGATGTTTTAATCTATGAGATTAAATATATCCTGGTAAAATATTTTTGTATATAGAAATAAATAACTAATATTGGAAAAATGTAGTGTTTCGTTTAGAAGGAGAGCGGGGTGGGGGGACGGGGGGGGGTGGGGTGGTGGTGGTGGGGGGAGGGGGGTTGGAGGTAATCAAGTACTGAGGATGTCAGCTCAGCTCTGGGCGTCATTTAAATGTCACAGTTTGTGTAAACCCCTGTAATGCTTCAGTTTTCCCAGCAAAATAAACACTCTCCATCCACCCGACTCTCCCCTCAGCGAGGAAGCCTCAGCTGTTTCCCAAGGACTGTCAAAGAGGGGATGCCCCAGACAGCAGCAAGGAGAGATTTCTGACAAGGGCAGATCAGAATACAGAATTCTGGAAAGAAGAAAGGGCCCGTTTCCAAAGCATGGCATATGGGACCATTCCAGCAAAGACAGAGCTCATGGGGAGCCTGTGAGTTCTACACTCAGCTCCCCAAAGCTAGTTTCTAGAACTCCACACCTCAAGCTTCAGTTGTATCTTCACAAAATTGGTTTTATGTTATTACCCTTCTCTATTAAAATGCTTGTCTTGATTTTCTATCGTTTAAGCTTTTCCCTGGAGGGAAATCCCCACTCTTCAGTCGCCAGACTTCAGGCCTGCTGCTTGTGACTGAAGCTCCCCTTTCTGTGCTTGGGGGGCGGGGAGGAGGTTCTCAGCTCCTAGAGGCTGCCCATGGTCCTGAGCTTGTGGTGGCCTTGTGTTGACAGTGTTTGGGGGCACGAAAGAGACCCCCCAATTGCCAATTTAAGGAGACTATTAAGCCTTGAAAGGGATTGAGACAAAACAAGGACACAGACACGTCATCGGATGAGGGAGGCCATTGGCATGGTCAAGATGGCATCCCAGGATTTACAGAAAGGAAGGCAGTTAAATGAGGCGCGAAACAAAGGGAACTGTCACAAATCCACGATTGTGGCCTTAGATGAATACATCAAAGCTACAGGTGGGACCGCAGAAGCAGGAACAGGAGCACGATTGGGACACGCATTTAGATAGATCAATCCAGAGCCTTCTGACCTAGCCAACTAATGCATGGCAGGGCAGGACTCCTGACCAGGCAGAGGAGCCCGGGTGGCACAGTGGCTGAGAGTTGGGCTGCTAACTGCAAAGACTGAAACCACCAGCCACTCCTCGGGAGAAAGACAGGGACTTTCTACTCCCATAAAGAGTTGACAGTCTCGGAAACCCACTGAATCTTATTGGGTCTTTGGAGATTTTTTGTCGACTGTGACCTGTACTTTCATCAATGATGCCACCAGGCAAGCACCTGAGAGAGAATGTCCCTCCCGGGGCTAGCTGGGGAATGGTGGAGGTCATTCACTTTCCAACACACTTTGCCTGAGGCCAGGATGACCTACCTCCTTGATTACCGATCAGAAGCAATTCCATAGAGGTTTACTCCATCTGGGGACCCTACAAGTGGATGGTGGGTGTTCACTGTCATCCATAGCCTTCCGCCAAAGGGGCGCTCAGCATTTAAATGCCAGTGTCTCCGCTCCCCGAATCCTCTGGCCAAATCTCTTGCACTGACTTTTACCGACCTTCATTTCAGAGAAAATCTCCACATTTCCAGGCCCGTAACCTTGAAAACCTGCACAGTCTGTCTGCCATGTAAGGGGACGTGTCCAGAGATTCGACACTGAGGGGCCACACATGCTATAATGCCCCTAGTCTTCCCTGCCTTCCACTTGCAGGCGAGGAGTGCTTGGCTTTGTGGACACAACATTAAGGTGACCTGTGCGGTGTAAAGGATCATGACTTTGGTTTGGGGTTTCTTTTTAAGGATGTAGCTGAAATATGGTCTAGTTTGAAGAAACCTGCGGAGTCCCAGCCTCACCCCACGGCAAGTGTGCCCAGCATCTCATGGGCACCACATTCCTGCAGGCACTTGCTAGGCAGCCTGGCAGCCGCCCAGACTGGAGACATGCGCTAGAATCTGAGGTGCAGGCAGGAGAGTGGATGATGTGGAGGTACAGCAGTGCTTGCCAGGTAACCGCTTCTCATTCAATAATGGCTCCCCTGCCCCACACTGCCTCCTTGCTAAAAAGGTGAAGCCGATGTCAGCTCAGGTCCTAGCTGCTTTCTGCCAAGGGAAAGCAGAAGTGGCTTCAGCTCCCTGAAGAGTATTCACATATCCTGCCATTGGAGCCCTGGTGGCCAAGTGGTTACACGTTGGGCTGCTAACTGCAAGTTCGAAACCACCAGCCACTCCTCCGGAGAGAGATGGGGCTGTCTACTCCCATAAAGAGTTACAGCAATGGTTCTCAACCTTCCCAATGCCGTGACCCTTTCATACAGTTCATGTTGTGGTGACC
>NW_022103920.1:81697339-81700697 GCF_000313985.2 Echinops telfairi
AGCCTCCTATGGTTCTGAACAGAGTGAGTATGGACACCAAAGGATCAGAATCACGGGGAACCCAAGCACCGGCATGCCGTGGATCCCAAGGGACAGGCAGCCCTATCATAGGACCGAGTAGAACTGCCCCAGGGCGCTCGCAGGGCGGGAATCTACCGCAGGGGGAGACCAGTGCTTAACCACTGAGCCCCAGGGCTCTTCTCTGAGAATTCCAAGTGGGATAAAATGAAAACGTGGCTAGAATCCCAAGCAGAGGGGTCTTGCAAAAAGATTCTCCTTTTTGGTGTAATTTTCTTTAGCAGAGACTCCCTGTTCTCTTTCCAGTGAATATCTGTGGCGTTTACAGCTCATTTGTCAATCACGTAGTACAGTCAAAATAGCGCTTGTGTGACGAGAAATTGTCTTCCCAGAGCATTCAGAATTTAAAGTGAATTCTTGGATGCAAGTGTCAATCTCCTATTTTTGTATAACAGAAAGTGGAAATTTTAAGAAAGTGATTTTCTAATTCTTCAGGGGGAGGGGAAAGGCCGGAATGTACTGAGAGGTACAAAAAGTTCAAGAACAATTCCATTATCTTTCCTTAAACTGTTTGAAGCCCCCCACCCCCCTCGTGAGTTAGCTTAGAATGCCCGACCTTCCTGATTTCAGATGATGGCCTAGTCTTTAGAAGTTCCTGGGGGTTGCACGTGATTAGCACACTTGAGGGAGCAGAAAGGTGGGAGGTGGGAGGTTTGAGGCCCCCCCCCCATCCACCAGAGACCCCGCAGAAGAAAGACCTGACAACCCACGTCTGAAGACCGACAACCTTGTGTGGCACAGCACTGCACCCACGTCCATGTGATCGCTGAATTCAAAGGGACTTGATGACTCGTTTGCTCTTCAGGTGCTAGGATTTACTTTAGACCCTGGGTCATCAGCCCTGGTGGACCTCGATGGAATGCAGAGTAGGTGCCTGGTCACAGAGGTGAGGTCATGAGAGGGCACCACTTCTAAACCTGCTGCATCATTGCTTCCCCTGGACCCGCATTTAACATGGAAAAGACCGAAATCCCAAAGTCACAACTTAAGGGCAGCTGAAAGACACCCGGCCTTGGCCAGGAGCAGTTGTGTTAACGTGTCCCAAAGTTACTCGTGTCCTTGGCCCAGGACGCAGAGGCCGTTCAGGGCGATGCAGAGAAGCAGCGGGAAGAAGTGTGGGCCCTCCAGGATGCTGACTCTGACAGATGCCTGCACTCTCTCCAGACTGATGCCGGCCGAGGTGAACAATCGCTGAGCAATCCCAAACCTTTCCTCATCTCTGAGTGGCGCTAGGGTGGGGTCATCAAGATCAGACGACCCATTGGCAAACAGGGCACGAAGCTGAAAGCACACGTGTAAACAAGCACATGGTGAAAAGTGTTCTACAAAAGACTGGGTTGGGCAGTCAACGCAGTTCTGGGGAATTGTGGGAACACAATTCAGTGGGGTTTGCCTGTGGTTTTCATTTTAAGGAACGCAATTAAAGTGTCTTACATATCTTCATGAACTTCTTTTCCAAGGAAGAGGCCGCAGTTTACTTAATGATGCTTTCTCTCCCAAGAATGTTTGCCCTTGCTCTTCCACCTGCCTAAATAGTCTTCCTCCAGGTTGTGGTACAGACTTTTCCCCTCGATGCACTCATCAGTTGAAATGCCACCTCAGAAAGGCCTTTCCCAATCCCATTTCCATATAGCTACTCCCTTTTCCCAAAAAACACCAGCTCGGGGAGCCCTGGTGGTACAACGCTGACATGCTCAGTTGCTAATGGGAAGGCTGTTGATTCAAACCCACCAATGTCTCTGCAAGAGCCAAGACCTGGTGATCTGCTCTGGACAGAGTTCAGCCTCGCGAACCCTATCGGGCACTTGAACTCTGTCCTGTAGGGTCCTTAAGACTGGGACGCTATTGACTGGCACACAACCAGCACCACGCCTGGGTCCCAGCCACTGTGACATTACGAGATTGTCTTCATAAACATTAATATCTGGCATTATCCTCTGGATCGTCACTGTTGAGTCCGCTTCCTCTTGAGAGAACAGCACCCCTGGTCTCGCACTCAGTGGGCTGCGAACTGGATGGCCAACCACAAGGCCAGCATTCCACCAGTAGCTCCTCAGGAGAAGGAGCTGGATTTCTGCTCCTGTTAAGACTTATAGACTCAGAAAGTCACAGTGGTCAGTTCTACTCTGGCCTATGGGGTCACTGTGAGCTGAAATACATTCAAACTCAGTGACTTTTGGGTTGGTTTTTTTTTTAATGAGAACATATCCTTGTGTCCAATGAGTACTTCCAAGAGGTCGCTTAGAAGCAGGTCTAATTCCAACAAGGTCACTCTCAAGTCATACAAGGCCACGTCAAAATGTATCACTATGAAATCATAGAAAGCCTTATTAAAATATACATTTGAAAATGTGAAGCTACTTTTTCTCAATGTGACTAGATCATAGGTTCCCTACTCCCTCCTTTTCAGGAAAAAAATTAGTGTTCCCTTTGCATTTAAAAACATTGTACTCTAGCCCATAGTTCAGGAAAGTAGTGATTTGCTTTTGGGGGCCGCCTGGATCATTCCAGTGTCCTCCAGGGGGGCGGTATCACCCACTTTGGAAAACACTAAACTAGGGTACGCAACACTTCAAAAGACAGCATTTTCCATCTGTAGCCCTTGATCCAAAAGGTTGGCAGTTCCAAACCACCAGTAGCTCTGTAGGAGAAAGACTGGGCTTTCTACTCCCGTTACACACAGCCATCGAGTCAATGCTGACATATAGCGAACCTATAAACTGTTATAGCCCTTCCCAAATATGGAGTTCTGGTGGCCAAGTGATTTAAGTATTGGGCTGCAATCCAAAAGGTCAGCTGCTCAAAACTACCAGCCAACTCCAAGGGAGAAGTTTCTAGCCCCATAAAGATTCCAGCCTTGGAAACTCACAGGGGGCAGTTCTATCCTCCCCCATAGGGTTGCTATGAGTTGGCATCGACTTATTTGCAGTGAGATTGGCTCTTGAGTTTGAGTCCTTCCCCAAATAATTAATGCTGTACCCTTTCGTTTGTACCACATTGAAATGGCAGTTTGGTACCATCAAAGCACTCACCGTTGAAATGTTCTTTCCGTTTGGGGAGCACAAAGAAGCCTGAAGGGGCAAGGTCAGGGCTGCAAGGTAATGGGGTAAGGGTTCCCAAAGGCAGTTCTCATCGCTGCCCATGGACAATGAGCAGGTGCATTACCGTGATGGAAGAACATTCCTTGGCCCAATATTCCTAGCCCCTTTCTCACGAGAGCAGTTTTTAATTTTCTTAAAGTTTCTTCTCGGGTTCCGGAGAAAATGGCGACCCAATAGGA
>NW_022103920.1:81702559-81703944 GCF_000313985.2 Echinops telfairi
TCCCAGTGGGCAGCCTGACTCCCAAGACAGTGCTCCACACAGGACGAGTCAGTGCTACACACAGCACAGGACGGGGTCAGCTATTTCTTTATCAATCTTTTCAGGTCTGGCTCCCTCTCCCTTCCTTTTTTCCCTCTTTTTTTTACTTTGTGTGTGTTTTCACTTTTTCTTCTTTTCTCCTCTTGTTATAACTCTTCTCTCTATCCTACCACAGCCTCAGCACATTAAGTTCTCCTTTATTGTTTTCTTCTTTCTTTATCCCCCCCCCTTTTTTTTAATGGTTTCACTTTTGTTTACTCTGTGCATTCCAGTTGAGTGTGGGTGAGTGGATGTCAGTTTTCTAGACATTGTTGCTCCAGTATGTGTCTTCCTCTTTCTCCCTTTCTCCTCTCCTTTCAATCTCTTTCCTGTCACAAGCCACTAGCAGCCTCTAGGCCACTCCCCTTTGCCTAGGGCAACTCTGAAGGCCCAAGTGGGGGAGCTACCACCCGCATTTATAGGCCTGGAAAACACCTGGGGAATTCAAGCCAGTCCTCTTCCACACACCAAGCAGCAAGGGGTTCTCCCCTACAAAAAGTGGGGCCCTCCCCAGCCTAAATCCCAAGGCCCTACAAGTGACTGGGGGAAATGCCTGGCCACCATTGGTGGGGCTCCACGCTACTGCAGGAACACCCGCCCAATCTCCAAAGTGATCTCTCTGTCTACAGTAATTCCCCTACCAGCTACAGAGCTCTACACCAAGGTGGGTATACCCACACACCCTCGTCAGCACTCCAGTTGCAGAGGAAAACACCACAGGCCAGCTGAGGTGCTCCAAGGACAGTGAAGCCTACTTAGAGATTATCCAGGGAAGCAAGGCCCTCGTGGGCCCACAACAACCCGACCAGTGTCACATGAGAGGAATATCCAACATACATTCCGAATAACGGAATACCGGATGGCTAGGAACAGAGTAAAACCACAGGAAGATATAGTGATAGCCGGACTCCTCAGTACAGCTACTGGCAAGTAGTTCACAGAAGATCTCATATGAGTCCCCCAAGAGAGAGCCCAGGGCTCTTTGACTCAGGAAGATGGCTCCAGGCTCCTCTAAAACAACACGTAAACAGCTACCAGTTCTAACAGCTTCAATGGAAAAGCAGGAGAAACAGAAGACAATGCCGGAAGGAGTCATGACCTAACAATGGGCATAGAAAAAGCAGATATTGACCTGCCACAAAAAGAAATTTTCAAAAGGCTGCTTGAAGTCAGAAAGGATATGGGGGAAGCAATGCAGAAAAAAAGATGAGATGATAGAGGAGATAAAGGCAATGCACCAAAGGGAAATACAAGAGTTAAGGGATGAAATAAAATCTAGTGACAAATTGACAGATCTTACCAATAGG
>NW_022103920.1:81705958-81707865 GCF_000313985.2 Echinops telfairi
TGAAAGATCTCAAGCAAACAGTATCTAGTTATGGTCCAGATTCACCATTTGTAATTGGCATGGTCAAGAATATAGACTATTGGATCCCAGCAGACTGGAAAGTTTTAACGAAAGTGTGCTTTTCCCCTTCAGAATCTTTGCAATATCAGATGCTATGGAACGAGGCAGCCCTAGCTCGAACACGCAAAAATGCAGAAGAGGGCATAGATATAGGGGTTCATCAGCTGCTAGGAGATGAGAATTATATCACAGTTGAGGCACAGTTAAACTTTGATGAGCAGATTTTGCACAAATTAAGGAAGTCTGTCTAAAGGCCTGGGAGAAATTAATACCATCAGGAAGCAGAGGGCCAAGTTACACGACAGTGAAGCAAAGGAATGATGAGCCTTATATAGATTTAATATCCAGGTTGCAGGATGCTGTCCACAAGAGAGTACAAAGGGGCAGCGGATAATCTTATTCTCACATTAGCATTTGAGAACTCAAATACATCGTGTCAAGTTGCCATACGCCCTTTCAAGGAACCGAGCACGCTGATAGATTATATCAGGCTGTGCAGGGATGTAGGGACAGAGGAGCATAGAGCCAACCTCATGGCTGCTGCTTTGGCAACTTACACCAGACCTAAAGGGAGATGCTTTGCACGCGGAGCAGAGGGTCATTACCAGAGAGAATGCAAGCAGATACTGAAAAAGAACAGGGCAATTCACAACGGAAGGGATCCAGGGAAAGGGTCTGAGACGGGCTCCAAGGAACCCGGACTTTGCCCCCCCTGCAATATAGGCAGGCACTGGGCAAAGAATTGCCATGCAAAGATTAACAGTAGGGAATATGTACAAGGATGTAATGCCCAGCCAAAAAACGTGTAGCGGGACATGCTCCGAGCCCCTCTGAACAGAGCACAGGAGATAATCCTCAGATGCAGGACTCCATTGGAAATGCTACCGATCCTCAGTCTGTCTGATGTCCACTCCTTCCAATGCCTATCAGATATTTGGCTCTTCTCTAGTAAAGGGAACTCTTCACTAAATTTAACTAGTCAGGAAAACATCCAGCTTTTACCAAATAATGAGCCTACTGCAGTTAAGACAGGAATTTGAGGCCCTTTACCTGAGGGCACAATTGGGCTTTTGTTGGGGAAATCTGATTTAAATGTGCTCAGTATACAAGCTATCACAGATGTGATTGATCAGGATTATGATGGAGAAATTAAGGTGATAGTTAGATCCAGCGTGCCCTGGGCCATAAGAAAAGGAGACAGTTTAAGGCAACTATTGCTACTCCCTTATGCTCCTAGAAATAAAAATAATACTGCTGAAGGAGAGGCAGGCGGCTCCAGGAGTCAGGAGGTATTTTGGAGTGCTATTCTAGATAAGCAGGAGGGTCCATTCATGGAGCTCACTGTTAAGGGAAAGGATTCTCAGGACTCTTGGATTCAGGGGCCGATGTCTCTGTCATGAGCTATCAACAGTGGCCAGAAGCCTGGCCGCTGGGCTCCCCAGACTTTGCCATGGGAGGAATAGGGGAAGTAGATCAGGAGAAGGTATGTCAGAGCAGGAAAATCTTGCGATGCACAGGCCCGGAAGGACAATCAGGACTCATGAAACCTGTGGTAATCCTCACCCCCATTAACCTATGGGGAAGAGATTACCGCAGTGGGGGGTTAAGCTATATATCCTTCCACAAAATTCAGTAGCGTAGAATATTATGAGGAATATGGGCTATAAAGGAAGTGGACTAGGGAAGGAGGAGCAGGGAAATCAGGGAAATCCATGGCCTATTGAAGTGACTCCCTGGATAAGTCTTGGTACTGTAGAGAAACGAATCTACAGCAACTCATGTATGAGAGTTTTATGTAAAGAAAGTGTGCATCACGAAAACATCCCAACCCAATGCTGCCCAAGCCC
>NW_022103920.1:81708181-81710058 GCF_000313985.2 Echinops telfairi
GTGATTATCGGCCAGGCTGGAACAATTAATTAACTCACTCCCAAAAACGACCACCATGGCCTAGGATATCCAAATTTTTAGTCGGGGCCGCTGTCGTAAAGCCTGCACCCATCAAGCTGACTTGGAAATCTGATGACCCAATATGGGTAGAGCAGTGGTCCCTTAATAATGAAAGATTGCAGGCTCTGCAGGATCTTGTACAAGAACAGCTGAAAGAGGGTCATATTGTGGAGACTCTTAGCCCTTGGAACTCCCTGTTTTTGTAATTAGAAAGAAATCAGGCAGATGGAGGATGCTCATAGATTTGAGAGCTATTAAGTCTATTATACAACCTATGGGGACTCTGCAACCAGGTCTCCCTTCACCTAGCATGATTCCAAGAAACTGGGATATGACTGTGATAGACTTGAAAGATTGTTTTTACACTATTCAGTTAGATCCTGCTGATTATGAAAGATTTGCTTTCGCTGTACCTGAATTAAACCATAAAGCTCTGAATAAGAGATACCACCTTAAAACTCTAGCTCAAGGCATGGTGAACAGTGTGTCAATTCTTCATAGGGAAGGTGTTGGAGCTGGTCAGAAGACTATTCTCTGAAGCATATATAATACACTATATGGGTGATATTTTGATAGCTGCACCTAATAGCGACATGTTACGGCGGACTTATATGCACGTCAGTGAAGCCGTCTCTCAGGCAGGATTAGTAATTGCTCCTGATAAGATTCAAACTACCAGTCCCCACACCTTTCTAGGGACAGTGATAGGTCGGACCACTGTCAAGCCACAGAGACTTGAGATTAGAAAAGACCATCTTAGAATATTAAATGATTTTCAAAAGCTTTTAGGAGAGATAAACTGGGTAAGGCCCGACCTAGGAATCCCCACAGAGGAACTTAAACACCTATTTAACATATTAAAGGGAGATTCTCAGCTAAATAGTCCCAGAGAGCTCACCCGAGGCTCACCTGGAGTTGCAGTTTGTAGAGGAGAGGCTCAGCCAGGGGGGGATATAGCGTGTTGATCCTGATAAGAACATACATCTGATTATTTTTCACATGCCGGTGACTCCCACTGCTACTTTGGCCCAAGAGGACGAGCCTCTCGAGTGGATACATTTAGGGAACACAGGTCCTAAGGTCATCTGGCCTTATTGGGAGCAAGTAGCCCAGCTAATATCCAAAGGCAGGCTCCGCTGCCGACAGCTGTGTGGGTTTGATCCGGCTGTCATAATTCTGCCTTATACTCCTGCTCAGGTGAGGAATCTTTTAGAACTTGCCACGGATTTTCAGATAGCTCTAGCCAAATTTTGTGGAAAATTAGATTCCCACTATCCTCCAGGGAAGCTTCAGAGCTTTCTAAAGCAGACCCCCTGGACTCTAAGCAAAGTATTCTCACACAAGCCAATTACCCCCTGGACCCTAAGCAAAGTATTCTCACACAAGCCTCTTAATTCACAGACAGCTCCAGTAATGGCATGGAAGCCTACTGGGGTCCCTCCTCTAATTCCTTTCAAACTTGTTATACCTCTGCTCAGAAAACAGATATTTGCCATCACTTTATTGCTTAAGGATGTAAAGCATCCTATCAACATAATCAGTAACTCTGCTTACACAATGCAAGTCTGTTCCTTTATAGAGACAGCGAAGTTGAAGGTAAATCCACACTCTGACATCGGCAAATTATTCCTCACTTTACAGAGCCAAGTAAGAACACACTCTCATCCCTTCTTCATAGAACACACGAGAGCACACACACAGTTGCCGGGACCAATTTCCCTGGGAAATGCCAATGCAGACATGCTAACACAAAAGGCATTCACTACCCTAGAGCTTCCACAGGCAGAACATCAAAGGTTACACAATAACACTGCCAG
>NW_022103920.1:81710604-81712610 GCF_000313985.2 Echinops telfairi
CATTTGGCCCTATTAGCTTTAAATTTCTTTTCACTCCCAAAGGATTCTAATATAACTAGGGCGGAGAAACACTTTTCTCCCCCCACAGGGAAAGCCGATCCGGAGAAAATCTGGTGGAAGAACGACGATGGGTGTGGACACCAGGTTTGCTGGTGACTAGGGGCAGAGGCTATGCTTATATTCTTTCAGATGGCGGAGAAAGTAGATGGATCCCCCTCAGAAGAGTCCGGCCACGGATTGAGAGGGACAAGGAAAGGAAAGGCCCACCTCGCCACTCTGACCCTGACTCAGTCCTAGTCAAGGGAATAGAGGCCCTGCCCATTAGGAAGAAGCCCCGCCTCAGAGAGAAAAGCCCTGAGTGCACGCCAACCACGCCCCCCAGCTGGGGACAGGTGAAACTGATGAAACACCAAGCGCAGGCAACTCTGGCGAACACTGGCAGACCGATGACCTATGAAAATATGTGTCTAGCAATGATTGCTATCATATCTGTCGCCACCGAGGTAAGCGCTAACCACTCTTATTGGGCTTATGTCCCCCATCCCCCTCTACTAGAGATCGTAGAGTGGACCCAGACTGGCCCCGTCATATTTGTAAATGACTCCATATGGACACCGGGGCCTTGGGGAAATGGAGTAGCCAGACACCCCAAATGAAGAAGGCAGGGATTTTAATTTCACTCTGGGTTTTGAAACTCTGCCTTTGTATGTGGGCGCTAGCCCTAGCTGTTTAACTGTTAACTCTCAGACATGGAACAACTGGCTGGCCTTTTATGAAACCAGCTATGGCTTCTACATGGTAATGGGTGAAGCATTTGCAGAATATGAAAACTCCACTACTGTGGAGGGGAGAGGAGACATGGAAACCTGCAAAGTTATGAGTTACTGGCATGTCGTTGCTGACAAACTCAAATGGCTCAAATGTCAGGGGCCACATGGGAAAGTGTTAAGAAATGACACTGTGCCTATTATTGATTGGGGGCCCCATGGCAAGTTTCTAACTAATTGCTCAGAGGAGTCAAATATCACCTCGTGTGATTATATAAGTAATTGTGAATGGCAAAAGACCTCTGATGGCATTACCACTACCAGGTCAGAGCTGATGGCCTGGCATGAAGGAGGCCTTGCACCTCCCCGCCCCAGGTTGCTGAAACCTGTGACAGGACCTGAACAGTGGGACCTGTGGAAGTTACCACTTGCCACTAAGCCTTTAGCAGGCTACACAGGAAGCTTTACTGGCACCAGTCGGTCTGGATATACTTATACATTTCACAAGAATGAGACTCAATACATAATCTCATGTGTAAAGCTGCCTTATGTGCTTGCTGTAAGAAACATCATCATAAATGAAACTGCTCACAGTGCCACTTGCCATAATTGTAATTTATTCACTTGCATTAACCATGCTCTGCTTATAAACCTTTCAAAAGATAGCACCCTCGTCCTAAAAAGCAGGATGGGGGTGTGGATTCCAGTGGAGATGAAGCGCAGATGGGAGAGCAGTCCTGAATCGTCCTTCCTGATACAAATGATGTAGGAGATGCTGAAAAGACCTCGCCGATTCGTGGGAATGTTAATCGCAGCTATAATTGGACTCCAGCATTGCCACCACTGCTGCCGTTGCTGGGGGAGCACTACAAGCGTCCATCAAAACTGAACATTTCGTGCAGAAGTGGCAAGTGAACTCCCATCAGCTCTGGGCCACTCAGGCAAAGGTAGACAATGAACTGGGGGGAAAGTGGCAGAGCTGCAACAAACTGTCCAGTGGCTGGGAGATCAAATCATGGACTTACAGCATCAATGCATGCTAAAGTGTGATTGGAATTTCACTGACATTTGTATTACCCCTTATCCCTATAATAAGACATTGCATGATTGAGATTTGATTAAGAAACATTTGTAAGGGTTTAAGGGAAACATTTCATTAGATGTTGATCAGCTTAAAAAGGATATTTTCTATACATTCAAAGACAGGCTTGAGGCATCTCCTGGCTCTGATATAATTAA
>NW_022103920.1:81712934-81714760 GCF_000313985.2 Echinops telfairi
AATCCTTCATTTTCTCGCAGAGGAGCCTGGGAGGCTAGGTTTCTAGTGGTGGAGGGGGACCTCCACCCTTGTGAGTTAAAGGTGAGTCCTAATCACATTCTCATGAAATTGTTCCTTACTTCACCCTTATATATGGTGCTGTTTCTGAGGTTGTCTCTTACAAGCACATAGCTGGTTGCTGTGTGGACAGCAGCTTTAACTATAGAGGCAGACATTCTTATTTGGCTCTATTTCTTCCCGCCACAATGTCCAATCTCTGATATCTTCCTCCAATGGCAGATGGGCATAAGGGGACTTTTACCCCAGCGCCTGGATTCAAAATGTTTTGCTATAAGCCTGAATTTTGGACTATTTTGATTGGATCATGAAGTTTTGCCTTGGCAGCTTTTAATGTATAGAAAATAATCATGTCACCCATGTGGCATTTGAATTTTATATAAAAAATAAGAGGGGGACTTGTGGGGGGAGGTCAGATGCCCAGGCATTCCAGCCCCCTGAGGGCAATCAGTTGCCAGACTGCACTGGGCCTGCTCCCTGCTGCTGGGGATAATAAATAGGCTCCTGTAGGCGGAGTTCACATCCTACTGATAATGGACTCTACCAGTTTGGCCAGGAATAAGCCAAACCTGCTCTGTGACATCCAAAGTTAAGCTGCCATCCTAAATCTAGGATCCGCCCATCTTGTCACATGTATACCCCCAATCCCTCCTTTTCCTATTGCGTGTATGTCCCTAGACCACCTCCTCTCACTACTGAATAACCTGTAGTGCAACCCCTTCCTGTGACATGTGTCTTCACCTGTAATTAGGGAGCTTGCATGTCCCCAGAGAGGATAAAAGCTTGGGAAGCATTAAAGTTTCTCTCTCCCCCTCCACGTGGACCACCAAGCGGGGCTGAGGTGAACAATGCTACCATGAATTGTGTCTGACTCAATTTATTTCTATATATCTCTCTTATCTCTCATGCTCTCTATAACTTTACTATAATCTTTACTTATTATCATTGTACAATTACGCCTACCGGACCTGTGATGTTTTGTGGGGAACCCCTGTCCCCTTAACCCCACATTGATGCAAAAATCCTTAACAAAATACTGGTCAATAGAATACAAAGCATATTAAAAAAATTTATTTTTTTACTACAAGTGGGATTCATACTAGGGATGCAGGGATGGTTTAACATATGAAAGACCATCAGCATTATTCGCCACACTGGCAGAAAAAATGATAAGAATCACATGATAATATTGATAGATGCGGAAAAAGCATTCAACAATATCCAACATGCATTCCTGTTTAAGACACTCAAGATAAAAATGGAAGGAAATTCCTCAATATTATACAAGCCATATATGAAAAACCAATAGCTAACATGGTAGTTAATGGAGAAAAGATGAAAACAATTGCACTGAGAAAGGGGACCAGACAAGGATGGCCCTTGTCCCCACTCCTATTTAACATCGTACTGGAGGTCCTAGCTAACTACGTAAGACAAAGGAAAGATATTTAAGGTATTCAGATGGGGAAGGAAGAGGCAAAATTATCATTATTCGCAAATGATATGATCCTATATATCGAAGACCCCTTAAACTCCACAAGCAGAGTGTTGGAAGCAATAGAGGAATATGGCAGAGTGGCAGGGTACAAAATCAACAAACAGAAGTCTATTGGACTGCTCTACACATCAGACAAGGTCACAGAAGAGGAGATTAACAAGGTAGTACCCTTTACAATAGCCAAGCATAAATTGAAATACCTAGGGATATACCTGACTGAAAAAAACAAAAGATGTGTATGAGGAAAATTATAAAACACTACTTCAAGAAA
>NW_022103920.1:81717253-81719013 GCF_000313985.2 Echinops telfairi
AAAGTTTCTTCTCAATAAGCCCCATGATATCCTGTGACCTCTGAGAAACTTGCCCCTTGGGGGTCCTGATAAAACGATGCCTTGGAAGGCATCCTCCCACGACTATGTCGAGTTCATCACCGAGAGAACTTGTCTGCAGCGGTCCGCTGGTGGAAGAGACATGTTTAAACGTGGTTTGTTCAGCATGAACCTGTGCAGGTATCAACTGGAATCTCTGTAGCAATACTTTTTGACCTGGTATTTGAAACATTACTTTTAGGGTCTCTTTTATGGCCTGTGGCACTTTACTTTCTTTAAATAGTTCAGTAAATACTAGTTTTCCAGATTTGATCTTGAAACAGACATCCAGAACCAAATCAGATCAACCATGTAGAAAGTCAACTTTAAAATTAAAAATAAAATAAGGGAAGGGAGGCATGAAGTTGCATGAGTTTAACCTGTGTTTGCCGGGAACCCCACCTGCAGAAGCTCAGAAATGCTCTGAGCAATGGCAAACCAAACCGCACTGCCTTCAAGCCCGTTCCGACTCATGGTGACCTGACAGGGCAAAGCCTCATCTTTCTCATGAGGAGCAGCTGGCAGTTTCGAACTACCCACCCAGCTGTTAGCAACCCAACGTGAAAGTTAATATGCAGCCAGCCCAAGTGACTGAAGAGTCAAACCTATTTGAATACAAAAACACTCATGTGCCTCTTATCAAAATCAGCCTGATGAATCTACACCGTGAGGTTTTGCTAGATGTGACTCACACTACGCAACGCACCAGCTGAGCATCCCCACCGGCTCCGCACATCAACCACCTCTTGGACTTTAGAGTGTTTCATAAGCACAGAGGGGGATGGGGGGGGGCGTACCCTTCTCTCGACCTCTGACAATGCCATCTGCCCACAGGTTGGGGAGAAAATGTTTGGTAGACAGCAGTGTTTCCCAAAGTGGGTGATACCACTGCGGGGGGCCGGGGGAGGGGGGCACTTCAAAGGCAGATACCGGCACTTTACCCTGGATTATTGGCCAGGGGGAGAGGGGATGCTTAGTAAACTTTTTCTGAAAAATAAATTTGGGAACCTATGGTATCCAAACTCTGGTAGCACAATGGTTAAGTGCTCACCTGGGAACTGGAAGGTGGGTGGCTAGAACCATCCAGGGGCTCTGTGAGAGAAACTTTCTGTCATGAAGGCAGCCTGGAAAGCCCTGTGGGACAGCTTCGCTCGTCGTGAACCGAAATCAACCTGACGGCACCTGACGACCACCACCACCACACCGAGGAGTGGCACTCACCTGCTACCAGTCTCTGGGCCAGGCAAAGGTGGTTCTGTGCGTGACACTGTTCTCCCAAATAGCCCTTCCAGACACCTCCCTCCAGGTGACTGTGGCTGCCAGAAAGGAGTTAGGTGTGGGGTGCCGTTCTTCGTAGGTCGCTTTGAGAAGCGCATACCTAAATCCCTTCAACCATGAGCGCAAGGAGGGAGGGCGCAGGCAGGACCGGCGGTGTTTCCTTCTGCTGCTCCTAGCTCCGAGTCCGAGTGGGAGCCGCCTCAGAGGCACCAAACCACGAGAACAGACTCCTTCGGGAGGCCGGGGCCTGCTCAGCTAGCAACGCTGCAGAGAGTAGTACTGTATGTGGAAACTCTCTGGAAGGCCTTGGAAGAAAACCCTTCCTCCTGTTGGTTGCCTTCGGCAGCCCCACCAAGCAGAGGAATGCGTCCGAGTCTACTCCAACAACTCATTGGGACCCTATGGGGCAGGGTAGACGTGTCCCT
>NW_022103920.1:81720423-81723935 GCF_000313985.2 Echinops telfairi
ACCCTATGGTTGACACATGGTGACCCTACAAGACAGGGGAGAACTTCCCCCTGTGAGTTTCTGAGATGGCAAATCTTTTCAAGAGCAGAAAGCCCCATCCGTGTGGCTGCCGGTTGTGAACTGTCCATCTTGCAGATTACAACCTATCGTGTCCCCTGGGAGAAAACCTAGTGGCGTTTTCTCAGCTAGTCAGCCACCACCACTTCATTTCCCCTGCCCTCCCCCTCCGCATATCCCTTCAGGGAGTCCCTTACCAAGCGACCCAGTGTGGGAATGAGCTGCAGCTCACAGCACGCGGCCAGCAGAGCCACTGCGTTGTCTGGCATCTCTGCAGGAGACAGAAATCATAGTCAGTTTCCAAGCAAAAGCCCACAGCAACAGAGCCAGCCCAGCCTGGCATTCACAGTTTGCCCAGCCTGGCAGAGTGGATGTTCAATACCTTCGGAACCAATGAATGAACAGTGCTAAACAGGCAGGAAAGGCCTTTTTGAAAAGATGTAGGCGCTGAGTAACCAGCTGGAGGCTCACCGGAGGCTCCTGCTAGGAATTGTGTGCCAATCAAGAAATCTGCAGACTGGGGGGACCAGGGAATCCGTGGGCAAAAACAGAAAAAATCTGGGGTTGTGACCAGGAAAGGCCTACATTTAACCCTACCATCTATGAAGGTGTGACCTTGGATAAACCTCTTTGAACCTCAGCGCCCTCCTTTGATTGCCTGCAGGTTTGTCTTTGTCTCTCAGGGTGCTGTGTACATTAGAAAGGCACCCATGATTTGGGGAGAAAAGTGCAGAGGGGTCTGTCCAGAGATGGCACAGCAGAACTGAACCAGGATCATCCGGGGCCCCTGGCCCACCAGGAGCCCATTGGGAAGTAAGTGCACAAGGACATCAGTGGTAGAGGGAGGCGGGCGGCAAAGAGCCATGAGGCCGCTGCACCGGAGGGTCCTGCCAGGCGCTGCCCTGGGAGAAGAAATGCAGGTCAGGATTATTCAGGACAGACTCCAAATATCTCCCAGGGAACAACAGATGCCTCCCTCAAAGCTACCCCCAGCATCCCCTTGGGGAATCAACAAGTCACCCTTTGAACTTCAAAAGGCAAAGAGAACAAGCATTAGCTGCTGAGCCGTCTGGCCCAGGGAAGCTTCTGGACTCCGGAAACCTCCTGCAGTCATTGGCAGCCCTATTTAGAAAAGGCTGCAGCCGCCTAAGGCCAGGGGAGGCTGTGCCCCAACAGGTTCCAGGAACCCATGGTGGCTTGCTCCCAAGGGAAAGCAAGCCTGCCAGGAGGGTGGGCCTGAGGACGACTTCCACCGAGAACCCCCCAGAGCTATATTCAAATATCACCCTCTCCTCCACCACTGTTTTTGGTTTCTTTTTAAATAAGCTTTCAGGCCCTTACCCGACACCAGGCATGTGGAGATGGAAAGTCCACGTAGCCGTAGACAAAGTCACTTGGGGCATAACCTCCCAGACTCAGCGCTAATAAAAATGACTCCTTCTACAATAGGTTCTTCTGAGAAGTGGGTGCCCAGACGGGCGGCTAAGCACAAGGCCAGAGGTGGGAGGGGGCGTTAGAACTGGTTATGATGATATGCCACTCTTTCTAAAAGCGACTCACCTATGGAAGCGTGTGACAGGTGACTATTCTATCAAGAAATCTACTAAAACAAAGGAGAAAAGCTAAACCTGACCTGTGGGTACCAGGGGTGAAGGAGGAAGTTTGGCTCCCGGGGAGCGGAGTCCCTTTTCCTGGTGGTGGAGCCACTGGGAGAGGGAGCGCAATGCCGGTTGCACACACGATGAGTAGAATCAAGACCCCCGAATCACACGGGTAGAAGGTGTTGGACTGGAGAACGCGTTGCTGTATGTATTTTTGCCACACTTGAAAATAAATAATCACATAAATAACGAGTCCAAGGAAGAAGAAAATGTTCTAAAATTGTGGCGATGATTGTATAACCCTTCTTGACATGACTGAGCTATCGAATTGTATGATATGTGGATGAAATGCCAATAAAACTGTTAAAGACAAGCCTTCTTACAAGATGGGGGCTCTGGCTGTCAGGCTTCCTGAACTCAGAGTCTGACTATTACACTGCGAGCCTGAGCAGGTCTCGCGTGGAGTTCCACAGGACTGTCTGATGTCATGTCCCAGCCAACCAGAGAGCTTTTATCTGTCAGCACTCCTTCATCAGGGATAAAGCTGGGAGAGTCATTCTCTCAGGTTAGTCCTTTAGAGATGGAAGGCTCTGGGCCTCAGCCTGTGGCTGAATGGAGGGGCTTGGGGAGGAATCCTGAATGTATCAGGGGGCTGTACTCCGATCATCCTGAAGGGAAGCCGTGGGGATGACGTGGCTGGTTCGCCACCTCATACTGGGCTGAGAAGGAACTGAAAGTCCAGCTTCCTCATAAAAGGTGGTCCTCTCCTCGGGCCACAGATGCCTGGGGCCTGAGCTTTAGAGAAGCAGCCGGGTGGGGGCTCTGAGGGAAGGACTGTGAGGTTACTGTCAATCCACCGCTCCAGGCAACAGGCCCTTGAGGGGCCCACTTCGTGGGGAAGTTGGGGAGCCGGCTGGGCCCAGCCACAGCTCTGCCTCGGGAGAGTCTCAGGACCTGCCCAGGCCTGGGCAGTGACAACCGGACTGCACGGGGCCTGGGAAGGTCAGTGTGCAGGCCAGCACGCAAGGATCAGGGAGCCGAGAGGCGGGGCAGCTTGCAAGGGAATCACAGACTGTAAGCATTTTAAAACGTGTTTTCCTGTGTTGGTGAGGGGGTGTGCCCACAAGAGCCCTCCCAAGGGCCCTCCCAGAGGCGAGGAAGGACCCCTGGAGCGAGCCGAGGAGGCTTGGGTGAGCAGGAAAGCTCAGGCCTGTGGTTCTTGAAGGCCATCACGTGAACACCTGCAGCCTCCCACTTGGTATCTTCTCTGTACTGCTGAAAGGGTGGAACAATAGGTACCACGTCTGCCGCAATTGTGTCGTTTCTGTATTGCTCAAAGCACGCACACGACGCAAAGCGAGTTGTAAGTAACAGCAGCTGTCTCTATTCCCGCCTTTTCTTCTTCGTGTCTCTCTCTCTTTCTCTCTCTCTCTCTCTCTCTCTCTCTCTCACACACACACACACACACACACTTACCTGCGAGGGCACTGATCAAGAAGTAGGCAGTTGGAAGGAGCTCCTGGTTGTCCTGGGCGGCCTCCTGCTCTCGCCCCGCGCCCTGCAGGCTGCACCCCACAAGCTGCAGGAAGGCCGTGAGGTCCTGCTGCTGGGGGGGCTTCAGCTCCTCCAGGGCCTCCAGTGGGGGCGAGAGGCCCCTGACCATGTCATCAAACTGCAGGGGGGAGGGGGGAGAGTGGTGAGCCTGGGACATGGTGGCCCGTACCACCCCACCCCCATCCCCCTGTGCCTCAGCAGTTCCAAACCACCCGAAGGATGGACAATCACCCGTGTAAGATCCAAAGGGCTCCGCTATCAAAAAATATAGCGTCTGGGGTCTTAAAGGCTTGAAGGTAA
>NW_022103920.1:81724634-81733984 GCF_000313985.2 Echinops telfairi
GAGAGGAAATGTTTTGAGAATGATGAGGGCAATGAATGTACAAATGCACTTTATACAATTGATGTGTGTATGGAATGTGATAAGAGTTGTATGAGCCCCTAATAAAATGATTAAAAAAAAAAAAAGATCCAAAGGGCTCAAGGACCGAGCGCAGAGGGTTGGGAAAGGGGAGCACCGAAGCAGGCAGCACAGGAAGGAAGTGGGGCTGGGGAAGGGGTATGGAGGCCTGCCAGGGATGGGTTGGAACAGAATATGTATGAATGGCTGACTATAAAATTGATATCTGCTCTATCGACCTTCACCTAACTCACAATTAAAATGTTTAAATAATAATAAAGACAGTGGAACTCAAGCTTTCCCATTAGCACTCCAGCCCTCAGTCACCTCTGTCCTCCTGGGGCCTGCTACTGTTGCCCGAGCCCCCTCGGTCCCGCCCACTGTCTGCTCTGTGTCCCCCCACCACCTGGCCAGCCTGCTCCCCTGCATCTGACAGGGTGGCTGATGTTCTTTCCACAAGGTGCTGGCCTGACATTTTCCTCTCCAAAGGAGCTATTTGGGGAATGGAAGTAGATGGGCTTTTGGACACACGTGTGTCTCCCTGCAGCTAGCAGGCCCTCCACACACTCGGTGTGCACAGGACTGGACCGGTCGGCGCCGGTGCTCCTCGGCCATTCCAACCACCTCAGGTTCAGTGGTGGAGGCTAAGTGTTTGCTGGCAGAATCAACTTTCAGGAGGGAGGAAATAATACATACACTTTCCTGAAAATCATAAAGCATTGAGTCAGAACTCAAACTCTCTGCAGAAGAGAGAAACAAACCAACCAAAAAAACATAGCAAGTCAGACGCCCAGAGCCTCAGCCCTCCTAAGTGAAGGAAAACACACAATGTGGGCGCAGGGCTGGCAGCTGGTGTGCCCCTCATCGTGACTCAGAGTGAAGGAGCTCAGCCTCCCAGGAAAGCCTTCTGCAGCAAAACAGGACAAGACAAAGGCCACTTCTCTATTTAAATAATGCTCTGCTGCCACATGCTCCCTTGGTGGGTTACATTATGGCCTCTAAAATAGGTGTCCATGTGGAGGCGCAGGAGGAGGCCTGACTTGGAATCAAGCACTTGCAGTGGTAATTAAGGTAAAAATGAGATCATCCTGGACTAGGGTGAGCCCCACACCCAATGACGGGGGGCCTAATAAGCAGCAGTAAAAGAGAGGACACAGGGAGACACACAGAGAAAGGCCAGGCAAAGAGAGGGCTGAGGTCAGAGGGATGCTGCCACAAGCCAAGGAATGCGAGGAGCCCCCAGAAGCTGGAAGCACACAGGGGAAGCTCCTCCTCTGGAGCCCTTGGCAGGAGTGTGGTCCTATCGGCACCTTGGTTTCAGATGTGCGGCTTCCAGAACACAGAAAGAATGCCTGCGACTTTAGGTGACCACATGCATGGTAACTTCTGGCTGCAGCCCTCAAATGTTCTACTCTCATTCTAATAGTTAGAAAACTGAAGGTCTGGGAAGAGAGAAAAAAAGGACACAGTTTAGAAGGTTAAAAGAAGGTGGAGGAAATATGTAAGGGAACCTCCGATTCTTGTCTCCTGAGATGAGGCCCATCTCGGTTTCTTAAAAAGCAAAAACCCAGGGTGAAGACCTGGCCTCAGGAGGTCGCTGGGCTTACCACTCTTTCCAGGACAGTCAGCAGTTCATCGTCCAGCAGGGCTGCCTGCAGGAGGGTGCGCAGAGCCCTCTGCTGCTGCTCCGGCAGCTCCACAAAAGGCTGGAAATCCTTCTCTAAGAGCAGAGCATCTGTGGAAGCAACAGAGGATATGCCGGGGCTGGGGGTGGCTGTGCATGACTCCCCACAAGGAAGAGCCCGGTCCCCAGTTCTTTCATAGATGTTCCCACCTGCGCAGTCACAGTGGAGCTCAATCAACAACCAACTGTTGTCAGAGGAAGGCAGGAAGGGAGGGAGAGAGGAAGAGAAGCCCCCGTCTGTATCTCAGGGTTCGGTGTTTTATCCAACAGCTCACTAAACATTCATTAAGCCTAATCAATTCTTGTCTTGGAAAGTCATTTAGACCACTCTTTAGCATGATCTCTGCGGAAGTAAATCATCCAAGACTGAATTAATAAGCATTAGCCGGCACTTCTATGATGCTTCAGAGCCCTACAGGTTCCAAGATGCATTCTTTTTTTCACATCCTGTCTTTCAATTCACAGCAGCTACGGTACACTTCAGCAGGTGAGGCACGTCGGTCAAAGGGGCTGGTCCTCTAGTTGCCGGACCAAAACAGCCAGCCATGCTTCCGTGTTCTGCCCTCCCGGAGGACAAGCACTGAGGCCTGCCCTACTGTCACTCCTGTCTCTCCTTTCATCCTTTCTGAAAAATGTTAAGATGGTGAAAAACTCTGAAGCAATGAAGTGGGTAAAACGACAACTTGATACGACACTTCTTTCACTAATAAAGGCAAGATGGTAGCATGTGAGCAAGTGGTGCTGAAGGAAGATGTTCAAGCTGCACTGAAGGCATTAGCCCGACACAAGGCTTCAGGAATTGATGGAGCACCAAGCGAAATGATTCAACAAGCTGATGAAGCGCTGGAAGCACTCATTCATCTATGCCAGGAAATTTGGAAGACAGCTAGTTGGCCAGATGACTGGGAAGAGATCCACATTTATACCCACTCCAATGAAAGGTGACCCAACAGAACTCTCAAATTAAAAAACAATATCATTAATATCGCATGCAAGTAAAATTTTGCTGAAGACCATCCAGCAATGGTCATAGCAGTACACTGATAGCTGCCAGATGTTCAGGCCGGATTATTCAGAAGAGGATGTGGAACGAGGGATATATCATTGCTGACGTCAGGTGGCTCTGAGCTAGAAGCAGTGGATACCAGAAAGATGTTTGCTTGTGTTGTATTGACTGTGCCAAGGTATTTGACTGTGTGGATCATAACAAAGTATGGGTAGCCCTGAGAGCCAGGGGAATTCCAGGACACCTAATTGTGCTCCTGTGGCATCTTTACATGAATCAAGAGGCAGTTGTACAAAGAGAACGAGGGAATAATGCATGGTCAGCTAGATCTCTTGGGATAAGAATCTGAGAATCTGTTAAAAAATTTCTCTCACCATCTTTTAGCCCTCAAACTTGTCCTCTTTCTCTCTTCCTCCGAGACCCTGAAAACCAGGAAAGGTGTGCATCAAGGGCCTATCCTCTCACTATCCCCACTCAGTCTGTCTGCTGAGCAACCATCAGCGAAACTGGATTCTATGAAGAAGACTTGGCGTCGGGAATGGAGGAAGGCTTATGAACAACCTGCCATATACAGAGGACACAATCCACGGAGGACTCAAAGTAACCTCCTTGCTTACCGAAAGTGAGGAGGGCTTGAACAGCATCGGTTACAGCCTTCAGTACTGATTACGACGCAATGGAAAGGAGACCAGAATCCTCACAACTGGACCCATGGGCAACATCATGATAAGCAGGGAAAGATCGAAGTTGTCAAAGAGTTCCTCTTGCTGGGATCCACAATATTGGAAGCAGCAGTCAAGAGCTCAAACGTGGCGCACAGGACCTCTTCAGAGAACTGACAAGCAAGGAGGTTACTTTGAGGACTGAGCTGCGCCAGACCCAAGCCCTGGTACTTTTAATTGCCATCTCTGCATATGAAAGTTGGACACGGAACGAGGAAGATGGAAGAAGAATCGATGTGTTTGTATTATAGTGCTGGCAAAGACAGTTGAAGCAACCTGACAGCAGCCAAGGGCAACCAGCTCCCTCCTGGAGTCCACGGAAGGTGCAAATGATTCGTGGGCTTGCTGCTAACGGAAAGGTCAGGAATTTGAGTCCACCAAGAGGCACCTCAGAAGTGAGGCCTGGCAAAGTACTTCCCAAACCAAAAAAATCCACCATTGAAAGCCCTATGGATCCAGTCCTACTCTGATACACACGGGGCCACCGTGAGGTGGGGTCACCATGATTTGGAGTCAACGTGATGGCCGCTGGTAATACTAGTAGGTCTCCGCCACCCCACTGACACTGCACGGTCAAGCCCGGTTTAGGAGCCAAGGACACAAAGGTCAAGCCAACAAACCACTCCTGCCCAGCTGGCGAGTCCCAGGTTCCCTGCTCTGCCTCGGGCTGACGCCAAGAACTCCGTCCGGGGCTCACCTGTGGATGACAGAAAGCCGCAGCTATCTTCCCGCGGTCCCGTCACGCAGAGCACCTGGGGGACCCAGCCTGCTGGGTTCTAACCGCGCACATCATTCAATGAGCAGCTGAAAACAGCCCATGGTGCGTCTGCGAGGAGGCGGAGGGCCTGCGGCCCTGCCTACGACAGGACAGGAAGAGCCCTTTGCCAGGTAGCCCACCGCCACGCCTGGCAGCCCGGGGCGTGTCAGAGAATGGTGCGCCCCAGGGAGCCTCGGGCACTGGGGCTTTGCGGAAGCTGATCCTCAGCTTTTCTTCCCAGACACCTCTGGATGGACTCAACTCCCCACCCTGCTGCTGGGCAGCCTGTTCGCGTCACCGGGCTCCCAAGCCTCGAGGCGTGCTCTGCAGTGGGACCCCATTGCTCTCTCTGCTTCTTTGTGCCCCGAAACCAAAAGCATCTCCCCGGCCGGGACCCACTCAAGCCCGTCGGCGGTCGCTCTTCTATGCCGCTGAGCCAGCCCCATTCGGAGCCGTGGCCTCACTGTGTCTCCGCCTCCCCTGGTACTCCCCACTCCACTCCACCCACCTCCCAAACAGAAACACCCCCAAGATGCTCCTCCGGCCCCCCAACAGCTTTGTAAAAGACAAGGTGCCTCGGAGAGAGAGCAAGGGACCGCGCAAGGGAGGCACGTCCCAGGTGCCGTGAGTCCTCCCCGCGGGGCGTTCTGGCGCCGTGATGCTCGAAGCTCCATCCGCGAGAGCAGGGATTGTTTCCACGGAGCAGATGCAAACCTTGGCTTCTCTACCCTTGCTGTCGACTTAGCTATCCTGCGTCGTCCCCACAGTGTGTGTGGGTAAAGCGAAGGACAACCGCCGCCCCTCCCTCCTTCACCCCTCTACCCCATTCCCACGCCCATCCCCACTGCTCCACGGAAGGCAGAGGTCGCGGCACAGCCCCGATGGCTTGCACTCAGCTGCCAACGGGAAGGTGTGCAATTCAAACCCACCCAGTGCCACAGCCGAAGAAAGGTCTGGTTATCTGCTTCCATAGACACGAAGGCCAAGAAAGCCTGGTGGGGCAGCGCTGCTCTGTAACCGTGGGTCACCAGGAGTCGGAGACAGCCAGATGACAACAACGAGGCTTAGTTTTGCTTCCCACCACCCTTTGCTCAAAGCATAGTGTCCACACCTGAGGTGTCCCTCCTCCCCCCATCTCAAGCACAAGACCAATCCCACCAAGGGAATCGGGAGTCTGGGGGGCACCATCCTAGTTCCAAATGTTTCCCAGGAGGCCACTGCGAGTCCTCATTAAAATGAGGAGATGTGGTTCGTGAGGGATACTGCAGTTCAATTTGCCATTCACTCACCACACCACACATCTGGGAATACCTTGTTTCAAAGCACTTAACGGCTCCTCCGGGGAAGACTTCTGGTGCGCGGCATCCAGCATGTCCACCTGGGCCATCATTCTATAGGCCACGGGGGTCATGTCCACGGAGTGGCTTCTCTTCTTTTGCTCAAAGCCACCACACTTGCCTTGCAGGAGGCAGAATTCTGTTAACAGGAGAAGAAGACAAGCAAGGCGCGGAGTCATTTCTTTCCACATCTTAGATGCCCCAGACCAAACCCAGACCCAGGATTCTGGCTCATGGCAACCTTACAGGACTGCTGCTTCTGGGCCTCCAAGGCTGGGGATCTCCATGGGAGCAGACAACCTCATCTTTCTCCAGGGAAATGGCTGGTGGGTTTGAACCTCCAACGTTGCTCTTGCAGTGTGAGCAGTCCAGTGGGTAACCCACGGTGCTACCATGTCTACTTTAGTAGATGCTCAGCCTTACCTACAGGTGGTGGGGTAGGGAGGCGCATGCATGGGCACACACACACACTCACACACACAAACCCACTTCACCCCCATACGATCTGTTTCCTCTACATGTCATGCTATGCTTGAACTAAACACCCAGCACTTCCTACAAATACACAGGAAGGTCGCTAGTGTGTGCTGCGAATGGACAGGAAGCAATCTGTCAAACACTGGAAATGTTTTCTTAGCCTGATTGGAACAAGCCAACCCTAACCACACAGAACAACTGGGGGAAAGATGAGCACTGGGGAGATTAAGGACATCTTGTCAATATACGTCAGGGTACAAATGGCATTGTGATTCTGCTTTCGAAAAGAGTCAACTTTTTTCCATGAATAATTAGGGTAACGCACGGCCACAAAATTAACTATAGATTTCTCTTAGATGAATGCAGCTCACAGACATGGTGAGTACACAAAACAATACCAGACTTTGATATAAATGTAGTTCTATCAAGTCCAGGAAAGGCAAAACCAGTCCTTTCTAAAAAGCCTTATCATTTAGAGACAGAGCCTCCGTGGCAGAGTGGTTCTGCATTCGGCTGCTAACTGCAAAGTCAGCAGTTTGAACCTACCAGCTGCTCCTTGGGAGAAAGGCAGGCTTTCTACTCCCATAAAGAGTCTGAGAAACCCACAGGGGTGTTTCTACCGTGTCCTACACAGTTGCTGTGCGTCAGCATTGTCTTGATGAGAGCGAGCTTTTTCTGTTGTTGTTTTGGCATCTTTTAGAGAGACTGAATTTATAGGCAAAAACAATGTGGGGGGACGGGGGCATTTCAAAAAGTTCATGGAAATATTCTATCACATTCCAATTCCATTTTGGGAGCTCCTTTCCCCTACCCCACCCCCATATAATTCCTGGAATTGACTTCCAAACAGTCCACTGTGGGTCAGAGTGGGTAGGTGAAGGGATGGATCCAGCGTGTGCCCCTCAGTCACTGAAGCTGGATCGTAGCTGTTTGGAGATGCTTTGTGCTTTCCTAGCTGCTGAGCACAGGTGTGGAATCTCCCATACTACACAGCTTTCAGACAAATGATAAAAAGACATCTTTCTTTAAACATGTCCTTATTTGTGAGCCCAGCCAAGGAATCTAACTGTTAGGCAAAGATATAAAAGTTGTGTCCTTACTAAGCAGAAGCAGTAAGGAAACGCATAAACTGGGGTTTTCTGGAAGCTCCTATTTAATCATCTGTCCCCTTAAGCCAGGGGCTTATCCAATAAAGATGTGACGGAGCCTGGCATTTGCATGAAACATGGGCGCCACAGATCTGAACACACAGTTTCACTTGTTGTGGGCACGAATGATGCCCTTAGGAAGATCCGTCTTGAGACAAGTGTGCCAATCCTTCATTTGTTCATGGAGCGGGTCCGTGCTCACCGGCCCTCCAGGTGCCCGGGCATGGGATTCCAGTGATGGGCCCCAGGTAATGACTGCGGTCCCTATCCTGACAGCTTTCTCCAGAGAAGAAAAGCCCCTCCAACCAAGAACTTGATGGGCTCCATGGCAGACGATAAGGTGCATATTCCCAATTCAGATCATTGTCTCGGACCATTCCCCTGGTTCACAGAAGCATAGCTTACTGCAGTACTCATTGTAAGTAGCACGCACGTGCACACACACACACACACACACACACACACACACACCACGGAGGTGAGACTTCACACATGAGTGGGTTCCTTCCTCCAACTGAAGCACAGAAATAAAGAAGAAAGGTGAGCAGTTATGGGTGCTCTGCTGGCCAGTGTTCCCGTGGAGGGGAACAAGGGAGAGAACAATACAAAGGGGACCCCCCCCCCCCCCGCACACACACACAGAGTTAATACTGCCTTATACCCTGTCAAGAGCCATATTAAAAAAAAACAAACACAGAGGTTGAGGTCAGTACCAAATCGCAGCGTGGGGTTCTTACAGGCACAGACAGCCACGTCTTTCAACCTCAGCACAGCTGGGGGTTTGGACAGCCAACTACATCACCAGGGCTCCTAAGGAAGCATCCGCCAAACAATGCTGAGCCAACTAGACACCAACACCACTTGTGCAGGGTAGGCACAGCTGCAGAAGATTTTTCATCATCAAATGTGACATGAGCCGCCCCCCTGTGCCAGGCACTGTGCCGGGCACCACAGATACAGAAGGACCAAAGCACAGGCCAGGCCAGGACACAGGAGAAAAGGGAGGCAAGGGGCTAAGCAGGTTCCTGACGCCAGAGTGGCTGCGGGAACAAAAGGCCTCCCAGCAGCTGTCAGAAGGAAGCTGGCTGGAGGAGAGCAGAGTGTGCCCACAACCTGAGCAGCAGCAGCCCCAAGACTCAACGGTAAGAGACAAATGGGCTCATTCCAGCACAGTGGGCCCACCCTGGCAAAACCACTGGGCTAATGAGGAGCGACACTGGAGCCACAGCTTGGTTAGTCACCACACACCCAGCTCAGAGTCTAGCCTCGGGACGCAAGGCCCATGGGAGGTGTTTGTGCAAGCACTGCACGGATGCCGTTCTGTTTCAGAACCATCACACTGGGAGGCGGTTAGGATGGAGGAGGCAGGGAAGGATGGGCCTGGCAGTGGAGCCGGGGAGGAGTCTGCAGCAGGAATTCGCAGGGAGATGCTGGCATCTGAACCCGTGGCCTCGGGAGAAGTGCACAGGCCTGGGAAGAGGGTGGGAAGCACTGTATTCGGGTCCATAGATGAGCTGATGGGAAAACTGAGCTGGAAAGAGACTGGAAAACGTGTGAGCTTTTTCTTGGAGTGGAGTAGAGGGAGCACAGAGGGGAGTCATGGTTCAGGAAGCAGAGGGGTTCTGTTTACAGTGATGGGAACCTGGGCAACAGATCTTGATGGTGGCCACACAACATGAGGAAGATCATTGATGCCACTGAACTGGACATGTGAAAAATGTGAAATGAGCCAGGGCCGAGTTATGCGGAGACCCAGTGGCGTGGTTATTATACACTGAGCTGCAATCCACAAGGTCACCAGTTCAAAACCACCAATAGCTCCTCCAGAGAGAGATGAGGCTTCCTCCTCCGGCAAAGAGGTACACATTTTGGAAACTGACTAGGAGCAGTTCAACTCTCTCCTACAGGGTTGCTATGAGCCAGAATTGATTCGATGGCAGTGGGCTCGGTGTGTGATATAGACATGTAGATATATATATATATATATTTACAATTCAAAGATGAAAACAATTTATTTTTTAAATCCCTAACTGAAAGTATAAGGTTAGAAAGTATATTTGTGATTGTCCACACATGTGGCCTGGAGAGGGAGGAGGGCCACGCCTTCCCCCGCCCTCTCCACGGGAGGGCTGCAAAGGCTGCTTCCCCTAAGGCGCCCCCCA
>NW_022103920.1:81734084-81740015 GCF_000313985.2 Echinops telfairi
CCTGAGCACCCCCCTCCAGATATCCCCTCACCTCCTCTCACCGATGCAAAGGATACACAGGACCCCTGGCAGATGCAATGCCACCCAGTGGGGAGGAGGAGAGATCAGGCCGTCTCTAGACGGCCCTTCCTTGCAGTTCCTATGAGTCTATGTGTATGAACGCTGAACCAGAACATTCTATGGCAGGAGTGATCGAAAACACAGATGGGCAAGAAAAGCAGAACTGCTTTGAAAACCTGGCAGTGAGTCACAGGGAACAGCGCCGCTCCAGCAGTGGGAAAGAGCCAGAGCGCTGCTTCTAAGGGCAGCATGTAGGAGAGAAGCCAAAGGGATTGCTGAGAAACCCCCCAGGGTACCTCTTGTCTCAGCAGCACAAAGAGGAGTTTATTTTCAAAGACAGCGGAAGCAAGCTAAAAAAAGGGCTTGACATTGAAATGCAAACAAGAGGACCCAGAGCAGGGCAATGCTGTGTCTTAGAGGCCCAGGAGGGAGCCACGGGCTGAGCAGGGCAGTGCTGTGTCTTAGAGGCCCAGGAGGGCGCCACGGGCTGAGCAGGACAATGCTGTGTCTTAGAGGCCCAGGAGGGCGCCACGGGCTGAGCAGGGCAGTGCTGTGTCTTAGAGGCCCAGGAGGGCGCCACGGGCTGAGCAGGGCAGTGCTGTGTCTTAGAGGCCCAGGAGGGAGCCACGGGCTGAGCAGGGCAATGCTGTGTCTTAGAGGCCCAGGAGGGAGCCACGGGCTGCCCTAAAGCTGCAGGCCTGGCAGAGCACAGCTGCCTCCCTGAGCAAAGAAGAAGTGGCTTGTGACTCTGGCCCCAGGTCACCAAAGGGTCCAGAGAGTTCGCAGGTGGAGCTAAGATTTCCAAAGACCTCAAAATCTGGGCTTCAGTCAAGACCTCCACAGCAAAGTCTTCAGAACAATCTCAGTAAAGCAGAACCATCACCAGAAGGGGACAAAATCGCAGTTGGAGTCTAGAAGGGAGGACTCAGAAGGGAGCCCGTCCAGGAGCCTGATGTGGGCGGCTAGATGATGGTCCGGGTTGTGGAGACCCAGACATTCATTCAAGTCAGTGTGTCGGCTGCCGTCTCTGAGCCTGACACTGTTGTTCCCAACTCTGCCAGTCAAGAGACTTGGTTGCTATGCAACACACACAATTCCCTAGTTTTCTAAGAGGGAGATTAAGTTTCTAAAAGGGCATCAACTCATAATTTTTCCTGTTCGCATTAGCATTCCAGTTCATCCACACTTTTGAACTTCAGATTCTTCTTGGTTTTTCTTTGTCGGCCACGAGTAAACTGGGATGTCTTTTTATAAACACAACACATTCCCCTGCAGTGAGGGGGCAGTTGAACCAGCACAGGTGGTAACACTATATGGATGGGAACAAGGGTCGCAGGACTCATCCTTTCACAAAGAATGGTAAATACCTTTCTTTCCAAAAGGAGGATAAAATGTTTCCACAATGCCCAGGATGACATGAGGATTTGGAAACACGATTCTTCTCATGCCGTCTGTGGCCCTGACTTGTGGAGCCCTGGTGGTGTCGTGGTTACACACTGGGCTGCCATCCGCATGGTCAGCAGTTCGAAACCACCAGCAGCTCCAAGGGAGAAAGGCTGGGCTTTCTACTCCCGTCAATAGTGACAGTCTCGGACACCCACAGGGAGTCACTGTGAGCCAACAGTTTGAGTGAGTGAGTGAGTGAGTGAGTGTGTGGCCCAGGACTTACTTCTCTAAACCTGTTTCTTAACATCAACACCTCCTCTTTATGTCATCGGGCAAATCATGTCACCTACCTAGAGGCAGGCTGCCACATTAGTGAAACAGGGGCACATGCCTAAGAAAGGTCAGCCTCCAGGGCTGTCTCTGCCACTGAAGCTCAAACACCCACTGCCTTTTCAATAGTCATGTGCAAACAGGGTGCCAGTTCACATGCTGGTCTTCTCCGAGCCCCTGTAGTTGTCACTGAACCATCTGGTCACTCTGAGAGGGCTTCCTACGTGCCAGAAGCTAATTAATTCAAGATGCCCTCCTGGTCTTGCCTCTTGACTAGAGAAAAAAAGAAGAGTGGGCGTCGAGAGCAGACACGCGCTATAGCACATGTTGTTATTAAGCTCAGTCCCAAGCTGAACAAGAACCGAGAGAGCAGCAGACTGATCCATGGTCTAGCTTCAACAACCCGGGGACGATGGCCAGTCGTCCTTCTCCCCAACAGGCACAGACCCCTTACACTCCACTCACACTCACATATTTTAATCAAACCCCAGACATTTCATTGATATGTATTTCAGGAGAAATCGTTTCAAAATAAGGAGTCTTTTAAAAATAAATGTGACTATACTTATCGTTTTCATACCTAAAATATTCACAATGATTTATCCCTTTAAATTGATGTGTTCACATCCTCAAGAAGTGGCCAGTTTTCTTGGGGAATGGGCAGTGAGCGGTGAATGAGCACGTCAGTCAGCAGACAACAGCTAAAGCAAAGGCCCTGCTTTCTCCAAACAATGGCAACGGACAAGGAACCCTGGTGGTGCTGTGGGGGTTTGGTAATGAAGGTCAGTGGTTCAAACCCGCCAGCTCCTCCATGGGAGAAAGATGAGGCTGCTCCTGTAAAGAGTCCCAGTCCCAGAAACCTTACACAGGGTCTCTACAAGTCAGATTCGACTTGATGGCAACAGCCCAGATTGCCAAGCTTGTAACTAGCAGAAGAGGATCAGTTCGGTACTTCTGGTGATGCAACGTGTTGGCAGTTCAAACCCACCAGCTGCTTTGCAGGAGGAAGACAAGGCAGTGTGGGAAACCCTAAGAAGCTGTATTCTGTCCTGTAGGGTCACGATGAGTCAAACTCGAGTGGGTAGCAGCGGGCTATGGAGAGGTGGGGAGGAATAATACCAATGATACGATTATTAATAGCGAAAGTGGACAGTTCAGAAGGGGCCCTGTGCCCAGTATTTCATGTGCCTGATCGAATCAAACCCTCACACCTTCTGTGTAGAGAAGGGTGAGCAGCCTGAGACCTCATAGGGTGTGGCGGTGCTGGGGTGGATGCCAGTCTGGGCCACCCGGGTGGAACTTTACGTATCTGGAGTAAGAAGTCCGAGCTGCTCCTCAATCCCCTTCCCGAGGCCTACCTAATGTATCCCATGGGTCCAGGGGCCAGGTCATGGGCGTCTGCTTCTGCTTTCTCTTGCTTTTCTCCCCATGGTCCCTCAAAGCAGTATGGGATCATCTACGAGCTGTGCCGCGGGGGAACAATAGGTGCCCTTCTTCAACCAACTTGAGAGAGCCCAGGCAAGAGGCCAGCACTCACCAAACTGGCCGTCCAGTGTCACATATAACTCGATGACACTGTAGGCGATGGTGGTGGAAGCGGGGATCTCCAGCACCACGTTGGAATCCTGGACCAAGTTCCCATCCTCCTTCGCTAACACCTGTGGGAGAGAAGACTCTTTTGTACCAGGACACAGGTCACCAGCCTGTCTAGACTCCACCATGGGGCCAGCCTCATGCCTGGCACACAGGTGCTCAGACAATGTCCACAGAGCCAAGTGGGGAAGAGGAGCCCGAAGGCAGAGGCTAGGACTTAAGTCTTGTTAGCATCAGACTCACCACAAATTCCAAAAAGTGTTGACCAAAAACGCTGGTCCCCAAACTCAAGGCAGAGGGGACACAGTGAGGTTGGTGGTGCCGAGTAAAGAAGGCACGCCAGATTGCTCCCCAGTCTCCCCCACCCAGGCCCTGGAGCCCACTTGGGAGTCTGAAGGAGATTCTAAACAAAAGCAAAGCCGGAGGAGGAAAGCCAGTGGAGCCAGAACCCCCAAGCTCCTCATTCCGATGGGCTCGCCTGGTGGTACACAAAAGAAGAGTGGGGTCACTGGAGGGGGAAGAGTAGGATGAGGGAAGGATGACCAAAAAAGTAGGTCCCCATCCCCTTACAAAAGGGTCTCGGGGAGGAGACGAGCCAGTCAGGGTGCAAGGTAGCAACGATGAAACATACAACTTTCCTCTAGTTCCTAAATGCTTCCTCCTTCTCCACTATCATGATCCCAATTCTACCTTACAATTTGACTAGATCAGAAGATGGACACTGGTACAGATAGGAACTGGAAACACAGGGAATCCAGGGTGGATGATCCCTTCAGGACCAGTGGTGTGAGTAGCAATACTGGGAGAGTGGAGGGAGGGTGGGTTGGAAAGGGGGAACCGATTACAAGTATCTACATACAACCTCCTCCCAGGGGGACAGACAACAGAAAAGTGGGTGAAGGGAGACGTCGGACAGTACAAGATATGACAAAATAATAATTTGTAAATTATCAAAGTGATTATCAAATTATCATGAGGGAGGGGAAAAATGAGGAGCTGATGCTAGGGGCTTGGGTAGAGAGTGGATGTTTTGAGAATGATGAGGGCAATGAATGTACAAATGTGCTTTACACAATTGGTGTATGTATGGATTGTGATAAGAGTTATATGAGCCCCTAATAAACCGATTCAAAAAAAATTTTTAATTAAAAAAAAAAAGATTAGGTCCCCAAATGAATCCCTGCAGAGAGTCACAACTAGGATCCCTCCCCCACAATTCCCTAGGGAGGGAAAGATGAAAGGCTCTATTGGTTGACCCAAGATCACAGAGCTTTTTTTTTTTTTGGCAACTTGACCTTGGTCAGAGTGTGATGCTTAGGGGTCAAGAGCTAAGCACCCAGCCGCCTGGCAGATCCGTATATTCTAGGACTTCCGTGGGTGGAGAAAGTGGGCCGAAGCAGCAGCAGGACCCCATCAGGCACCTCCCTGTCACTGCTGCCCAGTCGGCCTGGCCAGGCCTCCCCAGGGAGAATCCTAGTTCCACACCTGTTTTCCCTCCACTCCTTCCAAATACAAGAGGGTAGCTTCAAAAAGTTCGTGGGAAAATTCCATGATCTTTTCATTCCATTTTCCCATGAACTTGCAGACACTCCCTCTTATAATTCTCCTAAGTCTTCTAGAAAACAGTCAACAGCTAACCCCAAGACTTCAGAATAAACCCCTAAAGCCATTACCCTGAGATCATCTTGAACTTGAAACCAAAACTACCCCCTGGGGTCGTCTTGAGATCCAGCAACAGCTCAGTGTAAGAAGTACAGAATGTCTGCCTTCCTTCAGGTTGGTGGTTTTTCAAGATCTGGCGACACGGGATCAGTGAACGGCAGCAACGCAAAAGATCAAACAGGAAAGTTGGGGGGCTGTGTGTTTCCGCCCAGAGGGAAAGGACAGTTGGAAGAGGAAGGCAAAAGGCAGCAGAACTAGAAGAATATAGTTAATATGGAATTGTACATGTAGAACATGTGGAGTCGGTGTATTGGGCTATGTATAGTCACAACAAAACAAACAAAATATATATACATAAAGTTTTACCTCAAGAAACACCAGGCACCATGGCAAACTGGAGGGAAAGTTTGCGCTGATGACCACTGAAACCCAATTCTAGCTCATGGGGCAGCTTGGGAAGATGATCTCTAACTTAATCCAGATATGTCCATTGATAGATAAACTGATTTTTCCTGACCCTAACTCGATGCGAGCTGGGCAGTGAATAAGGAAGACCACAGAAGGACCGGTGTGTCTGGATCCTGATGTTGGCAATGAACACTGAGAGGACGCTGGCGGCCAGAGAACGCATCCGTCCGTACTGGAGCCAGATGCACAGCCGGAGGGCGCCTATGCAGGGAGGACAGCCGGCTTTGTCCCGCGTACTTTGGACGTGCTAACAGGAGAGACCAGTCCCTGGAAAAGGCCACCGTACTTGGTAAAGTAGAGGTTCTTTGAAAAAGAGGAGCCTCTGGACAAGATGGATTGACACACGGTTGCAAACAATGGGTTGTCACATAACAATTGTGAGGCTGGTGCAAGACCGGGCAGTGTTTCATTCTGCTGTGGGGGTAGGGGGTG
>NW_022103920.1:81740608-81743035 GCF_000313985.2 Echinops telfairi
TCCACTCTCATAAAGGGTTAGAGTCTCAGAAACCAGCAGGGGCAATTCTACCCTCTCCTATAGGGTTTCCACAAGTCGGAAATGGCCCGATAACAGTGAGGGGAGAGAGACAGAGAGACAGAGGGACAGAGGGACTGAGACTCTATCCTGAATTATGGGCTATAGTACAAAAGTTTTAGTTCTGAGTAATTTTTTTTCTCTTTTTCTTTCTAAAAAGGAGGCAGTATGCCACGAAAGTTTGGGGACCTGTGTTCTAAATCCCTGAACCCTAAATCGACCAGTGATTAAAGTCAGATTGGCCCAACCTTTGGGGGACCGTTCTTGCTTTAGCCAATTTGAGTTGGATTCCTGTTGACTCCCTGCAGAGTCCTGACGAATGAAGACTCCTCCCTCCCTCCAATGGAGGTCCCCGGCCAGGCCGCCGTCGCTGGGTCCAGAGGTGGCCCTGCCGCCTGGGCCACTCACCTGGATGGTCTTGGTTTGGACCCCCACCATGCCACCGCACTTCTCCTCTATCTGCACGTGCTCGGAGATGAGACACTTCTGTGTCGTGACGATCCTCTGCGTCACGATGCACAGGACCTCATTCCTCCCCGTCAGCACCTGCTGCAGCACAGCCTTCTTCAAGTTGATGGTTCTGAAAGAGGAAATGGCGGTGAGCGGTCTCAGGCCTCGGGGGAGATGGATGGGCCTGCATGGTCTCAGCTTACACAGCGGGCGCTGAGGAGTGAGCAGGTGACAACCAGCACCACTATTTCCTGGTGGTGAGAGAGGAAGCAATTCATCCAGGAGGCATAAACCAAGCTCCCCTGAGGCCAGCCCCGAGCTGCCAGCCCTCCAGGAATGGGCTGACCTGGGGAATCGAAGCTCTTTGTCAAAAGGCGGCCCTAGTTTGTCAAGAGGGAAGGGACGAAGGCAGTGTGGAAGCCCAGCCCATTTTTCTGACAGCCAGGGAGCTCCACGGTGCTACTGAATCAGAGGCTGGGTGACCGCCTCCCGACCATGGCCCGTGAAATATGCATGGTTGTGGGGGAACAGACACCAGTGGCTTCGTACAGAACAGAAATGGAATAGGCTTAAAGTACAAGTGGAAAAGAAGCTGCCAGCCACCCAGACCTGCTGTCCAGAAGCCCCACATGTGCAGGAGTAGACCTGTGCTCCATCGGTTTTTCAAGGGCTGGTTTTACTGAGCCGGGCTTTCCTTCAAAGGTGTCTCTGGGTAAACTCAAGCCACCAACTTTTTATAAGAAGGAAATCAGATTTGACTGAAGAAGGACATTTTTAAAAATCGTTGTTAAGTGTTATCAGCCGGTTACGTCACGCACCACCACAAACACAAACATTATGGTGAGTCCCTTGTCCCAGCTCCTGTGTCAGTCCACCCTACCCAGGGCCCTCCTCCTGTTGACTGCCCCTCTACTTTACCAAGCATGGCGTCCTTCCCCAGGGACCAGTCTCTGAAAACACGTTCGAGCACATGAGAGCGTTTCGCCAACCTTGCCTCCAAGGGGCATTCTGACCATCCTGCTTTCAGGACAGATCTGTGTGTTCTTTCGGCCGGCCGTGCTACTTTCAATATTCTTCACCGGCAAAATCAATTGAAATGCATTGATTTTTCTTCAGTCTTCCTTATTCAATGTCCAGTTTTCACATGCATAAAGGTCAGCAGTTTGAAACCAACAGTTTGCTCCTCAGGAGAATGAGGAGGCTTTCTAGTCCTATAGGGTCACTATGAGTCCATATTGACTCGATGGCAGTGAGCTTAACATGTTTATGAAAATTGTTCCATGCTACTGGCTATAATTTTTACAATGTGTCACCATTCTCTGTATTTCCATCTATTTCCATTGATCTAGCTTCCCTTCCCTTCTCATTTTTGCTTTTGGGTAGCTAACTGAGTAGTCTCATATAATTGCTTAAAGACGCGCATTCCTCATGGATCATATCAGTTATTTAAAAAACCATTTTATTACTTGACTGAAAGGCGACTTGCAGAAATAACTTCACGTCAAGGTCAAAGGTGTCTGAGGATGAAGGTCCCAGGGGTTCCTCTGGGCTCTTGGGTCCATTGGGCTGGGTCTTTTGTAGAAATTCAAGTTTTATTCCGTTTGTCTCCCGTCCTATGGGATCTTCTCTTGTGTCCTTGGTAGGGAGTAACAGGGCACCAACTAGTTGTACGGGTCTCAGGCTGCAAAGACTGATCAGCATCAGCTACTAGTCCCCCGAGGAGCCCTGGCTACAAGCCCCATTGCCCCACGGGTCAGAGACCCTGATGGCGACCAGTCCCTTCGCAGATGTCTGGCTCCCTCCCTGCTCTGTGGCTGGCTGGCTGGTTCCTTATTGGGAACACTGCTCTTTTTTTTTTAAACATTTTATTAGGGGCTCATACAACTTATCGCAATCCATACACACATCAATTGTGTACAG
>NW_022103920.1:81743490-81744431 GCF_000313985.2 Echinops telfairi
TTGGGTTCTGTATTATCATCTAGATCTGTTTCTCTCAGTTTCTTGGTTCTCTGCTGCAGGGAGACGGCGTGGGGTGATGACAAAGCCATCTTGGGTCATCTGAAAAAAGGCACTTCTCAACTTCAATCACAATAGGGACCTGATCTGGCTGACCCAAAAGGAGGACACTTTCTTTGGAGGGGCTTTAGGGGTACCTGGCCCAAGCAGGTCATTTTGCAGAGAGAAAAAATGAAGACAGTAAGGCACGACTGGTCCAGGATCACCCCACCAAGACTTGGGGCTTCTATCACACCACTTCAGGGAATTTCCAGAATAGGTTAAATCTTCATCCACAGAAGATGATTTCATACTGAGAAGCAAAAAAGGAAACATCTCAGGGCTTTCATCGTATAAATGCTAAGCGTCTATGAAGTGGAAAGGAAAAGAGAGCCAAATTAGAGTTGGTATCCACACAGAACAGATCCGAGCTGTCAGCCGGGGCTTCTTAAACAGTCCAAGGTTAATTACCTTCCCAAGCGCCACACACAATACCCCCCACCCACCCACCCACCCACACAGCAGCTGCCCATTCGTTGGCAGACAAAGTCTCGTCTCAAAACCTCGGAAAGACTCCCCAGAGGCGCAGGGCAGAGAAGGCAGTAAGGTGATATCAACAGGGGCCAGGGTCAGACCACTTAAGCCTAAAATCTGGCCAAAGGGTTTAATTGGGATGTCGCCATTGAAATTTTTAAGTGAAGGAACGGCCTAAAAAAGTACCTACGATCCAATTAAGCAGCTCATGTCATTATTGTTGTTGTTGTTAGCTGCTGTTGACTTGACCCCTGGCAATCCCACCCACGATAAAAAAAAACAACACTGCCCCTCCCCTGAGAAGAATGTATCTCAAAGGATGGCACTGAATCTGCAGCTTCGGGAGAAGGATATATCTGACCAGAGCACAC
>NW_022103920.1:81746611-81761780 GCF_000313985.2 Echinops telfairi
AGTCCATCTGGGCCTGGAAACCCTGCTATAACATGTTCAGCACCATCAAAACAGGCAAGCTACTGACAGCCAGATGGTGACTGCGTACGTAGGAGGTGCTGGGACTCAAGCATAGGTCTCCCTCATGAAAGGAGAGAAGGAATACCCGTCACTGACACACACACACACACACACACCCGGAGGTGGGGGGGCGCTTTGCATTTGTGGGTCTCAGGAGAGGAAGTCATGTACTGAATCTCTGAAAAGGTCTCATCTCCACTTAAGAAACTTGCCAGACAGTCCCCTTCCAGGAAGGAGCAGACGATGCAGGGAGCCTGGAATCTGTCCAGCTGGGCCCCGGCCATTAGCTAGATGACTTTGAATGACTTCCCCTCAGCACGCAACTTTCTTATCAATCAACCAATGCCCATGCTGCCTTCCGCATGCTGCTGGCTGTGGGATTTAGGTGTCAGGGAGGCATTGCGCCTGGCCGAGAACAGCTACGCAGATGTCTTCGCTCCCAAAACTCATTTGGAAACCAGGTCTCTGTAGATCCAATTAGTGACATTAACATAGAGTTGTAAGGGACTTACGTGGGCCCTAATCCAATACGACTGGTTCGCTGAGATCCCCAGGATCAGTGGTTTGAAACCACCAGCTGATTCTCCAGCGAAAGCCGGGCTTTCCACTAAAGAGCTACAGCCTCAGAAACTCACCAGGCAGTTCTACCTGCCCTATAGGATGGCTATGAGTCTGCATCAAATTGAGGGGCAGTGGGCTGGGTTTGAGTTCTGGTGTCCGTGAGAACACCACGTAAGGCAGAGGTAGAAACTAGAGTGCCCCACCTACAAGCAAAGGACAGATAGGATCTTTGACCGCCATCAGATGCTGACGGAGATGCCTGGAAGAGATTCTCCCTCAGAGCCTTGGAAAGGAATAGGCCATGCAGACACCTTGATTTCCAACTTCTGCCCTTGAGAACTGGGGAAGAAGAAATGAGTGTTGTTGTAATGCGCCCAGTTGGTGGTGCTGTGTTTCGGCAGCCCTAGAAACCGCACACAGATGCGATGACGTAAGGTGAACAGGTAGCCTAGGCCACTCATGGAGGAAAACGTCACAGAAATGCCTGCTGGCTCCAGCCACCTTCCCGAGTTCCTCCACTGACGCCCACAAGGCAGAGCCACAACGTGTGTATTGATGGGATGCTCTTGGCACTCAGGCCCTTGCTTCAAAGCCTTCGCTGGCTGCATGTCATCTAAACCCTCCGCTCAGAGTCTCCACGAACTAGTGGGCAATCACAGAAACACAAGTGGGGGCTTGGAGCAACAGAAACGTGTCTTCTCGCCCTTTAGGACGCTAGAGACACGAATCGAGAACCCAAGCTCTAGGGGCGGCTCTCTCTGTCCAGTCTGGAAGAATCTGTCTCGGTGTCTCAAGCATTCTTATCAGTGCCCTTTGGGGAATCTCCGGGTGGCACCAATCTCTGCATATTGGTGCGTTCTTGCTTCTAGGGCTAATCTCCTCCTGGTACGCTAGCTCAAAGGACATGTGGTACACTGATATGGTCTCGTTAACATAACCTTTGGAAATGGGATTAAAACCACAGGTAGAAGAGCTAATACTTACAATGTATATTCATGGAATGGGGCAGAGAGGTGGGGGGAATAGAGGCAGAGGATCAATCACTCCTAGGCTATGAGGATCACTCACTTGTCAGCTTTAGCTCCCAGCTCTAAACACACCACGTCCATGCCTACCCCACAGCCCTCCCCTCATGCTACGCCAGACCCGGCATGTCGCCGACAGGTCAGCTAGCTGCTCCAGGAGGTGTCCCCTGCACATCCACGTAGAACAGCATCCATCACGCTATGCTATCCTGAGACCCACGTGTCTGGGAGCCCACGCCCACAGGACACACCGCCGTAGCTCATCTGTTGACCTGTCCATTGTCCGTCTCCTCCATCTTCTCTACAACCTACGTGCCTTGGAAGATGGACCCAAGCCGCAAACTCATCTCAAGGCCAACAGCAGTCAGCCTAGTATAGGATACGGGCTTGATGAGTGTTTCTGAATAATAAACGAATAAGTAAACTACTGCGGTTTCGTTCTCTGTCTAACTGCTTTCACAAATGTGTAAACGTGCATGCGCGCATCTGAGGGTGAAAGATGGGAGGTGGGAGAAATGAGGACTCGCATTTTGGCTTAAACAGTGATCTCCAACCCACCATTCAAACTACCATACTGCCCTGGGATGATCTTTCAACCCTAAACCATGGCTAACCACTGAAGTCTTCTTTAAACTTAATTGGGGCAGCTTAATGAATATAAAAATGTCTGCTTTGAGCACTGTACTCTTTTTAAGAGTTATCAATTGGATCAAATTGACCACGACTGCTGGAGAGATTAGACAGGAAGCCGAGAGGGCAGTGGGTTGGTATGCATGAGGGGTGGGGTGGGTATGGAAGGTGGGGGGTGGTTGTGGGGGCAGCTGTCATCAACGTCATGGAATTGTGCCATGCAGACAGAGCTGAATTGGTATCTGTTCTGCGGTGTGTTTTCAGCAAATAAATAAACAGAATAAAATGATTCCAAACAGACAGAAGAGAAATGGCCCGCAGATTTGAGTCTTCCTAAGAGAAGATGCTTTGATCTTACTGGGCAGAGTCTGAAGACAGAGACTGAGGACAATGGTGCACCTACACTCAGAGCTAACAACCAAGGCAGTGCCGCCAAAGGCACTCCTCCTACTGCATACAATTCCGTCTTCCAGCAGATTCTTGAAAACAGATACCTTCAATTGCAGTTCGAGTATTGGCTCATCTCCATTTGAACACACACACACATCTGTAAAAGACATGTCAGCCCCCCAACTCCCAGAGGAGATACTACCACAGCCACTGCTGGGTACCTTAACCAGCCTCCACTTCACACCCCTAGCTGGTCTTAACCAATGTTAAATCGCTTGAAAAGAAAAACCCGTCTAGGCCATGCTAAGACCATTGCTTAAAGTGCTCCGCTCCTTCCTGAACCCACACTTCACCGCACCCCAAACGCCAAAATACGGAGAATTTTACACTGTGTAAATTCCTTCTGCAAGTGCTGCCGGGAGGTGGCTGCCTGCTACCCGCCAATCGCCTTTGAGAGCATGATTGTGGACAACACCACCATGCAGCTGGTGTCCCGGCCTCAGCAGTTCGACGTCATGGTGATGCCCAACTTTATGGCAACATCGTCAACAATGTGTGCGCTGGGCTGGTTGGCAGCCCAGGCCTTGTGGCTGGGGCCAACTATGGACGTGTCTACGCAGTGTTTGAGACGGCCACCCAGAACACGGACAAGAGCATTGCCAACAAGAACATCGCCAACCCCACAGCCCCCCTGCTGGCCAGTTGCATGGTGCTGGACCGCCTCAAGCTCCACTCCTATGCCAGTGCCATCCGCAAAGCCATCTTGGTGTCCATGGACAATGAGAACGTGCACACCCCGGACATTGGGGGCCAGGGCACCACCTCTGAGGCTATCTAGCACATCATCCGCCACATCCGAGTGAACGGTGGCGCTGTGGAAGCTTAGCTGCCCGGGCCTGCTCTGCCCACGCCCCCCATACCTGCCCCCCCCACACACACCGCCGCCACCGGTCAACTACAGAATAAAGAATAAAGTGCCCCCCCCCCACCTCCAAAAAAAATTCATTCTGCAAGGGAAGCTTGCGTGCCTGAGCACCTCAGAGGCTGCGTCTGTCTGTCTTCAGGACCCGAGGGGAGGGGGCAGAAACTCAGCCTGGAACAAGACCCGTTTGGCCTGCAACACGCAGCGGGCAGGGGCTAATTCAGTGGGCTGCAGAGGCAGGGCTGGGGGACTGGCAGATGCCAACCACAGACAGCAGCAGTCGCCAGAGACAGGCGGATCCCAGGCCCAGCAAGGTGCCCAGGATCCTGTTTTTCCAGGACAGTGCTGCCACCTTTTGGAAACCTAATGCGGGACCAATCTAAATCATCCCTCTTGGAGGGGCAGAAGGGGAGCTTAACAGAGTCGGGGAACATCAGTCATTTATTGAATTCTTGCCTTCTCTTATCAGTCTCTAAGTGGCCCCAAAGGGCTGGGTGGCCCCTTGGGGATGGCCTCTTTGATGCAGATCCAGCATCGCTAAGGAGAACCAGCCTCCGACTCTGGCTTGCGCAGAGGCCTCTCTCTGCACCTGGCCCAGGAGGTCCCCCTTGCTCCTGGATCATCTGGCCCTCTCTTCCTCTCCTCACCCATTCAAACCCTGACAACATCCAGCCCTGGTCAGCCCCGTCCCGACGGAAGAGAGGAACTGCAGAGCAGGCCAGAGACCTGAGGACGCAATCTCACGGACTCCGATGAGGGGTGTCCACCGACCACCAAGGGGCCCATGAAGGGACCTTAATTCCAGGTCACTTGTTCGTTTTCTAATCCAGTCTCTTTACTGTGTACATTTAAAGAGGTCCCTGGGCATCTCCAAGGCGCCCCGGTGACACCGTGGGTGAGATGGGCCACCAACTGAAAGGTACTCAGGAGAAAGAGGCTGCCTGGTCCGATAAAGATTCTCCGTCATGGAAAACCCAGAGGCGCGGTTCTACTCTGGCCCGCAACGTGGCTAGGAGGAGGGGCCCACTCAATAGCCGTGGATTTGGGGATGGGTTTCTCCAGACTGGTAAAGATACTCAAGGGACAAAAAGGTTAAAATTAGGCGCATCATACACAAGGAAGAAGGAACCCAAAGGGGCAGGTACAGTAATCGATGGAGCCACACAGTCAGCATGGCCTGGCTGGTCTCCCAGAGAAGCCCTGGTGGCGTCTTAGCTCCATGTTGCTTTTCTATCCACAAGTTCTATAGTTCAAAACCACGAGCCGCTCAAGGGAGAAAAATGAGACTTTCCACTCCTGAAAAGTGTTACTCACAGGGGCTCCTACAGGATCATTGTGAATCGGCATTAATTCGATGGCAGGGAGTTTGTCTTTTTGGCAGCTTTGGTTGGCAGCCTCTGTCTGGCTCTCTCCCTCCTGAGAATCACCTTTAGCTGAACTGGGAATCGAACATCTGCAGACAGGTTTGCTTACAGCTCATCTCTGGTACTGCTCTGCGGGCTTCTGTCTTGGGTGGCACGAAGTTGGTTCCAACTGACACCCTGTGTGACGGAGCACAGCTGCCGCAGAGGGCTCTCCAGGCCTTGGGAGGAGATCACCAAGCCTTTTCTCCCACAAAAAGGCTGGTCACTGACTTTTTGAGTTAGCAGCTGGGCACGGTAACCATTTCTGCACAAGGATCTAGCCTGTGTAACTAGACCAGTAGCTGGGGTGTTCAAAGGGGCAGATTTCACCCACATCCACTGGGGAGCTTTGTCAGATTGTCCCTGCCGGCCTTGTCCTCTAGCGCACCTCCTGACGGCCGAAGCCATGGGCCCTTGGGATGAAACTCTTCATTTGCTCGATTCTAGCATAGCTGGGCCCCATCAAGAACCACAGAACAAAGTGCACAGAACGTCTCTGGAAAGAAACACACGAAGCTACCATCAGCGGTGGCCTTTGGGAAGAAAATCCTTTCACCTTTATCTCTGTTGACACTTAACCCTAGCAAAAAACAGTTCAATTTGAAAACAAAGAGACCTCCGGGGCAGACTGTAAACTACAAAGGACGGAGTGCCCAGGTCCTTTTACCAGTGGTGTAGTCATTATGCATTAGGCTACTAATCGCAAGGCCAGCGGTTGGAAACCACCAGCTGCTCTGAGGAAGAAAGATGAGGCTTTCTACTCCCATAAAGAGTTACAGTTGCAGAAACCCACAGGGACAGTTCTTCCCTGTGCTGCGGACTTGCTATGAGTTAGAGAAGCCCAGTGCTACAAAGACACTGGTGGTTTAAGGCAACACTGTCACTTCCACATTGAAGACCCGGCCCATAACCGTCTGTACTCATGCCGCCAGGGTCGTCAGTGGGGATTGCTCGTTGATGTGGTGCTGAACAGGTTTCAGCGGCGATTCTGATTACGGCAGACTTAGAAGGTGACTGTGACTCAGAGAAACCCTAAAACAGACTCTGACTGCCCCTCCCGGGTCTCCAAGTCTATAAATCCTTATGGAAGCAGACGGCCACAGCTTGCTTCCGTAGAGCAGCTAGTGGGTTGGAATTGCCATCCTACTGGTTAGCAGCTGAGCACTTAAACTACCAAGTCTGATGGGCAAGGGGGTTATAAACAGAATCAGTGAGAGGAGCTCACTGCCCCGAGCCAGTGGACAAGGTGAAACTCCCCCCATCTGCTCTGTGGAACATAAAGACCTACACTCGGGCCTCAAGTTGTCCCCAGCTTTCTCTCTGGGCTACTCTCTCCTGCCTCTGAGCCACAGGCTGCACACCTGCAAAAGGAGGATTCTCTCTGAGGATGACGTTTAGTGACCCAGAATACACCAAGGGCCGGGTAGGTACTCCATAAATATTTCTTGCCTTCCACTATTGGCAGAGAAGCGAATGACAATCCCTGGCAAACAAATAAACAAAATAACAATAATTTTTTAAAAAGCTCCCTTCCCAGGCAGGTCAACGGCCACCAGCACCAAGACTCGTTGCCATTGAGTGGATCCCAATTCACTGTGACCAACAGGTCTAAGAGCAGACCTGAGCTCCAGGGCAGTTTCACCCTGATTCTTTTGGAAGCTGATCGACCGGACTTTCTTCCAAGGTGCCTGTGGGGTGAATTCAAACTTCCAACCTTTCAGTTACCAGCTGGGCCCAGGCACCATTTACACCACTCAGCTCCTGCAAACGGACGATGGCCCTAAGGTTCAGGGACCTCACAGTGTGAACTTGCAGGAGACGGGGGAGGCTTTCTACTCCCATAGTGGTTTATAGTCTCACAACCCCCTGGGGCAGTTCGACTCTGTCCTACGGGGTCATGATGAGTCGGAATCACCACGATGGCAGAGAACAGTGAGTGAGCATGCGCCAGGACCCCTGGTGACACAATGGTTACGTGCTCAGCTGCCAAAGAAAAGATCAGCGGTCCAACCCGAGAGCCCAATCCACTGTGTAGAGGGTCACTGTGAACCAGAAGCAATCCCACCGAAACAGGAGGTAGCCCCCTGGGTCAGATCTGGGGATACCTCGGAGACCAAGACTGAGGCAGCCACTGCTGGCACCACCCTCCCTCACATAGATAACACCTCCCCCACCTGTTTTTTAATTGTGTTAAATATATAGATAACATAACATTTACCGGGTATATGTATAGATATATTTTTTAAGATTTTTAAAAAATAAATCATTTTATTGGGGGCTCGTACAACTCTTATCAAAATCCATCCATCCATTGTGTCAAGCACATTTATCCATTTGTTGCCATCATCATTTTCAAACATTTTCTTTCTACTTGAGCTCTTGGTATCAGCTCCTCGTTTTTCCCCCTTCATCCCCCGCTCCCTCCATCACAAATCCTTGATAATGTATAAATTATTATCATTTTTTCATGTCTTACACTGACCGATATCTCCCTTTATCCACTTTTCTGTTGTCCATCCCTGAGAGGGGGCTATAGGTAGATCATTGTGATCGGTTCCCCCTCTTTCCCCACCCCTCCCCCCTCCCCTCCTGGTGTGGCTACTCTCCACATTGGTCCTGAGGGGTTTCTCTGTCCTGGATTCCCTGTGCTTCCAGCTCTCATCTGTACGCCAGGTCAATATTTTCTACACGTACGATTCAGTGGCATTCACCTTGGATCTATCACTAGTACCAATGCCAACTTCTCCACACCCTTGATGCAAAACATCCTAGAGGAACAGAGTGTCCAGTGGCATTCTGAGACAGGGTTCCCAAAAGTAGACTCCCTCATGGCAGAGAAGAAGGGTTCCACTCCTCGTGTATCTACTGTAGAGCAATTCTGAAACTCTTGGGGCCACCGGGGATTAGCTCATTCTGGGATGGAGACCCAGTTTCACTGTAAGCATCCTGTCTGATTGGCCTGAGTCTAGGCAGGGGCAGGGAGGTCAGTGAGAGGCGAGAGCACTGTGCTGGATCAGAATTCCTTAGTGATCCTCACGTGATGTCTATCTCCTCCCACCTCCACAGCCGTGCTTGCCGATGTGTCTGCTCTAAATCCCAAAGGGACAAGTTCCATGGGTATACAAGTTATTTAGGGACACATATTTTGGGGGATACCATTCAATCCATAATAGGTGGCCCAGCTCAGCCTGATATGAACCCTGTCTCTGCTCACAGATGAAGAAGGAGCTTCGGAGAGGTCCAGGTCTCTTGCCACCCCACGGCGCCCAAAGGAAACAACAGGGGGAGAAATGGATACACACACTCCGGGGAAACAGCACGAGATTGCCAGCGCTTCAACGCCTCCCCAGGAAACCACGGTTGAGATGGGAAAAGAGCGCAAAGAGGGTGGCCGGGCTGCTCCTCGCAAGATTAGTAAGCAAGGATTACTAACTCACAGAAGCATTCACGATGGAGGCTCCAGTAATTTAGGTATTTCCCCCAGTGGGGTTTGATGGATGGCCTGAAGCTGCTGTTACAGAGACGCAAACGGACGGTAGGAACACTGGAAAGGCCCGTTAAATGAGGCCCATGCACACTGCTTGTAAATGCCTCGGGTGTGCTGTGCAGATGGTTCAAGAAGCCAGAACACCAGGTTCTCTTTGGAACAGTCAGCCTCCTTCGGCCTGCTGAGGTGGCAGCCAGCCCGCCAAGCCAGGGCCAGCATTTATGTTCAGAGAGTGTCTCCTAAAGTCCTGGCTCCAGTTACTTTCATTAGCCTCGTAACCCCTCCAAGGGACACCTCTTGAACTCCTTGAAGGCTTGCAACGGAGCCCTGGTGGCGTGACACCATTAAGCACTCGGCAGCTAACCCACAGGTCAAAGGTTCGACCCCACAGCTACTCCTCAGCAGAAAAGACCTAGCTGGCAGTCTGTCCCATCAAGGGAAGATTCTCCACCCGAGAAACCGTCAATAAGAGGCAGCTCTACTCTGTCCCTCAGGGTCGCCACGAGTCAGATTGGACTCAACAGCCCCTAACAGAAGCAACGGCAAGATATGTAAGCTCTTTGAGAAGAAGCCTTGGCGGCGCCAAGGTGAAGTGCCCAGCTGCTCAGCAGACACTTGGCAGTTCACACCCATCCCTGGCAATCGGCTCCTCTGAAGAGTTCAGCCTGGAGAATCCTACGGGGAGTTCTACACCACCCCACAGGGTTCTCCTCGAGGGAAAAGGGGGAAAGAGAGTTTGCAGTGTGCCCTGCTGCATCTGGGGGCACCGCACCGCCCTCTGGCCCCAGAGGGTTCCCCCCCACCTGAGTGCGGTGTCCTCCGTAGTCCCCCACCCTCACCAACCCCAATCAGGGCCATGTTTGGGAGCCTCGTGCAAGAGAAGAGAACTGGGGACCGGAGTCAAGTCTGCTGGCTCCACTGTTGTTATCAGGCGCTGGCTAACGAAGGAGCATTGATTACAGTTCTGCCCTGGAGACCTCCACAAGTGCCTATGAAGGGTTCGCTCCTGCGGAGAAAGTTCTCCTTCTCAAAAGGAGGCGCGGACATCTGACCAAGCCACACACTGCGTGACTCCAACTGCTGACCTTCTGAAAAGGTCTGTCTACGGAGACGGCGGAAAACCGAACGGTGGACAGGGAGTCCGGGGTGAGGGTGAGGGTGCGAGTATGATGGGTGATTAGGGAGGGCACAGGGCCTCTGCAGGGCAGTGAGACTATTCTGCATGAAATTATCGTGGCGGACCCATGACATTATGCATTTTTCAAAGTCCACAGGACTGTGCCATACAGATTGTGAGTCCCCTATAAACCACGGACTTTCATGATAACAGGGTATTGATAAGGCTTCCTCAATGGCACCAATGGGACCACAGGGATTCGAGGTGTTGACAAGAGAAACGGTGTACGGAGGGGAGACAAGGCATATGGGAACTCGGTGATTTCTGTACAATTTTTCCGACAACCTAAAACTGCTTTACACAATAAAGCCAAGCCAGTTGCTAATGAGTGGATTCCAACTCATGGCAGCACCATGCGTGTCACAGTAGAACTGTGACTTTTCCAAAAGAGTGGCCAGGACTTTCTTCCGAGGCACCCCAAGGTAGGCTCAAATCAAATGTCTAACATTTCAGTTAGCAGCCAACTGTGTTAGCCAAAACACACATAACAACAACAACAAAGACCAAGACATAAGGGAGGACAACTCCCCTTTCTTGCTTCTGGACCTGGTGTCTACACTACGGCTGGTACTGGGCGACCAAGCGGAGAAGTAGCTACTCGGATGAACCACTGTGAGTGAACCAGTCACCATTGACCACCCAATTAACCAGGCCTCGCCCTACCGTGGGTCTTTTTCTCATGTGTAATCACAGATTTTCTTTGTTGCTACAGGCCCTCTGGCTGGAAAGTGAATTCTTATCACCCTTATTTCACAGAGAAAGAAGAAGTTCAAAGAGCTTATAAGCCAAGGAGCCAACGACGCACCACTAATAAGAGACCTGACAGCAGATGCTTGCTGAGACCAAACCACATGGGCCCTCAGCACCAGTCACTGCCCTTCAGCCGTAAAAGACGCTTCTCGCAAAAGATGCCTAACCTGCAACCAGGGGCAGGGCATCCCTAGAAACCTGATCCACTGTGCCCAGAACTCTCCGCTTTGAATAGACCAAGGAATTGAAGGAGCCTTTGGTTTTGCAAAATTCTATTATGCGATGTTCAGCTTTGTTTCTATCACCAAAGTCAAGTTTTGTAACCAGTGAGCCTTCCTCTGTTTCCAACTTTCTCATTCCCATCCCTAATGACTGTTAATGCACCCGGATTCCATGTTTCATCGATTTCAGACCTAAGACATTGGTAGGATGACTCAATTGCTTCATCATTAGCTTCAGTGGTGGGTGTGTCAATCTGAATGATTGACAGTTCAGTTATATTAACTGAACTTCCTTGTACGTATACAGATGTCATCTTATCACAGACAGCATTGTACTTCAAGATAGATCTTAAAATGTTGTTTTTGAGGATGAATGGCGCCCCCTGCCTCTTAAGTCTATCGTTCCCAGCATAGTAGGTCCTCTGACTGTCTCATTCAAAATGGCTCAAACCCGCCCATGTCAACTCGCCAATGCTTAGGATATCTATGGTTCCATTTCATTTCTGATGACTTCCAATTTTTCTAGATTCATAATTTGTATATTTCATGTTGTTATTACTAGACGCGTGTAGCTGTTTCCTCTCGCTTTGAGTCAGGCCCCTCAGCAACCGAAGGTCTGTCTCGAGAGCTCTGTTTCATCCATGCCATTAAGGTCAGCTTTCCTTTGAGGAGACAGCTCTTCGGCCTTCATATTTTGAAAGCCTTCCATCCTTAGGGGCTCATCTTCCACCACTACATCTGACCATGTTCTGCTGCTACTCCTAAGTACAGTTTTCAGTGGCAGATCCCTCAGAAGTGGACAGCCTAGTGCTAGTCCTTCCCAGTAGTCTGCTCTTAGTCTAGCAGCTCCATTGAAACTGGTGCACCATGGAGGACCCTGCTGGTCCGTGAAATACCACTGGCAGAGCTTCCAGCATCACAGCAACACACAAGCCACCACGCAGTATGACAAACGGAACGATGAGTGAAGATGGCGTAAGGGCTGTGAAAACCAAAAACTCACCGCCACGGAGTTGATTCTGACTCAACAAACCTGCATGGGGTTTCTGAGACTGTAAATCTTCACAGGAACAGGCAGTCTCATCTCTCCTGAGGATAGCCTAGTGTATTTGAACCACTGACCTTATAGTTACTAGTTTACCGCCTTAACCCACGTTGCTAGCAGGCTCCTAATGATTGTAAACTTAAACACACTGCCATTCATTCAATTCCGACTTGTAACAACCCTGTAGGACAGAGTAGAACTGCCTCTGCAACTCACTGTGAGACTAGAAACCCTCCTCTTTTTCCCGAGCAGTGGGGGTGGTTTGGAACTGCTGACACTAACAGTTGGCAGCCCAAAGCATAGCCATAATGTTAGTTGAAGCAGAAAACTGATCAGCATACCCCCCACCCACGTGACGTCAACACCTCTGCCCCCTATTATAGTCTATAGAACCTTATCTTAACCCACATACCTCAACCCAGGGAGAAAGAGGAGAAAAAAATAGCTAAGCAATTAGACTTTCAACCTTTTAGACAGAGTAATTAATTAACTGTCGCCGGTGTATGAGATGCAGCAAGGCTGAGAGATGACCCGGCACACACTGCTGCCGCCGAGAGGTAAATCCACGCAGTGGTTTCTGTTGCATATCCTTGTTCCAAGCTCTGTGCCTTGGCAGCCGGCGAGGAAAACTCGTGTGTTTTGTAGAGTCAGACCTCAGGCTTAAATCTTAAGTCCAGGCAAGCTAATTAATTTCTGAGTTTCAGGTCCTCAGATGTAAAAGGAAGATAAACCAATTATCTTTTCCAAGCAAACAGAGCGTAATCCACTGCAGGCGCTCTGCCAGACCCAAAGGTGAATAAAAAGGCACATTCCAGGGGAAAGAGACATAGCATCAGGCTGTGACAATATTATCTGTGGTACAGTGTGGCTAGTCTCCCACTGGGGGAACTGTGAGGCACGCGACTTTTTGAAAATCTGGTGGTACAATGGTTCATGCGCAGCTGATAACTGAAAGGTCAGCAATTTGAACCCACCAGCAGCTCCACGGGAGAAAGATATGGCAGTGTGCTGCCTTAAAGATTACAGCCTTGTGTGATAGTAGGTTTATTGTGCCAACCTGGCCAATAGGAACATGTAGGGTTAATAAGGTTGCAGTTTGATTAGAGGGCAAAGAGATAAATAGCTCGGCAAGCTCTCTGGTAATCGGGCCAGTGTGTGCCTGCTAGTTCTCTGCCTCAACTTGTGAACTACACTACCCGTGGGACACCCAGCCCGTGGATCACCCTGTCACTAGAGCTTGAGGTTCCTTCGAGGCCTGCTTCACCACGCTGCTGATGTGTACGTCACTTGAGCTGGGGACTGTCAGATCCTGTCATCTTGCTGACTGTTGGTGACCCGCTCTGCTGTTTGCTGCCTGTGGCAGCAATGCCTGCATTGCTCAAGGAAGATTCAGCTCTCTGCTTTCTTGAACTTGGACCCTTTGGCCCTCATGAATTAAAGGATTTCCAGTATATTAACTGTTCCAAGGAAGTGAGTTGAACTGAGCCCTCTGTACTGCTGTGTGGACTAATTAGCTATTACATTCCTTCGTGCTATATCTATCTATCTATATAGAGAGAGCGATAAATATATATATTACCTATATATCTTATATAATTCCTTCGTGCTATATCTATCTATCTATCTATCTATCTATATAAAATCATAAGTGTCCTGGTTTTGTTTCTCTAGAGAACACTGTCTAACACAGCTTGAAGTGCACAGCTACCACTAGCAACTGCTCTGCATGCTCAGGGTCACATTAGATGGTCCTGGATAAAAAGGGAAGAAAAATGGGGACTAGAACCCTAAATCTTCGGAGAGACCAGCCAGTCTGGTCAGATAGAGACTGGTGGAACTCCTGAGACTATGGCTGTTAGTCTGCCGTCAGGTCTGGAAATGAGCTGACCTCTATGGCTGTTTTTAGCCAAACAACAGACAGGCCTATAAAGGAAACACGAACACCAGCGAGAGACGCACGCCTTAGGATAATCGATCATTTGAGAACAAAGGGACAACATGTGCCCAAAGATAAAGGCAGCAGGGTTAGGAGAGAAGGACAGGATGCCGGAAACACTCGGGGAGGTGAGAGACCGGAGTCACCTGGAGGGGATATCTATATCCCCTGCAAATGAGATGAAGCAAAATGTGTATGTGTTTCTGAATGCAAAACTAATGATCGGCTTTGTAACCCTACACCTATTTCTCTCTCTCTCTCTCTCTCTCTCTCTCTCACACACACAAACACACACACACACACACACACACAGAGATTACAGCCGTGGAAACCCTATGAAGTAATCCCACTTTGTTTTGCAAGGTCCCTCTGAGTCAGAATCAACTTGTCAACAAAAAGGTTTGGTTTGGTTTTTTGGTGACTTCCTGAAGGAAACGTGGCCTCACTTGGGGCTTGAAGTAATTAGGAATTGTGAGTGGGCCTCTTGTGTGTCTGTGTGTGCATGCATGTGTCTGTGTCTGTCTGTCTGTTCTTGTGGATAGAGGCCATGGAAAAGCCTCTAGACGAGGCTTTGGGGTGAGAAAGGGCTTGGCGCACCAGTCCCAGGAACTGAAACGCATCCAGGAGTGTGTGAGGGGAGCACGGTGCAGAGGGACTACTGTGCTGCGGATAAGTGTTTGCAGGGGTGAAGCTGGTGCGGGGAATAAGAGCTGGGGCAGGGGGAGGGTGGTGAGCACCAGGAACATGAAGCTAAGTCGAGGTGGAGGACTGTGAGGGCAAAAATGAGGATGGGTCAAGTGAACCAGCTGCATCGAGTCAACGTCAACTCATGGCAACCCCCCGTTGGCACAAGAGTTGCGCTCCATCGGATTTTCCAGAGGAGGATTACCAGGCTGTTCTTCGGAAAGATCCAGAAGGATTCTTTGCAGGATCCAGACCCCGCAAAAAGCAATCAAGCTTTCCCACAGTGTCCACTTACATTGGAAACAGGCCACATTGCCAAGAATGTTACTTTCCGTTTAGATCTCATCATGGAAGGATGATTACATCTTAACTACCAACGTAACTGAGAATCACGGCCCAGGGAAACGGACGCAAAACCTTAAGAATCACACCTACATATGTGGTCCAATACCTGTTTGCCTGAAAGTAGACTTCAGAGTACAGATCTTCTTCCACTGAGTTGAAAATGAAATTTTTCTATCATTTCACTTATAAAGGTCTTTTGCCCTAAGCACTGAATACTGAGTCAAACCTCAAGATATGTAACTCATAGCTCTGACTTCACCCAAGTCTGGAAGCCAGGCCCTACAAAAGACCACTGATAATAGGAAGATTTGTGTGTTCAGAAAAATGGCAGCTTTTAATGAGAACCTGCCATGTGTCCGGTGCTAATCAAGATGCTTTATTTAGATTGCCTAATTGATTCTTACAGCAACGCGCTGGAAACATAACACCTGCTTGATTGTTGGTGTTCTGGGCAGTAAGCAGAGAGATGGCTCCCATGTCTTGGTTTAAAGAAAAATTCTTTTCTTAAAGAGGAGAGGACCCATATCAGTGTA
>NW_022103920.1:81762539-81763978 GCF_000313985.2 Echinops telfairi
CCAGCAGCCCCTCCCAAGACCGGGATGTGGCGCGCCCCTAGTGGCCATTCTTCGAACCCTGCAGGGCCACATGAAGTGGCCATACCCCCAGAGGTCCTCCCCAGACCCAATGTAAATTGATCTACCTTATGACCCAGCTATCCCTCTACAGGGCATATATCCAGAAGAGGTAAGAAATAGACCATGACTAGTTGTCTGCGCTCCAACATTTATTGCAGCACAATTCACAATTGCAAAGAGCTGGAAACAACCTAAATTCCCATAAATAGATGAGTGAATTAGTAAATTCCAGACATACACACAGTGGAATAATATGCATCCCTAAAAAGCACTAATGATAACATGAAACATGTCATTTCATGGGAAGAGTTGGAGGAAATTATGCTAAGAAAAGTCAGCCAATCACAAAAGGCCAAGTACAACATGAGTCCTCTGAGGTAAGTATGATCAGCATAGTAGGTATAGAAGAAAAGCCACTTACCTCCCAATGTATGGATTGAGGTATAGGCAGTCAGGTGGAGATCAGACACAACCCAAGGAGGTACATGCTAATCCAACATAAATTAGGGTAAAGGGGGGAAGGAAGAAGGAGAAGTGGTGGGGGGGAGAAGATGACATGGGGAGAGTAGTGCACTAACCCACCCAGGGGGAGAGAATTGGTCATGTCTCCACAGAATTGGGAGTGCACATACAGACCCCAACAGGACGCACCAAACCATGAGGGCAGCATAAACATGAGGAGGAATGCATGAAAAGATTGGGCTACAGGGACGGCCCCAACCAGAGCCAAACCAACCCCCTCCCTAGAAGTACTTACGACAAAGAACACTAAACCTATAGGTTGGGATGAGGGGTCAGCATATCAAGCCCATATGGAAGCAAACCAAGAAGGAAAAAGAGAGAGGGAAGGTTGGTCTAGACCCCATATTGGCACCAAGCCCAAAGGACAACGTCCCAGCGTGGAACTGCTAAGGCACAGAGAGGACTGCAGGGCCAACAACAGCTCACGACACGTTGTCCCCTCACTGGAGCATACTGCAACAGAGGACAATGCTGGGGACACAGCAGGGAGGAAGTGAGGTCTGAACCCCCTGCAGCAGGGCAAACCAGGAAGGGAACACAACAGATCAGTAACAGGGCAAAGCAAATCCACAAAGCCCCTGAAGACACCCCCCCCAAAATAGACTTCAGGCTAGGAGGGGCAGTTCCCGAATTCCCCCAGGACCAATGGGGAGAGAGTCATAAAGGTCAGTGGACAGACCTGGAAGCATGAATGTTTCTTTTGCTGTTGTTGCGTTTGTTTGGTTGGTTGCCTTTTGTTTGTTTCTGTTGTTGTTTTTTTTTAATTTACTTGTTTCTATTTTTGTTTTATTTCTTCTTCTTACTTCTTTTTTGGTCAGTCGTTTGTTTTCTATTTGTTTGGTCTATGCCATTGTTGG
>NW_022103920.1:81765261-81775623 GCF_000313985.2 Echinops telfairi
TCGCTTGCTCGAGGATGGGTGAAGTTTGCTTTTGAGATGCGCACACCATTCAGACAGACTTCATACTCTGAATCTAAGGCTAGGGTACCTTGTATGCAAATGAAAACTCATCGAAAATACCTGAAATTAAAATAATGGAAAATGAGGAGCTGATATTAAGGGCTCAAGTAGAAGGCAAATGTTTTGAGAATGATGATGGCAACAAATGTACAAATGTGCTTGACACAATGGATGGGTGGACGGACTGAGCCCCCAATAAAATGATTTAAAAAAAATGATGGACTGCAAATGGCTCCTGGAGAACATACAGTCCTGAAACATCACTAATTACCACTCCCAAGGCCACCAATATATCAAACAGTACCTTGCCTTATCAGTTCTCGTGTGTAAGTCCAAAGATAGGCAGATAGGCTGAATAAGTTAATTACCCTAGGCTGCCATAACAACGTCAGCCTTACATGGTCTCTATCCCAAGACTGGGAGGGTCTTCCCTTCCCCCCCTTCACCTATGGCTCACCTTCACCAACATAACAAAGAAGGAGCTCCCTCTGCGACACGACCCCTTTTTAGTTTTCTAGGCTTTGATGAATTTCATTTCTATGCTCCTCGTATCCTCTCTGTCTTCCCCAAATCACCTCTACAATTAACAGGATTTCTGGACAGCCTTTCCAGGGAACTCCTCCCGCGTCTGGGCTTCAGAGAGCAGGCGTGGGTCTCCACGGCTTCCTTCTTGGGACGGTGCATGCGCTACGACACGCCAAGGTACCCTCACTGGGGGAGACGATTCACACCTCTGTCTTTACATGCTGTGGTACAATTTTAGCTACTTTTATCTCAGCCCGTTTCTTATCTTCACACTCATTTCAAGCACGATTTAGAGGCAAGAACAGGCGCTTTGGAGCCAGAAACTCCTGGGTTGGAGCCCAGTCCCGTCACCCAAACAGAGCGGTGTGACTGTGCAGAAGCTGGTTCCTGCAAGTGTACAGGAATCCGGCGTGGAGAATGAACGAGATGGCATGCACACAGCACACAGTAGGTGCACCCTCCACCAGCTCCTCTCCCCGTCTGCCCACCAGGGTCAGTTGGCTCTAGCTTCCTTCCCTCTTCTGAATGCTTCCTCCTGACTCCCTGCGCTGACCTCTCCCCACATGCTTCCTCTAGGCAACATCGTCCCCACCTGAATCAGGAGGCGTATTTGAGAATCCTATCACAAAATGCGGTTATAGAGCACTGCCAAGCTGTGCATCTTAAAATAGAAAGAAGGCGATGGGGGAACAGGGCTAAGCTGTCAAGGGCCCTGAATTCTCTCAGTCCTCCTGCCCCCCACCCGCCAAACCCCACTCACTAGAAAGGGGATTTAAAACAGGAAACACCAGGGCATGTTAAGATTTCGCTTTGGATAAACAACAAAAGCTCTTCTAGTGCCAAGTAGGGAAGTAGAGAAAGGATATGCCTCTCTAGCAGAGGAGAGAAGTTCCGAGAAAGGGAAAGAATGATGGAGACAGCCCGAGGAAGGAGGTGGCCCCTTCCTCCTGACACTCGCTGAGTGAGCTTCACCTTCCCCGACGTCCACGAAGCCTGGCGGGAGTCATCACGCAGTGCCATCTGCAGTTCTGGAACGTGCCCAGGCGCTAAACACACTCCCTGGGCTTCTCACTCGATGAAGCACTAGAGGTTACTGGAGAATCGAAGGGGTTTAAGGCCACCGTAGTCCAAACATTCTCAATGTCAGTACAAAAACCCCCTCTCCGAATGCAGGATATGAATCAGTTTTATCTTCATTTTATTTATTCGTTCATTTTGTTTTTTCCTTGTCTCCCCCACCCCCCCATTGGCTTGTTTCCCCACAGAATTCCATCTGATGAGCACTGAGGTGACATTGCCCATGATCCTACCAACGCTAGGAGAGAGGAGACGGGGCCGTCATATGTGAAGATAGGCGAGTTCTCGGAATTTATTTAAACTTGCCTTTTCATTTTCAAAAGGAAGCAGGGTGGTTGCACAACATGTGAAAATGCACATATGTCACTGCGCACACTGAAATATCATCCCTGTCAGGATTGGCTGTGATAGCCTTCTGGTTGGACTCCCTGCCTCTGCCCATCCTCTCTCTCCTCAACCAGCCACCAGAAGGCTCCCTCCAAAAAAATAAGCCAGATACAGCCCTTCCCGGCTTAAATTCCTCCACTGGCTCCCGTCTTATTCTGAGTGAGAGTGAAAAATCCTTCCAGAGACCAGTGAGGCTCCTGATAACCAGGTGCCTAGTCCCTGTCCCCTCTGGGCTCGCCACCTCTCCCTCCTGTTCCTCCCCTGGCGTGGGATATAAAAATACTGTTCCCCAGCTCATCTCCCCCCAAATATATAAGTCAGACCTAGGACACAGCTTGCAACTAATGGGAAATGATTGTCAAGTTATCTGCCTGAAGGCACCAGCCATCCAGAGCAAGCAGACACCATTGTCTGTCCCACGTAGGTGGGGCTCACTCCCTGCTGTTAGGAACAGTGGATTGCTTCCCCTGAAAGCTTAGAATAAATCAAGTCTCCAGCTCAAGGACAATCAAAGTTAGGCTGCTGTCATGAATCTAGGATCCGCCCATCTTGCCACATGTGTACCCTTAATCCCCTCCTCTTCCTAAAACGTGTACACCCCTAGATACTCCCCCTCCCATTACTATATTACCTATAGTACAACGCCTTCCTGTGACGTATGCCTGCCTTTACCTGCCCTCTCTGCCCGTGCTGTGTGTGGACCTGGCTGGTGAGGTCATGGCCCTCCAGGAGGTGAGCATGCTACTATGAAATGTGTCTGACGCCTTTATTGCACCTTCTCTTCTAACTCTCTTATTCTCTATGATTTTACTATAACCTTTATATATCATAACCATACAGTTGTGCTTACCGAACCCGGGATAATGTGAGGGGCGGGTTTCCCCACACCATGGCTCACGCCTGGCCAGCCACACTGGCCTCTGCCCACAACACTCTTGCTCAGGATATCCGAATTTTCATCCCCATCCCACTGCTCATCCGTGCCCTAGTGCAACTTCTCCCTAATACCTCCTCTGACCATGCTGTTTAAAGTCATCTTCCCCATTCTGGAACCTGATTCTCCCCCCTCCCCTGCCCTCTCATTGCCCATACTCCTGGTCCCTGTCAACCGGTTGCTTAGTTATATATTTGGCATCTGTCTCCGTGAAGATGTAAGGCAGGTATTTTAGTATTCTGCTCACGACAACATCCGAGGACACGAAACCTGGGGCAGTATGCCCTCTCCAAACCCACTGCCACTGCGTGGATCCCAGCTCCTCGGGACCCTGTGAGGCCGGCTCAGGCCTGCTGATGCCTTATGGGAGCAGACAGAACAGCTGGTAGGTTTGGATGCCCAACCTTGAAGGTAGTATCTAACCCGTAACCCACAGCGCCACCAGGGCCTGGCACATAGTAGCTACTCACGGAAATGATGCATTGAACGTTGAATAAGTATAAGATAAAAATAATGATCAGCTGTGTGGAAGCAAACCTCGGTGAATTGCTTCCATAAAGATTACAGCCAAGATAGCCCTGGGAAGCCGTTCTACCCTGTCGAACTGGGTTTGCTACATATGCGGCCGCTAGGACTCAGGCTCCAACCTAAAGGTAGCTCCCAACAACATTCCAAGGCAAAAGGTCTTGGTGGAAAGCCTATCCCGTAAATAAGTGCGGCTTCAGAGTTAAAAACAGCTTTCCCTGAAGCCCTTTCCTCGTCCTATTCCTTTCGTAAGTCAGAAAATGATCACGAGCTGGAAGGCGCTGTCACGTTCCTGCTTCTGGGGTTAGCATTTAAAAATGCAGGAGACAGCATTTCCACTATGGGCATTTTCTGGACTTCACATGGAGCCCCTGAGGGATGCCAATGGTGAGCGCACCCGCTGTTAACTGAGAGATCAGAGGTCTGCATCTGCCCGAGGCACCCAGAAAAAGCCAGCCACCGAAAACCCAGCCGGGCACTCAGGCAGAAAGCGAGGGCCTATGTCTCGGTGTCCTCTCCCCTCTGTCCCACGTCTCGGTGCCTTGCGCGGAGCTGCGAGCAGCATCATGTGGGTGCAGAGCACCCCTGTTTACCACTTCTGCGGTTCCTAGGAAGGAGCCCTGGTGGTGGTTGGGGAAGTATCAAACCCACCAAGCATTCCACAGGAGAAAGAGGAGGCTGTCTGCTCCCATCAAGATTTGCAAAGCCTTGGATACCCTAGATAAGTTCACTAGGAGTCAGAGTCAGGGAAGACGTTGCCAGACTCTGGAAAATAAGTGGCATTTAGTAATTATCATTATCATAGGACATGTTATACTTTGGACATGGATTTGCTGCTGTTTCCTTATACAGAGGACCAACTGATTAAGAAATAAGTATGTTTATCTATGAAGCAGATCAAAAGAGGAGCTCAGTACAAAGCATAACCTTTGAAAAACGGATCAAGCTCTGTTGAACACTCATAGCATACTACATGTTTACGATGAAATGCTATTGCAAGGTAAAAGGGGGACCCTACAGAGCCCAGTGCTACTCTCTGCTACACACGGGGTCAGCATGAGTTAGAACTGACTCCCAGCCACTGGTGGGCACCGTGGGAAAAAGCACATCACTCCGTCGCAGGAAGAGCCTTTCAAAGTGCTTCCCGCGCCTCATCCTTACGCCGAGAATGGGCAAGAAAGTCCACATTCAAGACGTGCTCCCCATACTGTCAGCACTGTGGCATTCAATAAATGTCTGCTGATGGGCGAAGTTCCCATAGCGGCCACCCTTGTAGCAAAGGTCTGACTGCTCGCCATTTAAGTGCAAAATGTGTCAGAATCCGAAAATGCCAAACAGAATTCTCATTACCTCTCGGCAGCGTCTCGGATGAGCTGCTGCAGGTCCACCTCCTGCTTCCGCAGGGCTCCGAACGAAGACTGGCTCTCCACGAGACCTGTGCCTCCGACATTCAGCTTGACCTTCCCAAGAGCCGTCTCGATGGTCCCCGTCACGTGGTTTTTGAAATTGCCCTCGTAGTTCACGAAATCCGACTCCATGACCACTGGAATGAGAGACCAGCAGAGGAATCGAGTGATGGTGGACACCGCTGCCCTGAGCCTCAGGTGGCCTCGTTCCCAACGCTGGGGAGACCCTCGGTGGTGAAGCTGGCAAGTCGGCAGCCACGCTGCCTGCACACGCCAGATGAAATGGTGCCACCACCCTCGCGAGCTATCTGGGTGCACAGGATGAGTCTCGCACAGGGGCTGGATGGGAACGCTTGCTTTAAAAAAAAAAAAAAAGGTTTATTCCAATACACATTAGAAAGGTCCCTGCAGCCCGAGCACAGGTGAGTGAGGCATTCCAAGGCGAACGCGTGTTTGACCACTCTTAAGTGAAGAAATTGGGGGGCCATTGCAAAGGAACCACTACAAAACCTGTGAGAGGCAAGTTCGGTGGGACTGCCTATTCTCAGCCCATGCCACATGCTTTCTGTCCATGACGAGCATCATTTTGCCACCTCCCTAGCCGTGGGAAATGGTTATGTTTTCCTTCCCCACGTAGGTTCCAGCTCTCACAGGTCCCAGTGTGCCTGAATGGCACTGCAGGAGGAGGAGGACACAGCGGTCCCTGCCCTGTGGATCCCAGCACGCAGCATTTGGCAGGCCTGCCCCTTGCCCTGCTCCTGGGTCCATTCTCTTCCCACCCACCCATCTGGTAGAACGTTCCTCTAGTCTCCACTGACTATCTCCATGCCCACAAATGCCTGCCACACTCATTTTTCCAAATGTGACCTCTCCCTAGTCAACAATTCATGCAATTCCTTATCTCTGTCTTGCTGATAAGATAGATGGACCTGCCCTCCCTCCCCCCATCATCCTGTAATACATAAACCCTCTCCAGCCTGGCTTCCCTGCCCCCATGGTGATGCCTCCTGACCTCCCACCCCACCCCTAGGAACTGCCAGGCTCCTCTTCTGGCCACACGGGGGTGATTGCTACTACATTTCCTTCCAGGTCTTCCCCTTTCAACAGAACCTCAAAGGTAAATTTCTGATGGCCTCATACCTGAGCGACAGCTTTTTCACGTGGCTCCAGGTTTCAACCTTTCTGGGGTTTGTAGCCAACCAAATACCCTCGTCAAAGTCATCTTTGTCACCATCCTTGAGTTTGAGTTAGCTAGGCTTTCCACGCTGGGACTCTGTCATGACCTTGACCTCAGGTTTTCCTTGATTCTCAATTGCATTCCATTGTCAGATTCAAATCGACCTGGTGTCTGAAAGACTTCTTTCTATCCACTCAGTTTCCTAAGTACCCCCTCCCGTCCTCAACACCCATATTTCTTTCACTCTCATCTAAAAAGCCCACTGCCCAACCAGGATTCGTGAGAATTAATCGCCACTTATTATTTCGGCACTTTACAAGACGAGCCATCTCTCCACCTCCCCCAAACATGTACACACACACACACAGCTTTAAAAAATATTGCGATTAAAATCCTTTTCTAGCAACCTCCTCCTCCGGATGACAAGCACTTTGGGAAATGTTTTCAAGGCAGGATACAGTAATGGTCCAGAGTACAAAATTATAGCCCTACTATGAGCTCAGACGTACCGAAGCCAGTGAGACTGCCCCAGAACTAGGCACCAGCCAGTGAGACTGCCCCAGAACTAGGCACCGTTTCCTTCTTCTTCTTCTTTAATTGTTCTATTGGGGGCTCCTACAGCTCTCATCACAATCCATCCATCCATCTGTTGTGCAAGCACATTTGTACACTTGTTGCCATCATCATATTCAATCCATTTTCTTTCTACTTGAGCCCTTGCTATCAGCTCATTTTCCACCTCCCCAACTCTCCCTCCCTCATGAACCCTTGATAATTTATAAACATTTTTGTTCATGTCTTACATCAACCGCTGTCTCTCATCACCCACTCTTCAGCTGTCCGTCCCCCTGGGAGGGGGTTATATGTAGACCATTGTGATCAGTTCCCCCATTCTCCCCCCATCTTCCACTTACCCTCCTGGTATCGCTACTCTCATTCTTGTTCCTGAGGGGTTTATATGTCCTGGATTCCCTGTGTTTCCAGCTCATATCTATACCAGTGTACGTGCTCTGGTCTAGCTGATTTGTAAGATAGAATTGGGGTCATGATAGTGGGGTGGGGGAAGGATGCATTAAAGAACTAGAGGAAAGTTGTATGTTTCATTGCTGCTATACTGCACCCAGACTGTCTCGTCTCTTCCTTCTGACCCTTCTGTAAAGGGATGTCCAATTGTCTACAGATGGACTTTGGGTCTCCATTCCAAACTCTTTTCATTCACATTGATATGATTATTTGTTCTGGGTCTTTGATGTCTGATACCTGATCCCATCACCAGCTCATAATCACACAGGCTGATGTGCTTCCTCCATGTGGGCTTTGTTGCTTCTCAGCTAGATGGCCCCTTGTTTATCTTCAAGGCTTTAAGACCCCAGACGCTATATCTTTTGATAGCAAGGCACCATCAGCTTTCTTCACCACATTTCCATATGCAACTATTTTGTCTTCAGCGATTGTGTTGGGAAGGTGAGCATCACAGAATGCCAGGCTATTAGAACCAAGTGTTCTTGCATTGAGGGAGGACTTGAATAGAGGCCCAATATCCGTCTGCTACCTTAATACTTAACATATAAATATATGTGCATAGATCTACTTCCCTATTGCTATATATAAATATATTTACATATGTACATGCCTATATTTAGACCTATTTCCTTCTGTTATACCTCACTTGCCAGAATCACCCTTAGAAACAGGATGGGCACAGCCCCAGGAAAAACAAATCACTAGACCAGAAGAGCATGCTTATTAGTGGGTCAACAAAAACGACGGAAACACTCCATGCTTAGCACAATAGCCAGGACAATGGACTCAAAAAACAAAGCCCATGAAGGTGGCACGGGATTAGGCAGCATTCTGTTCTTGAGTGGGAACCACTCAGGGACAACTACTAACAACACTGTTATCAGTTATGAGGCCCTAAGTAGCATGCATCTCCCTGAACCTCCTGATTCTCATATGTAACTTGGGCATAATGCATAGGATCTACCTGGGGGAGTTAACTGCAAGTTGATATATGTAAAAAATGTACAGTAAAGCCTAGCACGTGGCAAGTGCTCCTTCTGGCCACTGGGTGCAGACCAGGGCACCACGTCCTGACAAGTAGGATAGTCCTGGCTTCAGCAACGTGTTAGCCAGAGGTAAACTCTACCTTCGGGAACACAGTTCTGGCTTCATTGGGTTTCTTACCACCCCTGGAAACTCTGTCCCTAAGTTGGGCACCACAATGAGTTTTAGCTATATGTTCTGAAAAGCCAGCCTAGTTTCACCTCCAAAAAGACATTACTTGTATTAACTTTTACATCAAGTCTTCATCTGCTGTTGGTGCAAGAGAGTAACTGAGGACATCACCATGCTGTGCCTGGGATTGCCAACAACCAACAACACACCCAAACTCCACCTTTCTGGGCAACACCCACACACTGCACTGCTGTGTGTGCCCCAAAGCAGCGAAGCTGAAGCATCCTGCAGCAACTCTTAAGAAGACAAAGAAAAGACGCCATGTTGTCCTCTTTGCAACAGCGCTAGCGACAACAGGGCACGGTATCCAGGGGAGAGGGTTGGACCTCTGATGAACAGAGCAGCTGGGCCTTCCCCATCTGCAGTGGCTGATCTAATTCGGGCAGCCTTTGCTATCTTTCAGGACACCTGGAAAGGGCAGTCTGGTAGCACAGAGCAGTAACATCGGCTTTTCAATGGCCTCTGCTCCCATCCAGACATTTCACCATCAACAACAGTCTACCAGAAGAACAGAGCATAGGATGCAAAGCGATATACTCCCCAGTGCTAACGAAGCAGTGCCGAGAATGAGCCTGGTTGAAGAACGCAATGGCAGGAAGAGCTGCCTGCAGTCGAGCTTGGGGATTGCCTGTAAACATGAAACATCACCCTGTCGCTCTTCTCTTTTAGTAGAGAAGATGTCAGAATTAGAGACCTAGGGCCGGAAAGAGGACTCAGATGCCCTTTAGCCCAACAGTCCTGAATTGAAAATACTGTCACACATCGCCAGCTTCCGAAGAGTCGTGCAGCAGCGAGGACCAAAGTCTTCAGAAAGTTCCCAACCACTAGCCCAGGAAGTCCATCTCCAGGAATCTACACAAAGATGATTGCATGAGGTCAAATAAATAAGCTATAAATATAATGTCTATTTTATTTATTAAATGATTTATTTATTTACTTATTAAATGTAAATGTTCATGACCATTTTATTTGTCAAACCCTAAATTAGAATGACTGAACAATTGAATAATACACAACAGAATACTGCATTTGTTAAGATTGGATTTTAAAATATTTAAACCTATGGAGGAAAGCTTATATAAGGCTAAATAAAAAGGAAATCATTATGTAAAAGTATACTTAATATATTCCCACTTTCCTTTTAAAATATTAGATACCTAGAAAAGAAACTATAAGTGTTACTGGATATTAACACTTAAAGGTAGAGTTCTGTTGATTCAAAACAATTTTTCTTCTTTATCTCTCTATTTTACAAATGTTCTACCATAATAAACAATCTAATTCTACATTTTTGTTGTTTGACCGCTCTTATGGATTGAATTGTATCCCCCCCAAAATTGTGTTGCGTTGTGAGTACTAACCCCTAACCCTGTGGATGTAAGTGCACTCTTGTTGAGGGGCCACATCAGTGCAGAGTGTGTCTTAACCCTAACCACTTTTGAGATGTGAAAAGAAAATATCAAAAAAGAGTAAGTAACAGGGAAAAAAAGAAACCCAGGCTAGATCAATTTATAAAGACAGTAACTGGATTAATGGTCTCTTAGGGGTATGACAGGGAGGTTGGGGGGAAATGGGGAGTCAATAACAATGAGTACAAGACATAAGACAATGTTCTAAAATTGATTGTGGCGATGATTGCTCAACTCTTTTTAGTGTGACTGAACTATTGAATTATATGACAATAAAACATTTTAAGGAAAAAAAAGAACAGATCAGGTAAAGAGGCAAGCAAGCACAGACAGGGGACAGAGAGAGGCCCTGAGAGACCCCAAGGAGCCCTGAGGAGAACTATAAAGAGGCTGAGTGATGGACTTCCCCTCCCCCGAGAGCGGCCAGAGGTCCCCTTCCCTTAGAGCAGTGGTTCTCAACCTTCCTAATGCCGCCACCCTTTAATACAGTTTCTCACAGTGTGGTGACCCCCAACCATAAAATTATTTTCGTTGCTACTTCATAACTGTAATTTTGCTACTGTTTATGAATCAGGCAACCACTGGGAAAGGGTCATTTGACCACCAAAGGGGTCATGACCCACA
>NW_022103920.1:81775820-81777251 GCF_000313985.2 Echinops telfairi
TTTTTTTTTTTTTTACATTTTATTAGGGGCTCATACAACTGTTATCCCAATCCATACACAAAAAGCCACGTTATTTTTAAAAAGAAAGCTATGACTTCATATTAGGCAAGCCTGAAACATTTGGTTCACTTCAAGAAAACACTTAAGTTCACGTGGAAGTAGTCCACCAGCCTATGTGATCCAAGGATTGTAAATAATACAATCCCAAACTAGAGGACAGAATGGTATTAGAGCTTAAATTCTGAACACCAGTTTTCAGAAGGCTATGGATGACAGTGGAAGCCCAAAATCCATTCGCAGGGCCGACACACAGATTGAGTCTCCAGAAAAGCCTCTCTGAGCATAGACAGGGATGTGAATAGTCTTGCTGTTAGACTGGGTCATTGAAAAGTGGATTAACGCTGATGTCACTAGGTTAAAATTTAACCTATTATTTGTTCTCCTTTGTATCCTATTTTTAAATTTGTTCTAATGTTTAATATATTCTGCTTTTTTATTGAGGCTTTTCTCAGTTTTACTTAATTATTGTTGGTTGTTTTTGTTTGTTTAATGTTTTTCTGTATATGAAATCCAATATAGGCAAGTATATACAGATAGTAAGTGGATTAATGGTTTCTTAGGGACATGGCGGGGAATATAGGGGAGAAATGAGGAGTTAATAATAATGAGTACATAGCCCTACAGGAGACAACAGTGGAGACACAGTGTGGGAATTCCGCCCAATCTGATCCCACCACACCGAGCAAAACACTAAGGGCGTGTAACAGAACACCAAGGAGAACAGAGCAACAAAGTCCCCAGGGAAAATCAAAAATAGATTTTGGTGTGAGGGCTTAGTGCCCGATTAGACTCAACCAGGAAACACTCCTAGAGGCCAACAAACAGTCCTTGAACTAACTACAAGCTCTTCTTTCTTGTTGTTGTGTTTTGTTTTGTTTTGTTTGTCATTGGCTTCTTGTTGCTGTTCTTTTGTTTTATTTTGTTGCTTGGTTTTGCTCTGTCTTGTTTTTGTGCATGTTATTATCTCCACAGCTCTGTTTAATTAAGATAGGCTGAATGAACAATCTGGAGAAGAAAACAACAGGACCGACAGTTGTGGGGACATGGGAGAGGGGGACCCTGGGGGAAAGGAAGTGTGTTAACAAACCCAGGGACAAGGGAACAACAAGTGATCCAAATCAGTGGTGAGGAGGGTGTAGGAGGCCTGGTAGGGGTGACCAAGATTAATATAACCGAGAGGAATTACTGAAACCCAAATGAAGGCCGAGCATGATAGTGGGACAAGAGGAAAGTCAAAGGAAATAGAGGAAAGAGCTAGGAGGCAAGGGGCATTTATAGAGGTCTAAAAAAAGCATGTACATATCAAATATATTTACATATGAGGATGTGGAAATAGATCTATGTGCATATATGTATAGGTTTAGTATTAAG
>NW_022103920.1:81778099-81786428 GCF_000313985.2 Echinops telfairi
GAGGAGCTGATGCCAGGGGCTTACGTGGAGAGCAAATGTTTTGAGAATGTTGATGTATGTATGGATTGTGATAAGAGTTGTATGAGCCCCTAATAAAATGATTAAAAAAGAGAGAGCGAGAGATAAGAGCTCAGGACACACAGAATCCAGAAACAGGAATGGGAGTGGTGATGCCAGAAGCGTAGGGGGAAGGTGGGAAGAGGAGGAAGCGGGAACGGATTGTAATGATCGACATATAACCATGCACCCCCTCCCAGAGGGACAAACAACAGAAACCGTGGGGGAAGGGAGACAGTGGTCATTGTAAGATATGAAAATAATAATAACTTATAATTTATGCAGGGGTCATGAGTGGGGGGAGGGACAAAAGAGGAGCTGATACTAAGGACTTAATAGAGAGTAAATGTTTGGAAAATAATGACAGTAACATATGTACAAATATGCTTGATACAACTGATGTATGGATTGTTACAAAATCTGTAAGAGCCCCCAATAAAATGATCTTTCAATAAAAATAAATAAATAATAATAATGAGTACAAGAAAGGAGAAAATGTTCTAAAATTGGTTGTGGTGCTGATTGTACAACTCCTTTTAATATGATTAAACCACTGGATTACATGATAAGTGAATTATATGCCAATAAAACAGTTTAAAAAAAGAAAGAAAGCACATATTTTAAGACAGCATGAAGTAGAGGAATTTATTGTAAGACAGCAAATCTGGATTTAAGATAGCACATGTCTAGAAGAAAAAACAGCTTATGTTCTGGGGCTAACTATAGAATATAATTGAAAAATCATACCTGGACTCACAAATTGGTCTTCCGTAAGTACATCATCAAGGGTAAGAGATAAAAATTGGTACTGGGGTCTCTGCCAGAACCAAAATTTCTTCCTTTTGGTCACCAGACTGAGCAGTTGCAGCTTATCCGAGTCATTCAAGTTCACTACTGGAATCAGGTCGCCACCAGCATCAATATCTCTCAGAAAATTACGTGTTGCCTTGGCAAACATTTTGATGGCTCCAAATTACCTGGGGGGGAGGGAAATTGGTTCTCTCAAAATCAAGCATGAAGTTGTAATTTTGAGACTTTTGTTTAAAAATTACATTACATTCTCCCTAGCATCAATCAGTTCACAATGGGAGAATATCTTATCCCTAGGAAATCTTTAAGTTTGAGGTTAGTTCATGACAAAGAAAGCAAATGACGTCATTGAAGGAGAAGATGTGTACTGAGTAGGACAGGCTCGGTTGTGCTTCCGAAACAAACATCCCTCACATCTCAGGGACTTGTGAAAATGAAGGTTGATACTAGCTATGCAACGCCGGGGGAGAGGAAAGCTTTGCTGTCAAAGTGATTCGGGGATCCAGATTGATGCCCCAGTCACCGTCTTGCGCACTGACGGTCATCACCCAATCGGAAAGAGCCTGGAAGGTCTCGTGCCATCAGCTAGATGCTCCAGCCCCAAAGCAGCACGGCGTGTCCACTCAGTGCCAGGACCAGTCACAGGACTTTCATGCACTGGCAGTATGCAAGGCACTGGCATTACACTGCTGAGCCCAATGAAAGAAACTTCAGTTACAACCACAAAGCCAGGGTCTATGGGAATTCATAGTGACCTATGGGAATTCATCCTACTGGCCCAAGCAGAGGGGGCAGTAGGATCTGCCTCAGCTTACCACTGGTGTCAGGGTCTCTATTTTTATGGCTTCTCTTCTGGGACAACAAGGAGCCCTGGTGATGGCATGGTTAAGCATTGGGCTGCAATCGCATGGTCAGCAGTCAGACCAGCAGCAGCTTCGCAGGAGAAAGACTGGGCTTTCTACTCCGATCAACACTTACAGACTAAGACACCCACAGGGGTTTCCTATGGGTCGCTGTGAGTCAACATTGACTCGATGGCAGAGAGTTTGGTTTGGAGTGTTCTGGGACCAACGAGCCCTGATGGCATAGTGGCCACACATTGGGCTGCGATCTGAAAGGTCAGCAGTTGGAAAACAGCACCAGCCAGTCGTCAGGAGAAAGGAGGGCCTTTCTACTCCCGTAAAGAGTGACGGTCTTGAAAACTCACGGGCGGCGCAGTGCTGCCTGCATACAGGCTCAGCATTGACTCGGTGGCGGGGAGTTTGGTTATTTGGGCTTGTTCTGGAGCAAGCTGAAAGGGTATCTGTCACTTGCCTTCACATCAAACCCATGACTGCAGAAGTCAAATCAGATGCACCATTAAAAAATAACACCAAACCAAATAAAACCCATCTGTATGAGGTCTGACACTGTACTGACACTAGTCCATCCCCAAGGGATTAGAGGATTACAAAAATAACAATAATAACAAAATACGGACATAGTTGGTTTGTTTGGTTTTTTACATTTTTACACCTACAGCTCTATTTGCCTCACTAGCAAAACAGGCTGCTGTGTGGAGTGTTACTGGAGGTGGCTACTGCTTCTGAAGGCTTCACTAGAATCAGGGCACTCACTCGCTCATAGAACTCTTAGAAAATGTTCTCCTTGTGAAGTAAATTAGCTCTTTCTTTATGCTTGAGTACATAATAAGTTCACATGATGCAGCAAGAAAATCGAAACTACAAACCATAGAGAAAGCATACACTGAAACAGGCATTCCTGCCCATGCCTAGCTACCTCCCAACTCCAGCCGAAACCCCCTCCAAATAACCTTGACATCAGCATCATATTTTCTCATGCAGATACAAGTAAAAAATAATCTATGCAGTACGTTCATCTTGATAGTTGCAATATTAACCCAGTTCCAATTCACAGTGACCAGAGTGGAACTGCTCCTATGAGTTTTTGACACTGTAACTCTTATAAGAGTAGAAAGCCTCAGCTTCTCCCTCAGAGAGTGGCTAGTGGTTTCGAACTGCTGACCTTGTGGTTGGGAGCCCAATGCTTTACCCACTCTGCCACCAGAACTCAGTCATTGGCCACTAGCCTGTTCCCGAGTTCCAGATTACGTTGCTATTTAAATTTTTTATTATTAAAAAAAAAGAAAGCGTATACAATAAGGGGGCATCTAAGCTTCATGATAAAAACCCATTATCATTTTTTAATCTTAACCACTTACTGACATATACTTTACATATCACGTAATTCAAGAGTTGAAACATATTCAAAAGAGCTGTGATGACTGTGATCGATTTTAGAACATTTTCTTCTTCAGGCCCATTGTAGTTTCATTCCAGTTTTCCACGAACTTTTGACGTCCCCTCTCATGCGTGTACATATGTGCCACTCCTCTCGTCCCCTCTCATGCGTGTACATATGTGCCACTCCTCTCTGGACATGTGTATCTAACGGGCCGGATCCCAGGAGAGGGGCTGCTCGAGGAACGGGCCCGTGCGTCTGTAGCGAGAGCAGGCACTGCACACGTAACCTTCCCCGGAGCTGCCCCAGTCTGGTAGGAAAGTGTCCGTCTCGGCTGGTGACTGGTCAAGCTTTGACTTGGCCAGTCTGGCAGGTGAGGAAGAGCAGCTCGGTTTGGTTTGGGGTTCTGCACTACTAATACAAAGGAAATAAGGCCTCTTTCATCCTGCTCAAAAGAAAAACGTTTCATGTCTTTGGCTTATTTGCTGGCTTTGGTCCCTGCCCATCCCCGAGGCCTGCCCTTTGTTTCTGGAAACTCTTGATCTATGTTTGACATAAACAGTCAAACATATAAATAGAGAATTAATACAAAAGCTTTTATAATGAGACAGTCAGAAACAATAAGCTGTCCCCATCAGTCTCAAGCATCTAAAGCAGGTGGTCCATTGTAAAAAGTCAAGGTTTACTTGAAGGAAGATGCATTCTTTGCTAGCTTCTAAGGATGGGAGCGACGGAGGGTCAGTTCTGAACCAGAGTAGAGGTATTAACTTGGGTGAAGGTAAAGGCAATATACAATAAGGGGAAAGGCCTCACAACATGGCCAAAGCAAGAGAAGACACTGGGAGGTACACGAGACTAAAAGGGGAAAGAAGGTAAATACTGCTACATGTGCAAGTCTGCAGCATCATAACATCCAACAGTATCGAAAAGTGTGTACACAGGGAGACAGGCAAACTGAACAGTACGGGAAGGTGACAGGGAATCCACGTGTGTGTGTGTGTGTGTGTGTGTGTGTGTGTGTGTGTAGGATTGGCAGAAGTTAGTACGGCATACGATGTATCTGTATGTGCTGTAAAAGCATCCAAGGATATGATAAAGCGTACAGGAAGCAGAGTTCTAAGAACTTCTTAGCCACAACCGAACACCTTGAGGGAATAAGTCACAGTGAGCTTCGGGACCCAGGGCCAGTCTTGGGGAGCATCGAGGGTAATGGGCAGCACATATGCCACAAAGCACTAGTCTACATTCTGCATGGAGGGAAAGGGACTGCTTGCAATCGGCCATCGAAGACACGGTGGCTGCTCTCTTCGCCTTCAAAGCAAAGATGAATGAAGACAATTAAAACTCAAGGAAACAACTAGTCCAAAGGAATAATGGGCCACACACGCCACAGTCCCCACTCCCCTGAGAACAAGAACTAGGCGGTGCTTGTTACCACTACGCGTGCTTTCAGCAGTTTTAGGGAGAAGTCTCAACATCACATAGTAAGGCGCTGTCCATATTTTACAGGAGGCCCTAGCCAGAGAGGGAGAAAAAAGGTAGAACAAAAATTTTAATTATCTGAAAAATGTTTAATTATCTGAAAATTTTTAATTAATTAAAAATTTTAATCATGCCTGGTATCTGATGAGACACACCCATCAGTAGAGACTCTGATACTGTAGCCTTTAGCTACTGGTCAAGCCTGAAACTGAATCCATTCTTGAAGCCAAATTTCAGCCCACGGACAGGCCGAGAAGTGCACTGTCCTACCAGGGAAGATTGCACTCCCCAATACAATCAACCCCAGGAGACCGAAAGTGCAGCATTTCCCCCAAAACAAAGCTCAGAATGCAGGAAGGGACAGGAACGACAGACAAATGGAAATGGGGAACCCAAGTAGGAAGCAGTAAGAGTGCTATTACATTCAGGGGATGTTGCAACCCGTGTCGCAAAAGAAATCGTGTGGAAATTGTTGAATGGAAACTGATGGACCCCAAACCACAATAAAAAGTTTAAAATACATAAATCATGCAACCCATCTAACCAAGAGAGATGAAATCACTCACAAGGGTCTCGGGCCCAAAGTGGCTGACACAGACAAGTCGCAAGCAGCCAGAAGTAGGACTTAGAATTCAAACCTGCAGAACCCACCAACCTGCAAGCAGGTGTCAGTGGGCTCAGAAGAAATACAGCTCAAATTGCTCACGAACTAAAACAAAACTCAGTGTAGTTCATAGGTAAAACCAACCTCCTGGGGAGCGAACACAAAGCATCCTTATACACATCTGTTTAATCCGGCTCTCTAGCTCAGAGTAAATTAGAATTGGGGGGGAGGGGGTGCAGAGAGAACAGGGTGAGAACAGGCTAGCTTGGCTCAGACTCCTGCATGAGACCAAGAAAGCAAGACGACACCAAAGAATTATTAAGATACAAGTGTCCTTGGCTGGTTGGAACAAAGAATCCTAAATATAGTTGCCAAGGTCACAACGACACGAGAAGATACTAAAACCGCTAGCCCCCATTCCTAAGACTGATTCTTGGAATTATCATGTCTGCAATTAGAAGGAATCCAGTTCTTCCTAACGCCCTATTCAGGATTCTTCTCCAGAGCAACTCTGGTTCATCCGTGGATCCCTAGGGAAGAAGTCCCAACATCAAACAGTAGGTCCTGTCCATATTTTACCAGGAGCCCTGGTAGCGTAATGGTTTCTCACCGGGCTGCTAACCACAAAGCCCGCAGCTTGAAACCACCAGCTAGTCCTTAGGAGAAAGTCAAAACTTTCTACACCCATAGTTACAGTCTCGGAAACCCACAGGGGCAGTTCTACCCTGTCCTATAGGGTCACTGTGAGTTGAAATCAACTCCAGTGAGTTTGGCTTTTCGAGGTAGTTCATATATTTTTCAAATGTTAGTTCATATTTTACAAATGCAGGAACTGAAGTTCAAAGATGCTAACTTACCCACGGTCTCGAGGATGGGAACAGGCCTGGGGTCTGGGAGTTGGCCTGTTACTCTCAGCTGCGCCCTGGTGCTGCTGCACGGCCACTCACAACTAGGCCCTGGTGTTCTCCTGTTGGGCACAAACAATTTGAAAGAACATCAACATTAGACAAGGTCACTTGATGGTTATAATCACGATGAGACATATCACGTCTAAACACAGACAAAACATGTACATTTGTCCAAACCACACAAACATACGGAAGAGCTCCTCTCCTAGTTACTGTGAGTGGCTGTTCTTCCGCATTCATCAGATTGTTGCACTGCAATCTGTCCTGCCTATCGGCAAGATTTAATAAGCCTCCAAGTCGGGAATTTCTCTTTTCCCGACAGCATCCAATTCTGCTTAAATCCTCCACAAAAATCACCCAATATCCTATCATAAGTCCTCCCAACCCACTTCTTACCGAGTCATGCCCATGGCCCCACACAGTGTGAGGTCTCTCTCACTGCGGTGAGCAATAAACCCAACTTGTTCGATTCAAACTATATTCCGGGGTGCCTCTGCTGGGCACTGAGAGTCATATTAGACAAGCTTCCAACTGAGGTCCGCTGGGCCCACTCTGAGCTCTTGACCACCTTCTTCAGCTGATTCTTTGTTCGGCTTTTTTGTTTATAAAGTTTGGGTTACCCAGGATTCATTTTACAAAGGTAAGAAGTGTGCTCGACAGGGCAAGCACTTAGGTTGGAAACAAAAAGTACTGCTGAGAAATAAGCTATTTCCTCACCATCTGGGGAAATGAGACGTGGCTGTTCTTGCCTCACTGCCAACAAGTTTGGCACATGTTGGATTACTTCTAGTTTTCTAAAGCGCAAGGTGAAATTTAACTTATGAAACAGAGGTGTCATCCGTTTACCGCCTAGCGCTTGCTGACCTGTTCTTGAGCTTATGTTCAATGAGATGACTCAAAACCAAACTCACTGCCATCGAGTCAATTCTGACTCATCGTGACCCCATAGGACAGGGTAGAACTGTCCCTCTGGGTTTCTGAAGACTGTAACTGTTTACAGGCGTAGAAAGCCTCATCTTTCTCCCAGCCAGCAACAGGTGGTTTTGAACTGCTGACCTTATGATTAGCAGAAGTGATATTCATTTTTTCTAAAACCCAAAATCAGGATGTGAAATTAAAAGTAACTGTTACAAGCTAGGCATTAGCATCAGAAAGCAAAGTGGAGTGGGATGGCAAAGGCTTTGAGAAGTGAATTTGTTGACAGAAAAAAGAACGGCTAAAAGAACCCCTCCGAGGGCCTTGAAGGATCCGCGGTGGCGCTATGGGTCGCACTGAACTGCTTAATTCAAGGTCTGCATTCAAACCCACCAGTCAGCGCTCTGCAGGAGGAAGAGGAGACTCGGAAACCCTATAGCGGGTCCCCAGGAGTCGGAATCCACCAGGTGACTGTGCGTTGGTTTGGAATGTGCCAAGCACAGAGAAAAAAGCACTTGGAAAATACAAAGTTTCCTCTGAAAGCCAGCATGGAAGAAGGAACAGCAGGCCACGGGTTGGAGCCATTTCTCTCTCAGATCTGTCCAGGCTCAACTGCTCTCGGACATTTTTAATAAGCACATCTTGTTCGGTGGTGGATTTTGAAAACGCTTTACTCCACACTCATCCACCTTCCACTCCCCAGAGCTTTTTTACATTCCTCTTTCGGTCCATCTGTCTATCTACCTGCCTTGCCCTCTAAAGGTAGCGAGGTCAAGACATCTAGTCCTCCCACTCACTGTCTGGAGCGGAGTAGCCACTCAAGGGGTGGTTCTTTCCTAAACGCTGTGCAACAAATGTCCTACTACGCGCTGCCCTCTAGGCTTCCCCTCTCCTCTAGCTGCAAATAGGAAAGGGGCCCCTAAACGGCCGGGATCCCCACGTTGGGCCAAAGCAAGCCATGCGTGCGTGTAGCTGTTCAAAGTCACCCCATTCCTTCCCCAAAGTGGGCGTGGACTCCTCCAAGTTCAGGGTGGACATACACATACTCCCCCAAGCCCCCAAGCCGGGAAAGTTGAAGGTTTAGTGACAACCAGGGGAGAAACCGGAAGACAGCAAAGATTCGGGCGCAGAAGGTCTCGGCGGTCCTTGCCCCGTCGGAGAAGGAAGCGGAGGCGGGGACAAGAGCAAGGCGAAGGAGGGGACGGGCTTATGGGCTGGGGGCTGGGGTCGATTTCGTGGAAAGGGGCCACCTTTCCCCGCGCTGGGCCAGCCGGTCCTCCTGAGGAGGGAGGCGTGTCCCGGAGAGCAGCAG
>NW_022103920.1:81786700-81796022 GCF_000313985.2 Echinops telfairi
GACGGCGCTGGGGGCCCGGCGGTGAAGCTGGGAGCCTGGGAGGAGGGGGCGCGGTCGGGCCTGCGGCCCCGGTTTGGCGCAACCTCGCTGATCCTCATCCAACTGCTTGGTTCCCTTGCTTCGTGTGCCTTCCCGGACCTGGGTCGCTAGGCCAGGTCTCAGCTTTGACCAAAATCTTAGCGCGCTTTGGGGAATTTACAGCCTGGGACGCACCGGGGGGCGATGCCACGCCTGAAAGTGTGTGCCCACCTCCTGGAGGGGCTCCGATCTGCCACCTCCAGTTAATGTGCTCTGGGTATGGTGGCTTCGGGATGCCACAAGGAAAGTCCCCTAGCTCTCTAGCCTTCTTGTTGTGGGACGTCGACTCCCAGCGCCCCGAAGGAACACAGTAGAATTGCCCCCTGAGGATTTTCTTGGCTGTCAGCCTTTCGGGAGGGAGCGTGGTCAAACCTTTCTTCTGCAGAAACTCAAGTGGGTTTCAGCTGCCCGCTTTTTTGGTTAGGAGCTGAGCACGTAGGCAACCCTTTGGGGTCAATTCTCTGATAACATATCTAAACCTAATCATTAAGGAAATGGCACTCGACCACAATAACTTTTTTCCCTTTAAATTTTATGTGGCATTGCTCTAGAGAATGTACCCAGCAAACAAGTCAATTAGCAGTTGTACACCTACCATTTACTGACTGATTGCATGCATTGCGTTATGCAACCATCCTCCTCCTCGTTTTGAGTTACTCCTCCCTGTTAACTCAATGCTCCCTAAAGTTCCCATTTAATCTCTTGTGTTGCCATTGTCAATTTGACCCCATCTTTGATAGTTCTGAAAGGTAGCTAGATTTAGGGACAAGTGGGGTTGTCTCCCCAATCCTGCAAAGGCCCATCTAGGGGGGTTGGAAAGAGATCAGACAGCCCTTGGACACCTCTGGAAAGATCCAAACTGAATGTGTACAGCCTAGGACCCCCTAGCACAGATGAAACTTAAAACCTAACCTCCACCTAGGACCATGACCTCACCCAGGTGGGTTTAATCACAGTCCATGAGGTCAACCAATACCTTCAACTATGCCTCCCCAGCCAGAGGTGTTAAATACCCCAGGTGCGGGAAGGCCAGCCCTCTTTTTACTCTGCTCCTCTTCAGCGCAGGTGGAGGGTGGGGTCTCACCTACATGCCCCCTCAGGACCCGCTGCCGGCCTGCTTGGGGCCACATGCTCTTGGTCTCTGGGTCACTAATGATTAGTCGCAGGGGACCGCATTGCGGTGGTTTACCGTTGGGAGGTTGTTGGCCCTAACCACGTGGAGTTGGTTTTTTGATTCCTTGACAGTCAGGATCAGACAGACGTCCAGCCCTACCAAACGGTAGTCCAGAAGACGGCTACCCAGTGAGTGTAAGGGCCTCTGGATACGCTCACACAGGGGTCCCTTTTCCACATTCTCAGTTCTCATTTTCCAGGCCCCTCCCCAGTCCCCGTTGAGGATGCGTGGGCACACAAAGATAGCGGAGGTGGCAAGCTGCACTAGCCAGGCATCAGACTCCGAGACACGGGGTCCCTCGTGACGGTCACATTAAGAACCACGTGTGGCGCTATGGAGATACAGACAGATTCTAGATCCAAACAGGACTAAACAAAAATGTAAATGGCCCCTAAGAGCCCCGCTGAAAAATGGACCATTGTTCAGCGGTATTCATAGCTAGTCCTAAAGGCAAATATGAGCGCTAGGACTCCTTGGGGCATTCTCCAGAGGTGACAGGTCATGAGGGGCTGGGTCTCTGCAGAGCCGCAGGCTTCGGCTGTGAGTAGTCAGCTTCCAGCTCTGGCAGTGCGTCAGGCCTGTCGCCGTTCCCAGCAGAGGCTCTCCTCTCACGGGCAGTCTGAGTGTTTCAAAGGGTCTGGCTGGCGGTCCACGTAGGGGCAACTGGGATGTGAGCTTTCTACTCTCGCGTGACGGATCCACGAAGCATGCCCTGTCACTTTAAACGCAGTTGGGGTTACCAATGTTACGGAATGAGTCCTGATCCATGCCGGCTTTAAGCGTCCCAGATTCCCGTTTTTGACCTACACTGAGTCACCGGACGGGGCGGCGGTGAAGCTGGGAGCCTGGGAGGAGGGGGCGCGGTCCGGCCTGCGGCCCCGGTTTGGCGCAACCTCGCTGATCCTCATCCAACGCTTGGTTCCCTTGCTTCGTGTGCCTTCCCGGACCTGGGTCGCTAGGCCAGGTCTCAGCTTTGACCAAAATCTCAGCGCGCTTTGGGGAATTTACAGCCTGGGACGCACTGGGGGGCGATGCCACGCCTGAAAGTGTGTGCCCACCTCCTGGAGGGGCTCCGATCTGTCACCTCCAGTTAATGTGCTCTGGGTATGGTGACAAAATCCCTTAGTACTGAGGGGTAAAACTAAAATCAGGATGACTGGACACTGTGTCAGGTCAAATGGCCATCCTTTGGAGTTGATGGGCTCCCGGAGGGCAGACTCAACCTACAGAGATCTTTTTATTCAAAATAGTATTTGTGGCTAAATTTTGTAAACAGTCCTTTTGGTGTCACCTCCTCTGAAAGTGTGACCACCAGTGCATTCTGCACCCTTGCACTTCCCCTAATGCAGCCACTAGCTGCCATGGGGACTCTGACTCACAGAGACTCCATAGGTCAGAGTGGAGCTGCCCCGTGGGATTGCCAAGGTTGTAATATTTCCAGAAGTACACTGACGAGTTTCCAGAGCAGCTGATGAGTTGTAATTGCCAACTCTTTGGTTAGCAGTTGAACACTTAACCAGGCCTGTCCCCCCTCCCCCCTGACTTTCTCTAGCCTATCAAAATTCACTGCCACTGAATCATTCCTGCCTCCTAGCAACCCTATAGGACAGAGGAGAACTGCTCCTGAGGGTTTCTGACATTGTAAACCTTTACAGGAGCTGACAGCCTCATCTTGCTCTTACAGGAACTGGTGGGTTGAAACCACCAACTTTGAGGTTAGCAGCACCAGGACTCCTCCTTTAGCCTACAATAGCCCTAATGTCTGCTTGTGTATCTAGATTTGTGATATGCCTATCATCACGCATTCGTCCTGATGCTAATTACTTTGTGTCAACTAGAAATCAAATAGAGCTCACTGTCCTTGAGTTGATTCAGATACATAAGGACCCTGGAACACAGGATATAACTGTGTTTCCACACAAGTTAGTTTACGGGAGTAGAAAGCCTATTTTTTTCTCCTGTGGAGGGTCTGGTGGTTCCAAAATGCTGACCTTGCCCTCAGCAGCCCAACATGTAAACCGCTGCCTCTCCTTGGAAACCCTGTAGGGAATTCTCTCCTGTGAAACCAATTCTGTCCTGTGAAACAGAATTGAGTCAGCAGCAGTGGGTTTGGTTTTTGTTTTACTAACAGCTTAACTTTTATTGAGGAACCCTGGTGGTGTAGTGGTTATGCACTGGCCTGCGATCCACATGGTAAGCAGTTCGAAACCATCAGCAGATTCTCAGGAGAAAGACTGGGCTTTCTACTCCTGTAAACAGTTGCAGTCTCAGAAACCCACAGGGGAGTCACTATGAGTCAGCATTGCTTCAATGGTAGTGAGGGTTTTATTTTTGGGGTTAACTTTTATTGAGTTAGAATTTGTGTGAAAATTTCTAGCTTAGAAAGCTTCCAATTTAGAGAAATTAAATGCCACCCCCACCGCCCCCAACTCTACTCTGTTTTGAGGGAACTCTCATGGCATAGTTGTTACACATTGGGCTGCTTACCTCAAGGTCAGCAGTTAAAAATCACCAGCTGCTCCACGGGAGAAAGACAAGGTTTCTACTCCTTTAAGGAGTGACAGTCTCTGCTTCTCCTCCTGCCACAGGCAGCTGCATCGTCCCACACAGTCTCAGCCACATTCCGATGGTGAAGGTCAGAGTGCATGGATTTGGCAGCAATGGGCGCCTGGTCATCAGGGCTGCTTTCGACTCTGGTAAAGAGGACATTGTAGTTATCAATGACCGCTTCATTGACCTGAACTACCTGGTCTCCATGTTCCAGTATGATCCCACCCACGGCAAGTTCAATGGCACCGTCCAGGCTGAGAACGAAAAGCTTATCATCAATGGGAAGTCCATCTCCATCTTCTGGGAGCGGGATCCCACCAACAGCAAGTGGGATGAGCCTGGGCCGAGTATGTCATAGAGCCCACTGGTGTCTTCACCACCACAGAGAAGGCTGGGGCTCACCGGAAAGGTGAGACCCAAAGGGTGATCATCTCTGCCCCTTCTGCCGATGCCCCCATGTGTGTGATAGGCATGAACCACGAGAAGTATGACAACTCCCTCAAGATTGTCAGCAATGCCTCCTGCACCACCAGCTGCTTGGCCTCCCTGGCCAAGGTCATCCAGGACAACTTTGGCATCGTGGAGGGACTCATGACCTCAGTCCACTTGATCGCTGCCATCCAGAAGACCGTGGATGGCTTCTCTGGGAAACCCTTGTGCGATTCAGAAAGCAAATGAGCTTTGGGGCTGCTCAGAACATCATCCCCCATCTATTGGTGCTGTCAAGGCTGTGGACAAAGCTATCCTGGAATTGCATGGAAAACTGCCTGGTATGGCCTTCCGTGTTCCCACCCCCAATGTGCCAGTCGTGGATCTCACTGCTATCTGGAGTAAGCTACCAAGTAGGATGACATCAAGGTGGTGGTGAAGCAGGCATCAGATGGCCCCTTAAAGGGCATCCTGGGCTACACTGACAGGCAGGTCGTTTCCTGTGACATCACCAGCGATATCCACTCTTCCACCTTGGATGCTGGGGCTGGCATTGTCCTCAACAACCACTTTCTCTAGCTCATTTCCTGGCATGACAAGGAATTTGGCTAGAGCAACAGAGTGGTGGGCCTAATGGTCCACACGGCCTCCAGGACCACCAGCCCCAGCACCAGCACTAGAGGAAGAGAGGCCCTCCGCTGCTGGGGAGTCTTTGCCCCAACTCGATCCCCGGACACACTGAGAATACCCCATCACCGAGAGTTTCCATCCAGACCCCTGGAGAAGGGGAGGGGCTTAGAGAGCCCCACTTTGTCATGTACCATCAATAAATTACACTGTGCCCAGCAGAGAGAGAGAGAGAGTCAGAAATCCACAGGGGCAGTTCTGCAGGTCCTGTTGGGTCATATCTGTCAGAATCGACTAGATGGTGATGCGTTTGGTTTGGTCTGGACGCTGGGTGATTGGCCTTGGGTTTTCTTTATTTCTTTTTGCTTCTTGGGTTTTCTTTATCTTTCATGTTTCCCTGAAAGAAGGGAAGGCAGAAGGTTAGAGGACACAGAAATTTTTTTTTAACTTTTGTGGATAAGTAAGTATAAAGGGCACAAGCATTTCTATTGATGTGACAGAAATCCCACTGTGTACAGCACGGTCGGATGTGGATCCGGGATGCTGGGAAGCACTGACGAGGAATCACAAAGCACAGGGATGAACTGGGAGAAAACAACTCATTTTTCATTTTCCAGCTGGCACAGTTTCCTTTTCAAAAGCCCGCGGTCCCACCAGGCCTTGTCAACTCTACCCTGGCGGTGGGAAACTAAGCACCCCTGGCTAGTCAAAAGAAAAGTTTGCACGTATTCAGAGAGGTCTTAGAAGACACTTCCCAAACCAATCAGCCATTGAAAACTCGACGGAGCAGGTTCACTCTGACCTACCCACCCCGAGGGCACTTGGGGTTGGAGTTGACGCCACAGCAGCCAGGGCGAGCTCCTGGAGGGCAGGGGGCAAGCACGTCTCTCATGCCAGGTGTTCAGTACCAGAGGAGGGAATTTGAACATAGCTGGTGCTTCGTAATTGCTTATCGATTGATTGGCTTGAATATTATAGACTTCCAGTCCATAGTTATGGATCATCTATGTGTACTGTTCTCTACTAGACCAGGAGCAATGACTGAGAGACAAAATCACAGCCCTGCGAGGCTTGCACTCAGAAGTATAGAGATTTGTCCTAGCCTTCAAGAGATTCTGGAGGCCCTGGGGCCCTGTTGTGTAAATGCAATTGTACTGCCAAGGGCAAGCTCGATTGTTGGCTTTCATGAAGATGTTCAGCCTCAGAAACCATATCCAGGGTGCCTATGCTTGGTCTGAAGTCAGGAAAGGTGGGGGACAGGGTTGTATCCTCTCACCATACTTATTCAACTGTATGCTGAGCACAGCACCAGAGAAGCTGAACTACATGCAGAAGAATATGGCATCCGGATTGAAGGAAGGCTTGTTGACAACCTGCCACACGCAAATAACACCATCTGCTTGCTGAAAGTGAGGAAAGCACTTGCAAAGATGGCGAGACTTTGTCCATCACACATATTTTGGCCATGCTGTCAAGAGAGACCAGTCCCTGGAGGACAACCTGTTTGGTAAAGTGGAGGGCCAGCAAAAAAGACCCTTGTCAAGATGGATCAACGCAGCAGCTGCCTCGATGGGTTCAAACATACGAACCATTGTGAGGAAGGCACAGGACCACGCGGTGTTTCGTTTTCTTGTTCATAGGATTGTTATGAGTTGGAATCAACTCCATGACACCTAACAACAATGTGAGTTGGAATAAGGAACCCTGGTAGTATGGTAGGCTATGGATTAAGCTGTTAACCGAAAGGTCAAAGGTTCAAACCCACCAGTCCCTCCACCAGAGAAAAATGAGGCTGCTTGTTCCCTTAAAGACTTAAAAGTCTGGGAAACCAAAAGGGGGGAGTCTATCCTGTCCTATACCATCACTATGAGTTAGAACCAATTCTGTGACAGTGAATTTACTTACATGTTTGTTGTTCATTATGAGTCAGAATGGACTCTTGGCAGTGGGTTTGGTTTTTTGGATTCAAGAGGTCATGGGAAGAGGTAGGGTGGGGTTTTCCTCATGGGCCTTGTACTTTGAACTTATCTCTATAAATAAAACTAAAAACAAAAATCTCACTGCCATCAAGGCAATTCTGACTCATAGTGCCTCTATAGGTTTCTAGGCTGTAAACTTAAGGGCAGAAAGCCTCATTTTTCTCCTACAGAGTAACTGTTGGACTCAAACTGCTACCACTCAACGCGACTCACTCTGCCACCAGCACTCCTTTATCTCTAGATAGCCCTGTGCTTATCTCAGGACCATCTTCCCTGATGACCCAAATTAAAAGTGCAGTTCATCTACCCCAGAAACCCTCCTGGCTGTATGTTTGTACTTATTGACATCTGATAAACTGCTTACTGATTTTATTTATTCCTTTTCGGTTCTCCTAGAACAGAGAAAAGACATCCTTCCTTTTTGTGCAGCATACTCAACATCTAGCATAAGTACTTACACTCATTGCCCATGAAATGAAGGAATTCTCCAACCTGATTGTGGGGTTGCCTGCCAGAAGAAGCCAGCTCCTAGCACAATCACTACGGGTTCGGTAGGCGCAATTGTACAGCAATAATAAGTAAATATTATAGTAAAGTTATAGAGAGCATGAGAGATAAAAGAGATATATAGAAATAAATGGAGTCAGACACATTTCATGGTACCATGCTCACCTCAGCCCCGCTTGGTAATCCACGTGGAGGGAGGGGGAAGGGAAGGAGGGCAAAGGAACAAGGGAGAGGAGGGTGAGCAGCAAGGAGGTCAGAGTCCGATGGTTCTATATTGCTGACCCATGCTTATATACCTTTTGGGGGCAAGCCAGCCCACTAATTACAGGTAGAGACATCCATCATAGGGAGGAGCTGCACTATAGGTTACACAGCAATGAGAGGGTGGTCTAGGGGGTGGTCTCTGGGTCTCCATAGGAACCATTATCAGTAGGGTGCAAACCCCTCCTACAGGAGCCTGTCCATTGTCTCCAGCAGCAGGGAGCAGGCCCAGTGCAGTCTGCCAACTGATCGCCCTGGGGGGGGCGGGGGGAATGCCTGCGCATCTGACCTCCCCCCACAGTTGCCCTCTCCTTTGTAGCAAAGCGGTACACAATTAATAGCTATTGGATAGAATAGGGATTGTTGAGAGGGGTGGTCCCCTTTGGATTCCCTACCCTGCCAAAATCATTAAATATTCAAAGAGAACATGAGTCGGTGTCCCAGCCACGTCAAGAAAACATTTACCTGTGCTCTTGGTTCTGTATCTTCATAAAACTCATAAAGCAATGACTGTCGCTTGCTATCAGACATGATTGCCCCCTGACCTAGGGCATTAACCTTACGAACACACTCATAGCCCGGGTGCTCCTGAAGTTCCCACTCCATAAACTCCTGTCCTCTATCTAGAGAGGCCAGCATTCATTGCTAAGGTTACGTAAGCTGGTGGTTTCAAATTCTTTCACTCTTTTTGCCATGCTAAAAGCCAAACCCAAACTCACTGCCATCAAGTCCATGGTCATGTTCGGTGCCTTTGAATTCATTATTAGGAAAAGAGTAAAGTAACAGAAGCTAATATGTATATATAGTACTCTTTGTCTCCTGTTACCAGGCAAACATCTGAGTCCATTACATGCGTGGATGGGCTTGTTTAAACCTCACCACAATCTCTCGAGAGTCCAAATCACAAATGAGAACATCGAAGCCCAGGCTTGGCAGCTCACCCAACGGGGGAGACAGTTGAATCAAGGTAGTTTGGCATCTTCTGTGCCTTTAAGTACAGCTCTGAAGAGACTCTCCAGGACAGAAAGAGGCGGCAGAGCGCAGGTCAGCAGAGTTGAGCAGCGGTGTCTGTGTGTCATTTTCAGGGAGTGGGTTGTCTTGAAGGAGCGCTCCATCCTGTGGCTACTCCTGTCCCATGTGGGGACAGTAGAGGGTCTTGACACAGCCACACTGAGTCTCCACTTTATGTCGCATTTCTGAACGCTGCCCTTATCGTTATTAAATAAAGCACTTGATGACTACCGATGGACCAAGACAAGAATGTTTGACTTGGAGGCCGACCAGGGGAAAAAGTGAATAAAAAGAAAACCTCACACATCTCACTCCTTCATAGATCCCTTCTCTTGGAAACATGGCACTGGAAAATGGGATGTCTCGGGGATAACCTGGAATGAAGAGCGATGACAAGCTTTTGCTTGTAGAAAGATGGATTTCATAAACAGTGTTTGCATTTACAAAACTTCTGAAAATACCTTTGGGGCGTTTTTTGTCCCCTAGTCTACTGCCAGTTCCTTCCTGGGTAAATGTTTGTAAAAGTCAGCAACCATTTGTGTCTTCCTTAGCCACACCATACCCACCACCATTGAGTTGATTCCAACTCATTGCGACTTCATAGGCGACAGAACTTCTCAGATGGGTTTCCATTTTTTAAAAATCATTTTCTTGGGGGCTCATACAACTCTTATCACAATCCATCCATCCATCCATTGTGTAAAGC
>NW_022103920.1:81798294-81800300 GCF_000313985.2 Echinops telfairi
CTCCTTGCAATTGTGAACTGTGCCGCGATGAACACTGGAGCACAGATGCCGGGACTGCATCTTCATGGGAACAGACAGCCTCATCTCTGTCCCACTGAGCGGCTGGTGTGCTTGAACCACTTATGCTGTGGCTAGTGTCCAACACCGCAGCAGCTCTACCTGGCTGCCATAACTACTGTGTAGCTAAGAGACTCGGACTCTTTCCAACAAGTTGCTTGTGCTGAGAAAGGAGAACCAGACTTTGGAATCCTTTGCAAGTGTGTTGACTCCAGCCCACTACTTACTAGCTGAGTGACTAGAGGCAAATTACAGAGCCTTCTTTGTAAAAAAATTCCTCATGGGATTGCCATAAGATTAAGTGTAAAAGCACTCAGCACATGGCGGACCATTGTTAATAAAATCTGTTTCATTATTATTTCAGTAGCAGTAAAAGTGAACGGAGACTTTATTCCAAGTCTACATGTTATCCCTTGGCATAATTTTGTCTTTCACAACTTTTCTGATGGCTTTCTCCATGCCCATAGCTTACAACTTGGAATAAAATTTGGCATGCATTCAAAACTGATTTAACTGATCTCCCTAAGCCTCAAAAGTGCTTTTGAATGGAACCTGTGTTGCTAATGCACATTACCACTGTCAGCGACCTTTATGGATAATTACTGCGGCCCAGCATTAACAGTCTGTATCTTTCAGCAGGAGTGTTTCACATCCAGATCCACAGTCTACCTTTCAAGGAGCTCTACCGCCATAACGCATGAGGCTTTCTACTTCCGTGAAGATTTACAACCTCGGAAGCCCACAGAGGCAGTTCCCCTCTGTCCTGCGGGTCCCTAGGAGTCAGAATGGATCCCATGGCAGTGGGTGAGATCTTTCCGCATCACCACCTTCACTTGCTCAATTGCAAGATACAGGTAGATACAGGAGAGGAATGACCATTTACCTGTTGGTCAGTAAATTATTCATCAAAAGGACAAAACTGAAAGTCTCCAGGCAGATATGAACGGACAAATAAAAGACAAGAATCATGTGTTGTTCCAAGTATCAAGGACTGGATAACAAGCTACCCCCAAATCCGGTGGCTTGGGACAAGAAACATTTTATTATATTAATGGCTCAGTGTTGTGAATCGGGACTTCAGGGAGAGCTCAGCAGGGTGCTTCTTCAGTTCCATGTGTCATTACTGGGCTTCTTCCACTGGTGATGGGCTGCTCCAGAGGGTCTCCGACGGCTTCACTCATATATATGGTGCGGGGTGGGGGTGGGGGACGCTCAGTTGGGATTGTTGGCCATTGTTGACCATCTACATGGCTTCTTCGACTTGGTGGTCTTAGGGAAGTCACACGTGGCTGTTTTGTTTTTCCTTCCGAAGTAGAGCATCCGGCCTTTCTTCCAAAGTGCCTATGAGTGGACCTGTGTCAAGCCATCTCATTGAGAATCGTCCTCCCTTTTTTTGCTGGCCTTCTACTTTACCAAGCATGATGTCCTCCAGGGACTGGTCTCGAAGTGCACGAGACTGAGGAGCATTATGACTGTACTGGTCACTAAGTTTTCAGTGAGCAGCATTATGGTGGGCTCCACCCCAACCCCCAAACCAAACCTATTGTCAACTCATAGCGCTCCTATAGGACAGTGGAGCACAGCCCTGGGGGTTTCCCGGGTTACACTTCAGACTGCTACACCTTTCTGCTGCGGAGCAGCTGGTGGGTTCAAACCACCAATGTTGGGTTTACAGTCGGATGCCTTAACCATTGTGCCACCAGCGACTTCCAAATGCTTTAATAGCTCATTTTTCACTCTAAAAAAGTCTAAGGTAGGTCCAGCTTGTGGGGGCAGGTTGTGAAGGAAGGCAGCCTCAGTTCCTTCAGGATCCAGGTTGATGGAGGGGTTCCCATTTTCATTCTGAGGTGGCCTTGGGCTTGGACATCGCTCCCCAGCAAAGAAGGAGAGAACTGAGAGGCTCACTCATAACGGACTTACGGGACAGGAACTTCTGCTTATCTTCCTCC
>NW_022103920.1:81800636-81801872 GCF_000313985.2 Echinops telfairi
GGGCGGCTTCTTCTTTCTCCTGCAGAGTGGTTGATGGGTTGGATCTGCCAACCTTGAAGTTAGCGCCTAATGTTTCACCCATTGTGCCACTAGGGCTCCGTGATTAGTTAAAAAATTAAGCCTTTCTTCATCCTACACCTGTTTTAAGTGATATTTTAGAAGACACGGAGAAACTGATTTTAGAGTGGATAAAGATGGTATTTTCTGTTTAACAATGATTACTGATAAGATTTTTTAACTGAATTATAATTGAAGGGGGAGAGTGGGAATTGAATATACATAAGGTGGTAAGCAAAGTCCTTTAAGAGGCTAATTGCAGCGGAAAAAGCAATTTGGCAGGAACAATCTCCATGGTAGCCAACTCCATCTTGGCTGCCTGCGACCAGTACCAGCATCAGTTTGCTGACCCAAGCAGTAGAAGGAAAATAGTTTGGGAAATCGAGTGCCTGCCACCCCCGGATCCCTTTAGCATCTCAACTGACTGTGTGTTATTTCAGGCTGGGGGAGCAGTGGGGTGGTTTTGAATGACATACATTGACATCTTCAGCCTTCTTTTTAGCTCCTTCAGGAATGGTTCCATTCTGCCCTGCCGGGTCACTGTGAGTTGGAGGGGACTCGATGACAAGGAGTCGTTTGAGTTTAAGAACAGGAGCTGTCATCTCCCATGAGGTGTCCTCAAGGAATGTAAGAAGCCAACAAGAAAAGAGGCTCAGAGGCTTGTTTTTCACAAGGAAAGCCAGTTACATTTTTTCATGCTAAAAGAAAAAAACAAACAAAAACAAAACAAAATAAAATAAAATAAAAACATCAAAACCACCAAAAGCGAACCCAGCAAACACAGCAACCTCTGGTCCCGATGTCAGTGCGGGCCCAGCTAACAAGGACACCTCTGTGTCACAGTTCTGCAGTTGTTCCCAGAGCAAAGTTTGCGCCCTAGCTCCTGTTTGCTGTCATGGATTGACTTGTGTCCTCCAAAGGCATGTGACAGACTTGTCATCTGTAGATTCAATCCATTTGGAAATGGGATTTCTTTTGTGATGCAGTGAGACCTCAGCAGTGTAAGGCATATCCTAACCCTAATCATGACTGAGTTAGAAGGAGAATAAACACGAAGCCAAGCGTGCATCAACGGGGAATGTTATGTGTTCAAAGTCGATGGTGCTGAGCTTTTCTTCCTTGGAGAAAGACTAGTGTTTCCTCTGAGGGGTTTGCCACTGCAACAGAGCGGAATACACA
>NW_022103920.1:81803765-81806178 GCF_000313985.2 Echinops telfairi
AGGGACACGGGTCATCCCGCAGAGGGGACAGAGAGAGCTTTTTCCTAGAGTTAGTTGGTGCCCTGACTTCAGACTTCAATCCGACTACGGCACAGTTCCACGTTATAACACTTCAATTAACCATGAATTGCAATAAACTCAATGGCAACAGATATGTTTTGTTTTCATGTAGTTTCTTGGTGTTCCTGGCACCTTGGTCCATCGCCCTGTTGTATTTGCACTTCTGACTCAGATATCTGAAGTTAAGTTGGTTCTTGCCCATCAACAAATCGTCATTATCATTAGCAAACGAGATTAGCAGAGAGTGGAAAGAACAAGACCCAGAAGCCCACGTCCCAAGCTCATCCCCAGCTGATCTTGAGACTAGCATGGCCCCCACCCCCTGCCTCTCTGGGTTTCAGGAATGCATGTAAAATCTAAATGTAGACCCCGTTGCAGACATGACTTCCAACTTAAACATTCTGAGTCAGAATTTCAAATGCAGTGGGGCTGTGGATCTAGTGCCCAGGAGCACCACAAACAAAGTCAGCCTGACGGGGACTCCATGCGTAGATGAGGTCGAGCTGCTCCCTAAGGCTTTCCTGACTGCAATCTTTATGGAAGCAGCCAGGGACCTCCGGGAGCACCTCTGGCCTGCAACCTACCTGGGGGCGTGGGGTGGGGTGGGGGACAGGAATGGGGGGAGAGAGGGACTATCTTAAATAGAACCAAGGAGAAGACCCATCATCTTTCAGGAAACCATAGCATTGTATAAAGTGTAAGGAGGTTTGGAGAAGATGGGCTTTGCATGACAAGGAGAATTGTTATCTTTTCCCACGTCTTGATCCTAGTTCTCTTTGGTCCTTAGAAACGGTGTTTCCCAGAGCTCCCTTAAGAACATGCCACGAAGTGGGTGGCTTTTCTGGGAGTATTCCAAATATGAGGTGCTTGGTTCTGATCAGGATGATCGACCTTGTCTGACCTCTGGCGCGAGTGCACTTGCGTGTTCCTGGAGATGGGCATGCACAAAAATAACAAAACAGCCAAAAGGCATTGCTTTTAAAATAGAAACCACAGAGGAGATTAATGACAGCCACCCACGCCTCAGTAATGACCTGCAGGGGAGACTTGCCATGGGCACCAGGGTCCCTGGGAGCTTAACAAACCGAGAGGGTTTTGTGGACTGTTATATTCATCAAGAATGTGTTTCTTGCAGTAAGGTTTCTGGTTTGGGTGGTTTGTGTAGCCATATGGTTGAACAAACTCCTTCCTGGGTCCTCTTTTCAGTGGTGTGCATGCACCGTTGGGCCAAGAAAGACCCTGAAAATGAAAAGTGGGGTCTGAGACACTTAGTATAACTTAGTATATAGCTGGGTATACGCACAACTCCTTTAATCTTCTTTGAATCTCCGCTTAGTGCCGGGACTGTCGTCGGTCATATTGCAGTTGCGTACTCTGTTGCAAACCACAAGGTTAGCCATTCAAAACCACCAGCTACTTCTCAGGAGGCCACAAGGCTTTCTGCTGAGTTACAGTCTCAAAAGGCACGGGGGCTGTTCCAGCCTGTCCCGTAGGTCGCTATGAGTCAGGGTTGACGCTGTGGTAGTGAGGAGAGTGGTCACAGTGTCCTTTGCTCTTGAACCAGTTGAACTCAGTCTTGTGATCTGGACAACGATGCAGACGTAGACTTGTGGGATTTCATGATTTATTTTCACATGGCCGCCTTGTCTGGCACGCTCCAGGGAGTGTTCCCTAAGCATCTTTCAAGAACTTGTTTCTGCATCCTATGGCTTCTCATATCTTACCCGCTTCCTGGATTATTATTTCCTTTTTATACGGGTCACCAACATGCTTATTTCCCCTGCAACTGGCAGGCCTTTAGGTAGACGTGAACACATAGCAAAGAATTCCCCCCGCAACTAGCAAATCTTAAGACTTCAGTACTCTTACAAGAAACGGGGAAAAAAATCTCTGTGAGTAAGCTAAAGATGTAGAAAGAATGTTTTTAAGGGAAGGACTTAACACAAGACCCTTAATCAGAAATTCCCTCAGCAGCTCCCAGAAAATGTTTTAAGAGACTCACTTTTTGATCTTCCTATAAAGACCGGCCCCCCTTCCCTTAGTCACACATTTAAACCGACCAATCCGAGTAGCCCACGTTTGTTTCCAACAACTGGTTGCCCCGCCTCTGGTTTTTCTGATCTTGCAACTTCTAATCAGAAAGTTATACTTTTAGTTCTTTATTTTACCTTGTAAATATGTCTATTAGGCCACCATTCTGGCGCAAGTTTATTTCAATTTGTGACTCAGATGTGTCCATGGTTTGAACAGTTTTTGAACTGTTCAATAATCCTCAATAAATTCGTTTTCTTCTAACAGAATACATGCTCTTACTCAATGGCATTTTACTTGTTATTCTTTAAACAGTTTTATT
>NW_022103920.1:81806891-81809458 GCF_000313985.2 Echinops telfairi
TTTTGGGCTTCCACACGAATTGTTTGCTTGTGCAGATTAAACTCTTAAGTGACTGGACACTATTTACATAAACGATGGGTGTTGGTGATAGGGCAAAACTTTCAGTAATATTCATTCACAATGACAGAATGATGCTTACCAGATTAATACCTGTTGTATTGTAGTAAAGGATGTGAAAATCGTGCAGGTGTATGTGAGTTCTGAGTCACCATTAATTGGGCACCCCCACAGCAAGAGATCCAAATCAAAGTCCAATGCCCGCCTGTTCAATACGCTTGGTGACAGCTGTCATCTGCTTCTTCTCACGCTGCAGAGTGTTAGCCTTACGTCCAGGGCTACAGGCACGTTTGAGGTAAAGCCCAGTTCACTTAGTGGGGTTTCTTCACTCAGTTCTTCCGGTGTGGCCCAGGAAGGATACTGTGGGCCTTGACAGTACAGCGTCCAAAGTCCCATTGGGCTATGGCATAAGACCTCGGTCACCAAGGGCTGGGTAGGAACTAGGTTAGAAGTGTCCAATCAGGGATGTAATACCGGGCATATTCTCCCTGTGGGTTCTATTTAAGTACTGTTAAACATTCCCCCCCATGGTTGGTTGCTCCTCCCAGATTTCCTACCGACAGAAATATAATTACCTTTAATGTGACACACAAGGGGTTAATCCCCACCCCCCATGGGAAAAAACTCCACTGGGCAGAGCTTTCACGGTATCCATGTTTCCCTATAGGTGAGCATCCAGCACCTCTCTCTGAGTCAGTGCACACCATGGCGTCTCCTGGGAAGGTTCTCTCTGGTCACAGGGAATTTTTTTCATAAAAGCACTTTCATTTGAACCTTGTTTTTTTATGATGGCCAATTTAAGAGAACAGTGTGCAGCTGTGAAATTGTGCTTCCTGCTTGGGAGAAATGCTACAGAAACAGTTGTGATGTTGAATACAGCTTACAAGGATAGCGCTATGGTGCAAACCCAAGTGGTTTTCTCATTTCAAAAAAGGTGAAATGTCAATTGATGACAAACCTTGTTCTGGACGTCCATCAACTTCCCACATGGATGAAAATATCAATTTGTAGTGTATTTGGAGTTCATTCCACCAGGTCAGACTGTTAATCAAGATTTCCATTTAGAGGTTCTGAAAAGATTGCATAACAGTGTATGCCAAGGCCTGATTTATGGCAGACGGAGGGCTGGTTTTGCTACCAGGACAATGCACCTGCTCATGCAGCCACCTCAGTGCACCAGTTCTGGGCAAAAAACAGCATGACTCTCTTGCCCCATGCACCTTACTCACCTGACCTCCTTTGCTGTGACTTTTTGTTTCTACAAATGAAGAGGGATATGAAAGGACAGTAATTTGATGATGTAGACGAGGTGAAGAAAAAACAAGGGAGGTGCTCTCAGCCATCCAAAGAGACGAGTTTGAAAAATGTTTCCAAGAATGGAATCGCAGATTTGACAAATGTATTCAGTGTAATGGAGAGTACTTTGAAGGTGATAAAGTTGTTTTGTTTTTTAAAAAAAATTAAATACATAGCTTTGGGGGGGAAATGCGGTTTTTTTGGGGGTACTCCCCTCCCCACATCTTGATTTGAATTTCTGGTAAAATTCTGGTATGAGTGTCTGCTGGTATGAGTGTCTCACTCTGGTATGAGTGTCTGAGGATTTGGGGCGACCCTACCAAAATATTGTATGGCAACTGAATGATCTTTTCCTTCTCCCCATTTGAAGACCTGACCCCAGCTGGGATGAGATCTCACTGACGCTTTAAAGAGCAGAAACATTAAGGTTGGCAGTGCCAATTTCTTTGAGGACTCTGGAACTCTCCCATACCTCTGTCCCACCCTCTCTGGCTCCTGGCAGCCCTGGGTGTGCCGTGGTTGGCAGCTGCGTCAGCCTCATCACCACATGGCCCTCCTTTCTCTCTCTCTGCGCCCACTTCCCTCCCGTAGCAGACGTCGCTTAGATGAGAGCGGAATCCACCTTCCGTCAGCATGACCTCATTTGAAGTGATAACATCTCCAAAAATTCTATTTACAAAAAGGTGGCATTCACAGGCGCTAGGGGTTAGGACTTGAATGCATTGGGTGATGGGACACAATTCCACCGGTAACAGGAAGCCTTCAGAGAGCCATAGGACATGCACTGGCCTCCTTAGTACACTGAACATTACCCTTAAAGCGACGCTTCCCAAATGCACACGGGTGACCAGTGGGCCTAGAAAGTGAGGCCTCCTCTAGAGTCCAGTCTCAGTCACCTCGTGCTGCTCTATCAGAAAGGCCACATGGGTGGTTTCAGCAAAGAGAAATTCATTTTCTCCCAGCGGAGGAGGCTGGAAGTCCAAATTCAGGGTGCCCGCCCCAGGAAAGGCATTCTCTGTGGGCTCTCAGCGAAGGTCTTCGTCTCCTCCATCTTCGGCTCTTGGGCTACCTTCACGTGGTGTGGCATCTCGGGTGCCCTCTTCCTGCTTCTTTAACTTGCTGGTTCAATCCCTTTTCTACTTCAAGAGAGCTTGACTTAAAACGCACCCTGGACTTATCCTGTCTCAATAATGTAACAAAGACAGCCCATTCTC
>NW_022103920.1:81814753-81815684 GCF_000313985.2 Echinops telfairi
CCCCCCATACAGTGCTACTTTAAAGATGCTTCTTACAAGCGCCTGGCTGCCTATTGCTGGGAGCAAACACATTCCATTGTCCTCCCTGCTCAAAGTGCAGTGGACTCCATCTGATGCTGCCTGCATCTGCTGCTGGTGTGGGTTGTTGCCCCAATGGGCTTAAAGACATCCAAGGGCCAAGCCACTGCCCACCTTGTGACGTGTGCCTGATGGGGGCTTGCTAGCCTCATGACTAACTACATCCTTGGAAAATATGTTGTTCACTTGATGCTGACATCAGGAAAGGTTAGCTCCTGTCCCCGCCCTTTCTGTCTCTATTTCACTTAATTGCACCACCGCTCCTTGGCTTTATTTCCCCTAATTACACCACCGCTCCTTGGCACCCGTTGGGCTGTGGGGCCAGACCCAACACAGGAGACCTGCTCATTTACCAGGAGCCTCAGGGAGCGCAGCCGGCAAACCCTGAGCCACAATTTGGCCCTTGCCTCTAAGAGATGACACCATCTTTGAGGCGTGCCCAGAACCCCGGGCAACCTCAAGCTCAAGCTCAGGGAGGGTTTCCTTGGACTATGGAAGCAGTGCAGATCTGCACATGTGGGTTCACGGCATCAAGAAGTTCCACTTGCAGAAAAGGGAGAAACCGTTTGTCCTGAGCAGGTTAACACAGCATCCATCTGCCACGAACAGTATAACACGCTCTGATTTCCTGTTGCTTGTCTTCCACCTCCGCTGAAACTGCACTTCCTCACTTATCAAATCGATGGAGCCAGGCAACGCGGCTTCTCCCACAGATTGAAAAGCTCCCTATTGATGAGGTCTCTGGATAGCCAGAGGCGGAGACAAGGGGTGCGGAAATTGGCCAATGTGCCCTGCTGTTGCCAGCAGGTGCTTTTCCAGGTCCACATGAGTAGCTTCTTTTCTTCAGAATCAC
>NW_022103920.1:81817007-81818869 GCF_000313985.2 Echinops telfairi
TGTACCTCCTGTATCCTGCACAAGGCCTAGCACAGAGTAGGCACCCTATACGCGCTTGTTGACTGCATGGGTCAATCAATAAATTGTGTGACTGGGCATTAGGACTAACTCTAGGTTAAACAGTTGGCCCAGTGCTTGACATAAAGAAGTGTTAAAAAGCAAACCCCACAAATACTAATCGAACACATCGCTCTCCAGTAGATTCGGACTCGTGAAGACTTCTGTGGATGGAGTAGAATTGCTTCATTGGATTTTGGAGACGCAGTCTTTCTGGGAGCAGATGGTAGCTGGTGGCTTTGAACCACCAACCTTGGGTTTAGCAGCCCACGGCTTCACCCACTATGCCACCAGGGACCCTTGGCATATATTTGATGCCTGATCAATGTAGCTGTTGGGTTCCTGGAAGTATGTCTAATCAAATGCCAATAGTTTGTTTCCATGGCTAACTTAGGTTATGTCTCCGTAAGAGCTGTTGGAGTGTTGAGAATGGATACAGTTCAGGAACTTTGCAGAAATCCAGGCTGATAAAACTTAGAGAGGTGGTGCAGGGGTCAGTAACTCTGGTGCTCACTGAAAGGTTCAATCCATCCATTACTCCACGGGAGAAAGATGTGGCTATGCAGTGCGGTAAAGATGTAGTCTTGGAGCCCTATGGGACGCTTTCTTTACCTTCCCCTATAAAGTCACCGTGTGTCAGATTGGAGAGCAAGAGGTACAACTCAGAGAGATGACTTTCATCCATACTACAGGATGGACAGAGCTTGAAGAAGTCATGTTGCGTGAAATAAATCGACCACAAAAGGACTAAGAAGGCCACATCCCCAAGGAGGTATCATCAGGTGATGACTTGATTGACAGATTGGATTCCACCCCCACCCTTTCACACCTCTTCAGGTACACCGAATCATCTGACTACCACAGCGCCGGTGTGGGTAGGGTTAGTAGGTGCTGGTTACAGGTTACGAAGCTGCTCTTGTACCCGAAATCACCTTCCCGGTTTAGGAGGCCTGAGGCAGAAGGGGTGTGTGAGCCAGCACCCCTCCACAGACCAGGCTGTTCTTTTCCCACCTGCAGCTTGAAGAGGCTGTTTTTGTGCTCCTGGAAACAACTCAGTGACAGTATCATTTTTTATTGTGGAATCATATTCCCCTCGTACGCTCCATTCTGCTCAGGCGTTTCTAAGCCTCTCGGGTATCAACGGACTCGGCGTTTAGTCGTACGTCCCTGTTTAAATCTTTTAGGCTATAATTCTGTTTTAAGATTTAGACATCTTAAGTTATACAGCAGTGCCTGAAGCACATCGGGGGGAAAAAATTTAAGTTTGATAGCTTAAGATAAAATGCCATTATTATTTTCTCACATTTTAGGGCAAATCGTAAATCTACACACCCGTGGCCTTCATTTTAATCTAGTTTATGGCTCATTCATTTAATTGTATTCATATTTGAGTTCAATTCATATTGTTCTCCCATTGACTGATTTCGCAAGCAGCTCATATTTTTCATATGCTTTCCTGGGACTCTCAGCATCAAATACATTATGTAAAGCAGAAGAATTTTTAATTAACAACTAATTAGCAGTCACAGTCATGTTGTAATTTGTCAGTACAGCTTCCCATCGCCTCCACCTTTATGAGCCCTTCTGCACCGTGTAAATTAATGATGTCATGTGCCCTTGGGTTTTGCAGAGGCGGGGAGCTTATATGAAATTCGTGGACTAAAGGAACTGAAAGACAATGGGCTCCCCCCCACAAACTTTGGGGGCTCCCTCCTGTAGAGATGAAAATATACCAGCAATTTCCTGGAAGAAATTCTTTCTAGAATCTAGTGCCAGGAGGTTGTTCTCCTTCTGAGTCCGTTGAT
>NW_022103920.1:81820077-81821454 GCF_000313985.2 Echinops telfairi
GGCGTTCTTGGTTTGCCCCTACAGCACAACCACCCCTGCCTTCCTCTTCCCACAACCCCGAAGTCTCTTCTGTTTTACAGGACACCCATGTTACTCCAGTAAGAACTTACCTTAACTAATGAAAAGGCCAACCTCAATGCCCCTGAGTCATTGGTGACTCACAATGACCCCTTGTGGGATTCTAAAATTGTAATTGTTTATAGGAATAGAAAGCCCAGTCTTGCTCCAACAGAGCTGCTGGTGGTTTGAACTGCCAACCATGAGATGCGATTGCAACCCAACTCATAACCACTATACCGCCAGCTCCCATATTAACTAATAGTGTCTTTAAAAATTCAACTCAAACTCACTGCTACTGAGTTGATTCTGACTCATGGCAACCCTACAGGACATGATAGAACTGCTCCTGTGGGTTTCTGGACTGTAACTCTTTAGGGGAGTAGAAAGCCTCATCTTTCTCCCATAGAGTGGCTGGTGGTTTTGAACTGCCAACCTTGCAGGTAGCTGCCCAATGTGTAACCACTAGGATACCAGTGCTAGTGTCTTTAAAGATTCTTTTTCCCTCAAACAAGATCAGCTTTACAGGTACCCAAAGTGAGGACCTCAACATCTTTTGGGGAGGAACAACTGAACAACGGCAACACTTTGCACACACGGTAACATGATCATATGTTTGGTTTGTATTTTTGCATATTTCACCTCAGCTCTTAAACCAGGGCCCCTTCAAAAACGTTTACACATTTCCTCGGTTTCAATCTCATGCTCACTTCTGGTTCCAAGACCCTAGGAATTCACTCACTCACCCACTCTCTTCTCTCTTTGGAACAGATCCAGATATGAAGTTCAGCCTTTGTCTTTAATTCACACAAATACCTCCCACAGAAGACATATGTGTGGGGAAGGTGTTATTGAATGCTTGGTGAAACAGAGAGGATGTCTGGGAGAAAGCAAAACAAGCAAATGGAAACGGAGCAATAGGTGAGCCTGGCATTTTGCTATTTCCATGGTTACTTTGTCTACCACCAATCCAGACTAATGGCACACCATATTTCACCCAAATTGTTTGATCAATTTATTGTGCTCAATGAAGTGAGTTCCTTTCCAAACAGGAATTCTAATAGCAGGTTTTCCAGGAACCGATCCCCGCCCCAACCTGTTACAAAATGCTGTATACAGACATGATCTTCCTAAGTCTAGGAAGGCAAAACTCACTGACTCATAGTGACCCTCTAAGACAAGGTAGAACTACCCCTGTGAGTTTCCGAGACTCTAATTCTTTACTGGAGTAGAAAGCCTTGTTTTTCCTTCAGGAAGGAAAAAGTCTTACTTATCAGATTTCTTAGGCACTCAGGAGAGGGGAAGGGATGACTTAGATCT
>NW_022103920.1:81822406-81831649 GCF_000313985.2 Echinops telfairi
ATTTGTCTTCAATGATTGTGTCAGGAAGGTGTGCATCATGGAATGACAATTTAATAGAACAAAGTGTTCTTGCTATGATATTTTACTTCAGAAGACGGGCTTTCTACTCCCATTAAGAGTTGTGTTCTTGTAAGCCCACAGCTGTATTTCTACCCTGTCGTTAGGGTCGCTATGAATCACATGGACTGAATAGCAATGAGTGAGTGAGTGAGCGATGGTATTTTATTAAGGGACCCTGGTGGCGCAGTGTGTTATCCATGGGGCTGCTCAATGGGAAGATGAGTCCGTCTACTTTCATAAAGAGTGACAGTCTCTCAGAGCCACAGGGCAGTTCTCTATTACAGGGTTGCTATGAGTCAGAGTTGCCTCAATGGCAGCTAGCTAGTTGGCTAGTTCATTTTGGAAATCTTTTGGTTCAATCTCTGTGCTATGAAGTCCGCGTGACCACCTCCCTCGCGTCCATTGGGAAGACAGGCTCACAGAAATGAAACCACTTCCCTCAGTGTCATAGTTTAGAATCCAAAACAAGTTGCTTTTTTTTTTTAACAATGTGAAGTAACTAGAATTTCAAGAGACTTCAAACGTCAAAGGACTCCTTCAGGTTTCTGCTCACTCCTCACCCACCTGTTTCAGCTGTTCCTCAGAATCTTGGTGGCTAGCAAGGGTTCCGGGGGACTGGGCATGGGGCCATGGTGGTGGTACTTCTCACAGAAGTGGAAAGTTGGGAAGAGACGGGATCAGATTTAGCCTATGTCCATGAGCCTGTTCTTGGGGTTGATTGTTGTTTCTTTATGTCTTTCTTATCCAGAATGTAAAAACTATACAAAAGTCATATTGGTATAACTACTCTCCCCGTTACCCCTCACTCCCACCACCTGTCAGTTTGCTGTACTGTGGTGTCTTGCCTGTTGCTGTAATGCTGCAAGTTAAGCCACTGGTGTTTCAAATGCCAGCAGGGTCACTCACAGTGGACAGGTTTATAGACTAAGCCAGACTAAGGAAATCCCTGGTGACCCCCGTCTGCAAATTAGCCAGTGAAAGCTTATGGGGCATGGCAAAACACTGTCCACCTTGCTCGGAGGGATCAATGGCTAGAGGAGGACATCATGTTTTGTGAGGTAGAAAAAACTAAATGAGATAGGTTGGCCCTGCAGTGCAGTGAATTCTTGAATAAAGCTCTTTTGTCATAGTCTGTGTTACTGCCACCAGACGACCTCTCCTTGATGGGTGTGGGTAAGAGAGGATGAGGTGAGACACTGAGAGGATGCAGTGAGTGACTGCTGACAGGGGTCATTGTGATTGCCAGCTCGGTGGGTATAAAATGAGCCATCTCAGAAGCCGGAAGGGGGATTTCCCTCCCAATAGGAGAGAAGAGTTGGGAATGGAGCATGTTATTGAGACCCCACCTTATAATCAATGTAAAAAGGAACTATAATGAGTGTTCATTCGGAGTGCAAAGATTGGAAACAAAAAGGGTCCATTGCTGGAAAATCTGGCCTTGGTGCTAGCAATGCAGCTGCAGAATGATTGACGGGATTTTGCAAAACCAATGACCTGTTCATTGGCGAGACCTTGTTCAACAACATAAATGGCAACTGAGTATGTGTGCTTCACAGGATGGGACACACAGGAATCAAACACTTGGAAGGGAAGATGGTGAGATGTTGTTTATCTCCTTTGGGCAGTTTATCAGGAGGGATTAGTCCCTGGAGAAGAACACCACGCTCAGCACAGTAGCAGCCAAGTGAAGAAAAGAAAGATGGAACGATCGGCAACTGCAACAGTGGGCTCAGACAGAGCAGCGACGGTCAGGATGGTGCAGGACTAGACAGAATATAAAGACAACATGACCCAAATGTCAAAGGAGGCTGGTGACATGACGAGGTTGCCAGTTCTGACCCACCAACTGCTCCACGGTAGAAAGACATGGTAACCCGCTCCCGGAAAGAACCCCGCGGGGCCGTTCACCTTTGTCCTTTAGGGTCCCTGTGAGCTGGAAGTCAACTTATAAATCAGGGTATCAGTTCACTGATGTGCAGTGTAGATTGTGCAATATGGTTCTCCAATGATAGGAAAATTCATGTTCACCATCCACTTAAACAGCAGTTAAAAAACAAATGAATAAACTTTGCATATTAATATCAATTGTTTTGACAGGCCATAACAGTATTAACTCTATAACTGCGCTTGCACAGCTCAATGTTGCTGGGGGAAAACATAACTGACGTAACCGATTTACTTTAAATTTATCATCATATTAAACCCCTCTCGGCCTTTGGTGCCCGGATTCTCCTGGCTGGCCCAGTGCCTTCACCACCCCACCTCTCTCCACCAATCCCCATCCACTCGAACTTCTCCATCCACAATCACTTCCTAAGGGAGCTCATGCAATTTCATGGCCTTAAATACCATCTATACGTCAGTGACTCACAAGCTTGTCTCTCTCTCAGATTCCTCTGAACACTACCCATGCAAGTGCTCACCAAAGAGAGCCTTAGAAACATCATCTAACTGTTCTCCCCGGTTCTGCTGGGCTCGCGGTTTTCTTCCTCTAAGTTCATGGCAATGTCATTGTCATAGTAGCTCGGGCCACAAACAGTGGCGTCTTCCTTGATTTTTCTTCTCCTTATCTACATCCCAACTAAAGCCACCATCCAATCTTATCGGTTTTACCTCCCTCCACCCTCATGCAAGCTGCTGCCACCTCTAGCCTGTTATCAGCTCCACCTACACGGGCCTCCTTATTGTTCCTTAAGCACACAGACCAATCATGATCCTGCTCTGTGCAACACTTGTTCTACGGAATGCATTTTCCTTGTCTCTACTCAAATGTTTCTGAACCCTGCCCACCTCCCTCTCTGTAAGACAGCACCTTTTCCATTAGCATGGCCTTGCTCCCCATGTTCTTCGCCCCCTGGCCCAGCCGCTTCTGTGTTCATGTCTGCTTTGCCCACCCCCTGGCCCCTACACTCCAGAAGAGCGTGCGCCCCCCCCCCCAGAGTCTTTGTTGGCTGGATGTGCAGACATGGGCAAAGGGCCCATTACTAGGCTTTGCAGCAATTGTTCACTCTTGGATCATTTTGACTATAAAAGTCAGACGATTCAGAAACTGACAGCATTTTCTATATTCTTCCGAATAGGTAAATAATTTTCTCTCTCAGAATTAAAAAACAACAAAGAACAAGAGAATAATCCGGGCTGCTTCTGCCATCTGCCGGTTAAGTCCCACAAGGACAGGGGCTGGGTCCCTGGCATGTTTGGTGCCTGGAGATATTTGTGGAGTGAATCAGAAACATTTACTGAGAGCACGGAGCAGCAGCACAGAGAGCACTTTAGTGACGATCTGTCAACTTGCTGTCGGGGCTGAGTGAGATTTGCAGAGGATCAACTCTCCCCTTCCGCTAGGATTAGGTGGCTCCAATCCTAAGGCACATTCTTTCCCGTCACTGAGCTGCGCTGGTGTCCGCTTCAAAGGCCTAGGGAAATCTTAGGGACTGAGATGACGGAACAGGTGCTGGGATCCCACTGTTTGCATCGCCTTCGGTAGCAAAGGATCTGGCTTTGGAAACAAAGCAGCTTCCAGCTCAATGCCACCCCCACCCCCCTCTCGGTATTAAGGACCTGTGGAAGTCCGGTCCAGGTACTTAGCTTCCGATCCACAGAGAATGTTTCTACTCAGGAGGGATTGTGAGGCTCCAGAGCGAGTTGCCAAAAGGTAACTCACACTCTCCCTCAGAAGTGAGACACAGTATCATTCTTTCCTCTAGTGGATCTGTTCTTCCTCAAAAGCTTCTCGCCTGCTACATAGCAAAAAAAAAAAAAAGGGGGGGGGGAGGAGGAAAAGCAATGACACAAAGCCCAAGTGTTTAAACCCAACCTGCTACCCATGGGGTTCTGGGGGTGAAGTGGGTGACATGCTGAGCTGATTGCCACAAGGTGAGTACTTCGAATCTGCCAGCTGTTACACGGGACAGAGAGGAGGCTGGCTGTTTCCGTAAAGATGTAAAGTCTCCGATAGCCAAAAAGCCCATTCCACCCTGCCCTACAGGGTGACACGGAGGCTGCAGGAACTCAATGGTTGTGAGTCTGATTTGGGTTTAATGCTCTGGTGGTGATGTCATTTGTGGAGGAGATCAATCTCCCAGAACCCCTTGGCCTCACTTTCGCTGTGTTTGGACTTATGGGGTGGGGTGGAGGGAGGTGGTGGCTGGTGTGATCTAGTAGCAGGAGCTGGAAGGGTAGGATCTTTGGGTGTGGTCTCCTTGGTCGCCTCTGGAGCCCTGGCTCACCTGCCCTCCAGGCAGTTTCCTCTGTTAACCGCTTCTCTACCTTACTCCTTCAGGCCCCCAACGCTTCCTTCTTCCACACCCAGGAAACACTGAATATTGAGACACACCAAGCATTTCCTCTTTATGACACGCGGTGGCGTAAGCAACCACCAGGAAGCCTGGTTCCTCCACTCTCACGGGACGGCACCCTTCAACTGGTGTCAGAGGACCCCCTCCTGGTTCCCCATCTCCACAAGTTGCTCTCAGTTGCTTATTTAAATGTTCTTGAAATGCAGACATGTGACTTTGTGTTTACGCCATGATGAAGCACATCGAGTAAGATCAGAAACGTACCAACAGGGTCAGAGACCAGCGTAGTTGTCGTTTATTGCCATTCCAACTCATAGTGCGCCCCTGCACCATCCACCGAAACGCTGCCTGGTCCTGCCCCATCCTCGCTGCTGTGAGGCGGAGCCCATCGTTACAGTCACGTGTCAGGCCTTCCTCTTGTTCACTGCCCCTCCCCTTATCAAGCCTCCTCCAGGGACTGCTCTCTCCTGACCACACGTCCGAGAGGTGAAGTCCTGCCAGTCTTGCTCCGAAGGAGCACTTTGGCTGTACTTTTCCCAAGACAGATGTGTTTGCTCTTTTGGTAGTTCTCGGCACTTTCCATATTCCTTGCCAGCACCATAATTCAAATGCATCCGTCCTTCGGTTGTCCAAATTTCATATGCATCTGAGGTACACCTTGTCCTCAAAGTAACCTCCTCGCCTTTAACATCGTAAAGAGGTTTTACGCAGCACATGTGCCTGATACAATGTGTTGTTGGATCTTATGACTGCTGCTTCTGTGAGCGTTGACTGTGGAATCAAGCAAGGAAAAACCCTTGACAACTCCAATCTTGTCTCTATTTATCGTGATGAAATGGAACTCAGGTGAAGGGTAAAAGTGTCCGAGGCATGGGAGGAGCTGAGTCAGTCTCTCAGGTGGTTGTGTGTCACCGAGCAGGCTCTGACTCACAGCCACCCTGTGTGATGGTGGGATACGTTCACAGCCACCCTGTGTGATGGTGGGATACGTGCCGATGCACGGGGGGTTAGGGGGGGGTGGGCAGCCAGAGTTCCCCTCTTGATGTTAGAGCCCACAGAGGGAAAGAACCTCTCTGGGCAGAGGTCGACAAAGGAGGAGTGGACCAGCCCTGAGCTCCACCACCCGCAGGCCCCATTTTGAGTAGATCTACCTTTGCGGTGTGCTTTGGAAAAATTGGCAACAAAAATAGGATAGCCCCATTGCTTCCATGTTGCTTACGTCCCAGAACATCTTATCTTCGAGCCCCATCACTTCCAGCGGCCTGGTTCATTCTCCCTTGAATGGGAGAGGCACAAGCCTCCCGGCTCTGTCTTCTTTTCGCAGACACACATGCCCAATAAGCTAGAGACAAAGACACTGGTGCCCTTTTTCCATGTTATTTATTCATCGTCAACTAGCTACATGAGGGGGAAAACAAATTAGTCAGATTTTTTTGTGTGTGGGGAGGTACAGGTGCCGAAGTGGGGTTTAAACAGAGTAATTTTACCGACAATGAAATGGAAGGTTTACAAATATCCAGTAAAAAAGACAGGAGCCTCTGAGGGTAAACGAGAAGTAAGATCAATTAGCAACTGCTGATCATTGCGTTTCCCCAAACCAAAGTCTGTGAGAACGGTCTGCCTTCCACACTCCCATCATTTGCAGATGTGATTGATCTTTCCAGGGCAGACAAACAGATACCAACCCCATGGGGCAGATGAACACCACGCCGAGGAAAACCAAGCACACGAAAATAGCCATCTTCTTGTAGCAAAAATAGATTTATGGGAATGTTAATATCAAAATTAAAGACCTCAAAATAAATTCCATCGCTACATCGCAACTATACTTTCTAAGATCCTAAGACCAAGTTCTTATTGCTCCTACATGTGACTAAAAAGTGTGATGAATTCTGTAATAGTGGAAAGGCAGAACATAGGCAGAGTGTGTGCAGCAGGCCTACAGCAGGGCTACAGCAGGGCTACAGCAGGCCTACAGCAGGCCTACAGCAGGGCTACAGCAGGCCTACAGCAGGCCTACAGCAGGGCTCCGAGAAGCTAAGGTCGGTCATCTTTCTTTCAGGCTTGCCATCCTAGCAGCGCAAGAGCACTCATCAACCTGCAAAATGCAGATGAAGGGTAATGCTTGAAGCCCAAGCAAATGATTTACTGGAAGTAATTCAAAGCAGACTATGAGGAAAGCTGCAGTCCAAATGAAGTAAACATTTTTTTAAAAAAAGGACACACACACACACACTCCCCTAGAGAGTCCTACAGGAAGCACATGAAAACAGTGGGGCTGTCAGACATTCTGAGTGCTATTGCCCAAAAATGAACACCATGTTTCGTTAGTACCAGGACCAGCCTAGTTTCTGGGGGGATGAGCTGCGTGGGGAGAATGCAGTGAGGCTTCAGCACCCCGTGAACTCAGGAAAATGCACAGCCTCATCGTACTTTGGAGTCTCTGGGTGGTAAAAATGGTTAACCTACTTGCTTCTAATGGATAGCTTAGGGTTTTCAGGTCCTTCTAGAACAGTGGTTCTCAACCTTCCTCATGCCGCAACCCTTTAATACAGTGCCTCATGTTGTGGTGACCCCCCAATCATAAAATTATTTTCGTTGCTACTTCATCACTGTCATTTTGCTACTGCGATGAATCGGGTGACCCTGTGAAAGGGTTGTTCGACCCCCTCCCAAGGGGTCGCGACCCACAGGTTGAGAACCACTGTCCTGGAGATAACTTGAAGAAAAGAATCAGCCAGTGTAAACTCTGTGAAGCCCCCACATCAAGCGACCACGAGCTGGAATCAGCCCGTTGGCAATAGGTCGGTTCCTTTGGGGCTGGGGAGGGACCTGATCGGCCCCCCTCGCTACCCTGGAGACGGTTGCTTGTCTCTAAATGGCTTTCCTGCAGTCCGGAGAGCCGTCAGCAGAACAGGAACATCCAAAGTGCCATACTGCGAATGTAAAAACACCTTCTCCCGGAATATCTATGGACCCCACCACTACTTCGGGGAGAAATAATTAGGAGTAACACGGACCTCAGAACAGGTATCTCAAATAGTGCAGGGAATGGCTTTAATTGGGAGACTTAACAGTCCAGAAAGTGAAATTCTACCTCCCTCTTCCCAAGTGCCATGTTTCTGTTTTCTTTACTGTAAAAATAGAAAACGTTCTTGCAATATAAAGTAGGTGGGAACGTGTTACTGTGAATAAGTACAGAAGGAGGGGGTGCCACTTCCCCCTCAAGGTAGTTTCCGGAACATACCAGCAGATATACCGGCAAGCTGTTTACGTGTCAGAAAAGCCCTTTATAAACGCTGCACTGACTGGTAGGTTCAGATCTGCCTCCTATTCTCCTTCCTAACCCTACTCCCAGCTTCAGGAGAATGACGGCCGAGGTGCTAGTTGGCTCAGTTATCTGGTTTCAAAATAAAGCTCTCGAGCAACTGACACACCACCCTGGGGACAGTCAGAGAGGCCCCAAACCCTCTGAACACAGCGATCCTCAGGACCTGGCTTTCACCTTGGTTGGGGTTTGCATTTCTGAGCCAGCCTCTGGAGGAAGCCTGTGTAACAGTCAATAATACTCAGATCTTACACTGACCCTCACGTTGTGAGAACTAGATTTATTTTCCCCTTGAATACCCTGAAATCGACAGCCTGCTTCCTCCTATCTGTGAGCAGAATTCAGAAGGATGCTTTGAAGAGAACAAAGACTATGACAAAGAAGGAGACTGGGCCCCTCAACTGCGAGGAAAGGGAATCAGATGCACGTGGTGTTCCCCTTGATGTCTAGATAAAACGGAGTAAGTGAGTCCGGTATGTAGTCAGTCATTTAATGCATTGAACTGCAGTCACCTGCAGACCCTAACAGCCTCCTGATCCGCTGTAAACAGCTCTCCACTGGGGTCTGTGGTGCCGTCCACCTGCTTATTTGGAGCTGACATTGAAAACCATGCATTTTTTTTCCTGCTCTGCATTCTACTTTTCATTCACAGCACCACACATGGTCTGAGATTCTTGTTTTTGAGATTCTTTCAGTATCTGAACAATGCATTTTCCTGGAGAAATCCTCTCAGCACATCCTTCTTTATATTCCACAGGATTGGTATTGACTCAGAGCGGAAGGCTTACACGTGAGGTTTTGGTTTCCAATGTCATGTGAAGTCGATCTGGGAGCACAATTCAGTGATTGCACACAACACAGTGTTACCATTTGAAGTAACACACGGAAAAAGACGGCGTTGCCCGTCAGGGGTTTTCATCCCTACTGTTTGAGGTGCTGCAAAACTCAGGCAAGTGCCAGAAGGAAGCGCCGGAAAGGGTCAGGGGGCAACCAAGCTCCGTCTCCAAACATAAAGGAAGGCCATCAATTCTCTACATTTGTCTCTAAGGCAGATGGTCAAACTCTCTATACAAGACCTAAAATATGGTGCCTATTAAAGAGGTAGAAAATACCAAAAGAGCATTTAAGAAAAACAAGTTCAGTTCGTTAAGACAATCCATTATTTCACTAACCTTTTAGAAAGCCAAGCCTCTGTGTGGAATGCACTGCTTTGCACTGACAGCAGGGGCCTTGCACACTCAGCAGGGGCAGCTGGGGGAGAGCGGGAAGCAGAAATCGTTTCTGCAACTAGTCAAGGATTCTGTTCTCCATGGAGAGAACTTCCCCACTGCTTCGCTGGGACGCCCCTCAACGGACGAGGCAGCCAGGTATAATTTTGCACATAAGGCAACCCAACTCCGAGGGCAGAGGCATCCTCATTCAGAAGGGCCTGCGTCCACCTTCTATCCTGTTCCAACTCTCAAGCACAACCTGCACGGAGCAGTCTTCTTCAGACTCCAGCACCAGGAGAACTGTGCTGCGTGAGCAACTCAAGAGCCGTCCGAGGCCAAAGACACC
>NW_022103920.1:81832082-81840402 GCF_000313985.2 Echinops telfairi
GGACGCATCCTGCTTCTCCTTCCTTTGTTCACCACAAGACGGGATGGTCCAGTTTGGAAAAACCAAGCTCTCTTCTCAGCTCCAAATAGGTGCCGTTGCTCACCCAAGAGTCATCGCTGGATTTCCTGTCAAACAAGCAAGTTCTTGAAGACCCTGGGAAATCGTGTCGCACAGGCGCTTTCTTCCTTTCCCTGTTGTCCCTCCCCCTCCCATTGTTCTCTCTTCCCCAGGCATGCCAGGTCCCCACAGGCCACCATGGGGGGCAGTGAGGGAACTGGAAGCCAGAAACCATTGGGTTCCTTGGAGCTTTACCTTTTCAAACAAACCAACAAGAACAGTTGTATCCCTTCTCAGTAACAGGAGCCTTACGGGTTACAAGGAGAACTGCACCCCATAGTTTTCAGGGGCGATATATCAGATATTTCCAAGGTGCCTGCCTCTCTCTGTGTGGTCTTGAAGCCTAAGTTTTCATTCAGCAGACAAGTGCGGTAATGTTGGCACTGCCAAGGCCTCCTTTCAGAGATCCAAGCCAAGCCCAGCCAGGCCAGGCCCAGCCGACTCAGCCAGCCCAGAGGACAGGGAACTGCCTCTGTGGACGGCCAGGACGTTACGCACATTTACGGGCGCAGAAAACCTCATCTAGCTCCCTTGGAGTGGCTGGGGGTTTCAAAGTGCTTACCTTTGTCAGTAGGCCAACAAGTAACCCATGGTGCCACCAAGCCTCCCTTCCTTTCAAAGCTAGCGACTGTGGACAGGGCTGCTCGCGAGAGAAGCATGAGTGGAGGGGTGCGGGTGCTGCATGTGCGTAAAACATGGTTGTGATGGCAGTCTCCACCTTGCTTATAACTGCCCACTGCCGTGGAGCGGGTTCGGGCTCACAGTGACACTACAGAGCGGAGCAGAACTTCCACATTGGGGTTCCAAGCCGGTGAGGATTTCCAGGAGCAGGCAGCCTCATCTGTCGCTCTGTGGCCATGGCTAGGCTGCTTCACAGTGCACAGCAAGGATCTACCGAAATCTCCGGTGATGTGCTCACGGTTTCAGTGAGTATTACTGGTAAGGGGCAACGCTCTGTAGGGTTAATGGTCACGTGCACATCCAAGTCTCATGCAAGACTGCTACTGCTAAACAGCTCTCCATTTAAAAAACGTCCTGCTCCAATAAATACTGTCATAATTTTACAACCCAAAGGAAGAAGAGTCATTGCCACTTCAGTTGCAATTTTCATAATGGCTAAAAGCAGCGCCTGCATACATTTTACATTGTGCATGCAAATGTGAGTTCATTGCCCACACTGCTCCCAAAGTGTTGGAAGGTCATTTTCAAGTGCTTTCCCATTAGACTGAGTTGCTTTATCTCCTTAACTAATCCTTGAGGCAGTTCAACTACTCACAATTTGTAATGATCCTAAGAGGTACTGTCATGAACACCTGTATAAATGTAGATTTTCCTTTTTGAAAAAAAAGAAACTAGTTGATTTGTGAAAGAAAGAAAAGAACCAGTTGGCTTCCGGGTCTATGCGAGTGCCCATGAATGGATCAATCTGTTAATCACCTCAAAAAAGAAATGAAGCAACTCTTGGGAGCTCTGGTGGCACAGTGGTATCGAGTTGGGCTGCAATCTGAAAGGTCAGCAGTTCAAAACCACCAGTCATCCCAAGGGAGAACAACAGGGCATTCTATTCCCATGACCAGTTTCAATCTGGGAGACTCACAGGAGCAGGTCTACGCTGTCCCTGCAGGGTTACTACGCGTTCGCAGTGAGTCTGGTGAGTTTTGGTTTGGTCAGTTCGAAGGCACCAGCCACTGGGGGAGAAAGACGTGGCCAGTCTGCTTCGTTGAGATTCACGGCTCTGGAACCCACAGGAGCCGTCAGACTGTCCTGCAGGGTTGCTCTGAGTGGAATCAACTGGATAGCAACGAGGTTTTTTCATCTTATTTTTCCAATGTTTAAACAATCTAGAAGTGTCTTGAGAGGAGTCTCTGGCCAACTGATCTTCAATGTGCTCATATCCTGACTCTATGGGAATTATTAGAGCAGATTCATTGAAGTCCATAACAACTGTATGGGAAAGAGTATTAGATTTTTAGAATAAAACACGGTTAGTGTTTGGGATGAATCTTGGTATTGGTGATAATAGATTATCGATGATATTTGTCCCATAAATCCAATAGAAAGAAAACAAAACCTAATAGTAATAAGACTACTAATACTACCAATAATATTTTTCCTAAAAGCAGGACGGGGATGGAAGGGGGAGGGCAGGGACTTGCTGTTCTTCTTCATGCACCAAATTTCATTTTGGTTTTTGAAAAATGAAGACACAAAAGAACTAAAATTAAACAGAGCTCTGGCCTCCTCGTCAGGACAGCCAGGCCCTAGTCCAGAACATTCCACCGGCTCCTTCAACAAGTGATTTCCACCCGGCCCTTCCTTTCACATCATCTTCTAAATGTTAAAGTCTGTTTTAAAAGAAGAGCTTCTTAGTAAGTTATTTTTAGAATACCAGCACATGTTCCAAATCCCCACTGACGAGTAAGGGAACGTCTGCAATGCAAGAATTACATAGTTTGGAATTCCAATTTTGGTAACCAGTAGAGTGATTAGGAACCCTGGTGGTGCAGTGGTTATGTATTGGGCTGCTAACTGCAAGGGCAGCAGTTCAAAACCACCAACTGTTCCCTGGGAGGAAGACGGGGCTTCCTACTCCCGTAAAGAGTTTGGGACAGTTCTACCCTGTCATATAGGGTAAACATGAGGCGGCATCAACTCGATGGCAATGAGTTTGGTTTGAGAGTGAGTATTAGTTACCTGTGCTATTGGGTACAGAATGTCTCCGTGGGTGATGAGCCTTGGACATGAGTACAATAAGCAGTCTCAGAAAAGGGGGCCAGGCTCGGGCAGTCGCTCTTCTTGCTTTTTCCCCAAGCAGTTACCGAGTACAGCTCAGGGCTCTCACTGAGGTCTGTGGGGCAGGTGGGCAAGCACAACGCTCAAAACAGACCGCACTGCCCTCAAGCCCATCCTGAGTCCTAGCAACCCTCTAAGACAGGTTTCGAGGCTAAGGTCTTTCTGGGGCTTGACAGCTGGTGGCGCTGGTGGCTTGGCTTTCCCGTCTTTGTTGCTGTTAACCCCTAGGCCACCAGGGCTCCTCTGGGAAAGAGCAAGAGAACAGAAGGCACCTTGGCTGCCTGGAAAGAATACTGGGAAGGGGATGCCCAGGGCAACCACCCTCGAGCCCTTTTAGCCCCCAGAGCCAAGGAGGCTCCATGGTGAGACCGCTTTCACTCAGGGAAGACCACGTCAGAAGCATCCCAAGCCCACACCTGAAAAACCGAGGCCGGTGCTCCAAGTTCTTCTCTTCCAGCCCCCGCCGCCTTTCTCTCTGCAGCTGTTCGATCCTTTGCTTCTGCATTTCAGCTTCCTCTAAGTTCCCTTCTTCTAGAAACCTGAAGCATGGATGAAGCACGTAAGTCTCCATTCCGGGAAACAGGTGAACACGTAGTCCTAGACCTGCACGCACGAACACGAGAGTCTCCAAAGGCCTTCTCACACGTAGCCTGCACACACGAACACGAGAGTCTCCAAAGGCCTTCTCACACGTCGCCCCCTTGCCCCACGCTTAAAGTGGTATTCTGAGGTGGTTAGGAATGATACACTTTTACACATTGGTGATATAGTTGCACGGTCCAAAACATGGTGATCTCTGCAAAGGAACTGAGCTAAAGTTTCCCTCTCACTCCTGTCTTCAGTTCCACCTGTACTCCTGCCTCCCCCTCAACCTTGACCTCCCCACTGGTAGGCGGTGCCGTGCGTTTCTTGCCTCGGCGTAGGTTCTTTATGCATGCATAAGCTGACGTCGAGGTAGGCTCTCACCTCCTTTGAAAAATATAAACAGTGTATTATAAATAGCAGTACAGGCCATTTATATCCATGGGTTTTAACATTTTCTCTTAGCTAACAAAACAGCTTGGCCTTCCATAACAGCACATGGACAATTTGATAGGCTCCGATAGCTGCATTATCTTCTATGTGTGGCTGTATCTTATCTACAGGATTCCTTGTTGGTGTACATTTGGGTTGTTCCCAATTTTTTAATGTTGCAGTCAGTGCTGCCATGAATGGCCTTGCCTGTGCATCACCGAGTACACGGCTGGCATGTCGGAGAGATACCTTCCTACTAGTGACTGGCTGGGGGAAAGGGCATGAGGATGTGTATTCTGAATAGGACCAAGCTGCCCTTTACGAGGGTGAAAGCAACTCCCAGTCCACTGGCAATGCTGTGAGAGCACCTATGTCCCCTACCGCCTGGCCACAGTGTGTCAAAACGTTGCCAGGGTGAGTTGAAAAAATGCTATATTCACGTGGTTTTAAATTTTTGTATTTTTAATCTTCTTAAAGGCCATCTGCCTTTCCAATTTTGTGCAGTATCACTGTTCTATATATTTTTTCCCCTATGGGTTGATCTCTTCTCCTTGATTTCTAGAACCAATTTGTGATATGAATGGCAAACATGAGGGGCTTTCAAAAAGTGCCTAGGAAAATGCCATTATCTTTTAGTTCCATTTTCCCACACAATTTTTAAAGCGCCTTTGTATATTTTCTCAGACTGCTCTTTGTCTTTTGAATTTGGTTGTATATTTTCATTTATCTTGTCTTAAATGATGGTGGTAAAAAACAAAATAATAAGGCTAGTTTTATCAATCTTTTTTTTTTTTTGCCTTCTGGTGTCTGAATCCTAATTGGGAAGGGTTTTGGGGAGAGAAGAAAATGTTTCTTTTTCCACAGAGTAGAAAACAGGCTGAGGAAGATGAACAAGACTCCTCAAATGTCACGCAGCTTTTGGGGGCAGCAAACCTGGGCTCAGAAGTTAGCTCTGGGTCCACTGAGAGGATTCAAAGTCAGGGCTGGGGGAGCGGCCAGGTGCTTCTCACTTTCCAATTCACATAAGGAGGTAAGTCTTCATTATCATCAGCTGTATTCCACTGGCAATGGGCTCTATAATGAATACAGGCCCCACACAGGAAGGCCTCACCGGGACCCATCCTCAGCACCACCGCTGGGGCCCGCTCCGTGTCTGCCCCTAATGACATCGTCTAGCGCTCAAGTGCCTCTGGGGCCCTGGGTTGTTAACAGGTTCTTCTTTTTAAAAAAATAGTTTTACATTTTTGAAAATAAAGACTTTAAATGATCATGAAATCCTTACCTTTGGTCTGGTCTAAATCGAGTGTCAGTAGGTGGCAATAAAGATTTTGACAATGGATCCACTTCGTTTAATTCTAGTGCAAACTGTGTGAAACCATAATATTGCTCACAGCCTTTGGGCATGGGATCTAAAAGAAAGGTAAACCATTCATCATAACGTGCATTTCATTTTGTTGCATTTTGATTTTTTTAAAAATCTCTGGCAGTATATATATAGTATATAAGAGGGTAACCCCTTAAAAAAACCAGAATCCCCACCCCCCAAAAAAAAACCTGATCACCTTCAAAGTACACTCCATTGCACTTAATACATTTGTTAAATCTGCTATTCCATTCTTGGAAACATTTTTCAAACTCATCTGGATGCTGATGGTGCCTCCCTCGTTTCTTCTTCGCCTTGTCTGCGTCGTCAAACCGCTGTGCTCTTGTGCCTCTCTTCATCGGCAGACACAAACAGGAGTCGCAAGGTGAGTCAGGTGGGTGGGGCAAGAGAGGCATGCTGGGTCTTGCCCCAAACTGGGGCACTGAGCTGGTGTCATGAGCAGGTGCATTGTCGTGGTGGCAAAACCAGTCTCCCGTCTGCCACCAATCAGGCCTTTTGTGTCGCACACTGTTACACGATCTTTCCAGAACCTCTAAATAGAGATCCTGATTAACAGTCTGACCTGGTGGAACGAACTCCAAATTCACATTTTCGTCTGTTGGGGAAGCTGACGGATGTCCAGAACAAGGTTTGTCATCAATCAACATTTCATCTTTTTGAAATGAGAAAACCACTCGTACACTGGAATTTTTCCCACGCGCTCTCCTTGTAAGCGGTGTTTAACAGCATACAGTTTCTGCGGCATTTTTCCCGAGCAGGAAACAAAATTTCACAGTGCACACTGTTCTCTTAAATTGGCCATCACAAAACAGGAGGTTTAAGCAAAAGTGCTTCTATGAAAAAAATTCACTGTGACCAGAGAGAACCTTCCCAGGTGACGTCACTGGGTGCACTAACTCAGAGCAAGTGGCTGGATGCTCGCCTAGTGGGAAAAATGCATACGACGAAAGCTCCGCTGGGCCCAGCGCAATTCCGGATTTTTTTTGGTACCCCCCTCATATAATATATGTATAACATATATCTATTCCTTCTAGCTATAAGCCGTTACAGTCCTCTTAAAATATTCTGGCTATGCAAATAAGTGCCGAGTATTTCTTTAAAATACATTTTCTTCTCTGCATATTTTTTCTATCTACAGGGATAAGGCCTCCTTAGTCTAGGATATAGATCACATTTATATAATGCTAGGAAAGTCATTCTATCTTGTTAATGCTATAAAAACAACTTATTAAGGTAAACATGCTATCATTCTGGTTCTGTTTTTCTCTATCCACAAAAGTTTCTCTCCTTAGAGAATCCATTCCAATTTGAGGGACATCAAAGCCTCCTCAAACTCTTTTTAGCACCTAAATCTGGGCTGAAACCATAACAGGGGAGTCAATACATGTGAATTCCACCCCTGTTCTCCTTTTCAACAACTCTTATCCCACTCCCTTTCCAAATGCTACATATTAAAAGGAAAAGGATGCCCTATCTTGAGTCTTAGCAAAACATAATACAATTATATATTAGGTACACCCAATCTAGACCGGTAAAATCCACAACCGCTCTCGCCATTCACACATACAATCTGGGTAGCACAGCCGACCTTATAACATCGGAAGGGCAGCCTCTGAGCAGGCATACAGCTCAGAGGCAGGAGGGATAGCCATGAGAAAAAGACAAGCAGAAATGGTTAACACAGGCAAGAACTGGAAGAATGTTGTGCACAGAGATGGCAATCAATGTCCTGAAAAAACAAGTTGTGTATGAGCTGCTCTATGGAAAACCAATTTGCTTTGTAAACTTTCCCCTAAATCACAATAAAATGCTTAAAACAAACAAACAGGCTAACAAGGAACGAAGAAGAGTTGTACAGTAAATAATACTCCCAAGATTAGATAAGAAGCAACAAAGCCCACATGGAAGAAGCAAACCAGCCTGTACGGCCACGAGGTGTTGAAGGGATCAGGTATCAGGCATCAAAAACCAAAAAATCATATCATTGTGAATGAGGGGAGTGCAGATTGGGGACCCAAAGCCCATCTGTAGGTAAGGGGACACCCCTTACAGAAGGGTCATGGGGAGGAGACGAGCCAGTCAGCATGCAGTATAGCAACAATGAAACTTACAACTTTCCTCTAGTCCTTTAATGCTTCCTCCTCTCCTCTCGCCAACTATCATGATCCCAATTCTACCTGACAAATCCGGCTAGACCAGAGCATGCACACTGGTAGAGATAAGAAGTGGAAACACAGGGAATCCAGGACGGATGATCCCTTCAGGACCAGCGCTGAGAGTGGCGACATCGGGAGGGTGAAGGGAAGGTGGGGTAGAAAGGGGGAACTGATTACAAGACTACATATAACCCCCTCCCTGGGGGATGGACAACAAAAAAGTGGGTGAAGGGAGATGTCAGACAGTGTAAGACATGACAAAATAATAGTAATTTATAAACTATTAAGTGTTCTTGAGAGCAGGGGCAGGCAGGGAGGGGGAAAATGAGGAGGTGATACCAAGGGGTCAAGTAGAAAGAAAGAATTTTCAGAATGATGAGGGCGACAAATGTACAAATGCGCTTGACACAATGGATGGATGGATGGATCATGATACGAGCTGTACGAGCCCCCAATGAAATGATTTAAACAAAAGAATGTAGGAGGCAGTTTGTGTTCGTCCTGGGGGAGTAACTCAGAAAGGCAGGGAGAATAGATGAACTGTGAGGCATGTCACCAGGGTCGAGGAACTGTACCTGCAGAAACTGTTGAATAAACGCATGTTTTACAGATAGAATTACATTAAAATCAAAACAAAACAAAAAACCACCACCACATACAAATGCTTTCTCCGACCTTTTTTTTTTTTTTAAATTTCGGAAATCCTTCCGGTAACTAGTCTGGAATTCCCTTCTATCTTAGCAGGAGAGGGACAGGAAAGCTTCCTACTGTGCCTTTAAAACTCTGCACCTGCCCCTTGGCAGCACGTCGAAATCCCAACAAAACTCACTGCTGTAGAACCGATTGCAGCTCACAG
>NW_022103920.1:81841465-81846974 GCF_000313985.2 Echinops telfairi
CCTTCCAGTGACACCCACATCCTAATCCCTGAAACCTCTAAACATAGAGCATATCTATCTCTTTCGATTATGGTTCTTGTTGTAAACTAAGATTAAATGCCCTAACTTTAAAATTAAAAAAAAGAGATGTATGAGCCCCCAATAAAATGATTAAAAATAATAATAATAATGGCCTTCCAGTGACACCCACACCCTAATCCCTGAAACCTGAGAATATGTTCCTTTACATGGAAACATGATCTTCAGGTTAAGGGTTTGGAGATGGGGTGGTTTTCCTGGGTTGCCCAAGTAAGGTCAAAGGGGTTTTATTAGAACAAGGTAGAGGGGGCAGAGTCAGAAAGACAGAGTGGAAGATGGCCTTCTACAGACCCTGAAGATGGAGGAGGAGGCCACAAGCCAAAGGATGCTGGTTGGCCACCTCTAGACGCTAGAAAAAGCAAGAGAATGGGTTCTTCCCAGGCGCCTCCAGAAGGAGGCCTCTCCACCCTGCGGGCATTTCAAGTTTAGGACCTCTGCCCACTAGAACTGTAAGATCCGTGTTGTTTTAAGTCACCAAGTGTGTGGGAATTTGCTACAGTAGCAATAGGAAACCAGTACACACGAAGAAAAAGGTATTTCTAGAAGATGGACCAGAAATACTGTTCACGGCCAATGCACAGACATACCGTCAATGGAAGAGAATAACATCCACTTCAACACTACAGCGAGGATGGGCGCTGTCATCTGAAAGCTACAGTCTAAAACAAAGGCGAGGACACGTGTCTTGGCAGTTACTACTGCCAATAACACAAGCTACCTCTCCCAAGTGGGTGACTTTCAAAAACAGAAGTTATGTTCTCACGGTTCTAGAAGTGAGAAGTCCAAGTCATGGCTACGGGTTTCTTTGTCAGTCGTCCTGGGCAGTGGTTGACTACTGAGCTTGTAGAAGATCCTCAAACAGGCTGTCTCCCCATCTATACCTGTCTCCCCGTGTGTGCTGGTCTCTCTCTGTGCCTAATCTGCTCTTTTTTATCACTCAGCTAGAGGCAGGCTCTACCCTACTTGGGCATGCTCTAATTAACAAGGCAATGCACTCTGTCTCCAAACCGGACAATCCCACAAGCATGCTGCTGTTGCTGTTGGAGGTGCCCTGAGTCAGTTCCAACTGGAAGCCCCCCTATGTGCAACCGAATCCCTGCCCGGTCCTGCGCCACCCTCACCATTGTCCTGCGTGCTTGAGTCCCCAGTGCAGCCTGGGGGCATCCGTCTCATCGAGGGTCTTCCTCTTTTGCTGGGCTGTCCTTCTATTTTACCAAGTGGGAGCCTTTCCAGAGACTGGCCTCGCCTGACAACACGTCCAAAGGCAGGCGACAAACTCTCCCACTCTCACGTCTCAGGAGCGCTCCGACTGTCCTTCGTCCAAGACAGAACCGTTTGTTCTTCTGGCAGTCCGATAAACTTAGAACATTCTTTGCCGGCGTCATCATTCAAATGCTTCGATTCTTCTTCAGAGGTCCCTAATCAATGTCCGCTCTCATGTGCATTATGAGGCAATTTATAGGGGATGAAACACCACCCCGCAATCCAGTCTACAACAGTGTATTTCACTGGGGACATTTCTGAACAGCTGAAGCTAGCAGGAAGGCACTGTCGCTAATTCATTTTTAGCCTCATGCAACTTCTGTGAGGATGACAAGAAGATGCGGCTGGTACCTTTTGAAAGAAACACTGCAAAGCGAAGGCAGCTTCGCTTCGATCATTTCCCCTCGAACTTACTAAGGCAGCACTGCTTCTACTCGGGTGGCATTGTGTCTTCCCCCAAAGATGAGTTCAGGCCAATCTGAGTCTCCCCATGTCTACCCCTCAGCCACCGACTGCTTCAGGGATGAGGTGAATGAGTTGTAAAGACACATTTGCTGGGGGCTGCTGGGAAACAGTTCACTCCTGAAAGGAAAGGCAGGAAAACAGCTCCTCCGTCTTCCCTCTTCCCTGTGTGCTGGGATGCCAGGTGGGACGTGGTACCCAATCCAATCACTTCCCAACCACGAGGGAAACATCAACGCACTGGGAACAGCAGAGCGCGTCCTCCGTGACCCGTTGTTTCCTAAGCTACTCCGGGCCACCCATGTCATCTCTGACTGCTTGTAGCTCAAGCCATTATTAGAGTGACTCTCTTCTGTTTCATCAGCTGAAAGCACCCTGATGATGTACCTCAGATCAATGCTTTTAAAGTATGACGATGACGCAGAAGCAGCATTATGATCAGATCACAGGGACTAAGGTCTAGGATGGCAAAGACATAGCGACGACGGAGGTTTGTCCTCTTCAGACCCTTTCTCTGGGGACCCACAGTGAGACCCGGGGGCCCGGGGCATTGGGAGAACCTGCGAGATCCCAACTCTTCTATAAATCCCAGGTCCCTCTGCCTTCCCAACGACACCAGGCTCTTGGTCCAGTGGGAAATGACTTCTTGTATTTCCCTCGCATTCCCACTCCGAGTCCAGGGCAGGCCCGGGAGGAAGACAAACATCACGGGCTGTGTTGCCAGGGAGAGTCCCTCCGAGAAGGACCTGGGGTGGGCACAGGCTTCATTCCAGAATGAAGAGCCAGGGACTAGAAGCCAGGGGAGATGTTGCATGCAGCCAAACTGAGTCTGAGATATGACTAGATGGATGCGGCCAAGGCCAAGGCCTCTAGCGTGCTCCAAGCAGGGGCCGACTGGAGGATGTGAACAGACCGGTGCCTGTCCAGCTGTCCAGCGGGCGCCGGCTCTCACCGCCCCCCGCCCCCAACCCCAATTGGGCCGGGCCACTCACTTGCTCTCCAGATGCAGGTGGAGGAGGGGGCACCGCCGCAGTAGATGCTCTCGTGCCACTTCCCAAACAGCCGGTGCACGGCTTTCCCGCTCCTGTCAAACACCGTGCCTTCAATCTCGTGGGAGTTCGTGCTCCAGTACTTCGCCTGGAATTCAAAGGACAGTGAGTGGTCTGCATGGCACTCTGTGGTCAGCTGAGGTCAGCTGGGCGGAAACGAAGGAGAGACACCAGAGAGAGGCGTCCTTGCGCCCAGCCGGGGTTCTCTCTGCATCTGCTCTGTGGGCCCTGAACTTCAGGCTGCACTTTAGTAGTTTCATGAAAATAAGTCTGTTAACCCCCTGCTTACAGCTTGTCACCTAACGATCAACACTTATGTTGATTTTGGTTTACTTCTTTGGCTTCGACCCTGAAAGGGGATGTGGGGGACCTCCACCACATTAAGCTAAGCATTGCAGTGGGTCTTGACAGCCCCTCAAAGGGGGGAGGTCCTGGCTGTCACTGTGACTCTGGCTACAACTGAAAAGAGACTGAACTCATACAACCTTTATATTGGATAGAATTAGACAGGAACCCATCAAGGTGGTTGTTGAGCTTTTGGTTTCTTTTATCCCCCCCAGAACTAGGTCTTTCCTTCTGCGCTACAGGAACCTTATATGAGCTGTGTTGGCAAAGGGGGAAGAGCAAACTTGAGCCTTCTCTCTGCCTCCTGGAAGCCCACGGAGAAAACAACAATCAAGGGACACGTGGATTGTTCACTTGCACTCTCAGTGGACGGTCTGGTTTTACACAGTACCGCAATTCAGCCACCAGAGGGAGCCCTCACTCCCCGAGAGTTCAGGGAATTTCCAAAACTCCCCAATTACCTAGTTGTCCTAAAAATCGCTATCAAAGAAAGAGCAGGGGCATTTTGCCATAAATCAAAAAAGTCTAGCTCTATTTTCAGCTAGAAAGGAATACAAACTGGGCACCAGTGAAGCTGAGTGACAATTTCAGGCCATATTCTGGGGGTTCAGCTTCTCCATTGCAAGGCTGTCGGGGGAGGCAGGGAATAGATTACTGAGGGTGGCAGGGCCGGGTCCTTGGTTAGGACGCTCGATTTCACTCTGGGTAAGATGGAAGTTGTAGAAGGATTTTGCACATAACTAATATCTATATATTTTTCATGACTAATATTTTAAAAAGCCCCCACCCCCACTGGTACCATGTTGAGGATAGACCTTATGCGTGCAAGGGTGGGAGTTGGGAAGGCATGTAGGGGACCACGGCCGTGGTCCAGGGGAGAGGAGGTGCTGGGACCAGGGAGCCCCCGGCCCTGCTTGTCTGCTGGCACAACGGTGAAGCTGAAACATCCCCCAAGCTGCCCTATGCTCCAAGGCAGAGCTGACCGGCCGCTTGGTTACCTTGATGAAATTCACTTTGCAGTGGCAGGAATCGTCGCTCAGGTTCTTGATGACAATCTCTCCGTAGTGCTCAATCCACCTCTGCCCGCTTAGGATGTTATGTATGCACGAGGTCACTTTGTTCCACTCAAAGTGGTCTCCGAAGCTGGCCGGGGGGGAGGGGGGAATTAGGGTTCCCACAGAGCCCCGCTAAGCCATGGAATGAATCCCTCTTCCCTTCCTTGAAGGCAGCGAGACTGAGTGCCTGTGACTCCCCGGAGAGGCACACAGGGCCAGAGGGGCAGCAGTCTGCTCTGTGGACCTGGGGGCCAGGCGAGGCCTGGTGAGCTGCTGGAGCCCCCCCACCCCCTCCCTTTGCAGAAGAGACCCAGAGCAGCTGTCCAACGTCACTGAGCTAGGGAAGGGGAAGGAAGGGGAGTTTTCAAAAGGATATTGAAAGTATGCAGACGTTAAAACGAACAAACTCACTGCCGTCGAGTCGCTGCTGACTCACAGCAACTGGACAGGACAGGGTGGAACTGTGAGTTTCCAAGACTGTAACTCTTTACGGGAGAAGAAAGCCCCATCTTTCTCCTGCAGAGCGGCTGTGACTTTCGAAATGCTGGCCTGCAGATCACAGCCCAACCACTCTACCACCAGGACTCAGCTTTGACTTAGAGCTGAATGATCGTCATGAGTGATAATAAGACCGAACACTCACACGGCACATGCTGTGGGTCCAGTGTCTCTAGACTCCTGTACGCACCCAGAGCGCTCACCATCAGTCTTTACGATGGCCGGATTACCCCCATTTTACAGAGATGGGCACTGGTAAGCTGAAGTGATATGCCCGGGGTTTAGAAGGAGTGAGAGGAGAGAGCAGCGCTCATTCCTAGTAGTCGCTCCCACGGCCACGTTGTTTTGTAAAGGACTAGCAACGGCCCCGCCAGGCCACAGCCGCAGCGTTCTTAAAGGGAATCTGCACAGCAAGTCAAGGGCCACCCTTCATTTTGCCAGCAAGTGGAGACAGAAGTTTAAACTGCTTATTCAGGGAATTTTAGGCAACGAGCACACGAGGCTGTCAAAATGAAGGGCATTCGAACTACTGTCCAACACATGAAAAGAAAATATCTGTCCTGTGTCACGGGGGCGAGGGGCTGGCATCCTGTCCCTAAAACTAACGGGTGGCTCCAGGCCTGACGCGGGTTCCGACCACGGAGCAAGCACTTACGCTGGCAGCGTCACGTGTGTCATGCCAATTGGCACGATCTCCATGGATTTGCCCCAGAACTTGTTTTTCCATCTCACATCTGGAAGGAAAAAGCCAAACGTTAC
>NW_022103920.1:81850090-81852675 GCF_000313985.2 Echinops telfairi
GGCAGGGAGGGAGGAGAAAAATGAGGAACTGATACCAAGGGCTCAAGTAGAAAGGAAATGTTTTGAGAATGATGATGGCAACAAATGTACAAATGTGCCTGACACAATGGATGGATGTATGGATTGTGAGAAGAACTGTAAGAGTCCCCAATAAAATTATTTAAATAAATAATAATAAAAAAGACAGAAACACATGGGAATGTTTGGGGAAGAATAAAGAACCATTCTTGTAAAAAAAAAAGGATTTCAAAGATATCCCCAGGTTACCTTGCCAGAAAACAAAATTTCCAGACTCAGCATGACATGCAGAGATAGGCGGGTGATGGCTGACCTGGAAGAAACAATAGACAAGAACTGAAAGTTAACTCTCGGCTCTCATGAAATCCATCCTTTCTCCCTGTATTGAAATTCAACCCAATGAACGTGAACGAATGAACCCCAGGCGGTGCAGAGCGTTAATGCACTCAGCTGCCAGCGCAAAGATTGAAGGATCAAATTCATCCAGAGGCGTTTTGGAAGAAAAACCTGGGCCTCTACTTCCAAAAACGTCAGCCATTGTCAGAATCAACTTGCTGGCACGTGCTCTGGCTTGCAAAGAATTAAATAGAATTTCATAGAATAAGATAGAGAAAATGTTACAGGAATAAATGCTGTGGAGGAGCTAAAGATGACAAAGTTGTCCTGAGAAATACTCAAACAAGGATGTCCTCCAGAGGGCGCTCCTGGCACACTTGGCTCCCAATTTGCTTGTTGCAGCAGTAGGATGGCTATAGGGAGCCCCCTGTGGGCTAGGTGGGGAGGGATGGGGGGCAGAGAAGCATTTTAAAGCTTGTGAAAACATGTCTCGTTTTGGAAGTCGTGAAAATAAAACTAAGGGCTGCCCATTCCCAAACCACATAATTCAACTCTGGTTACCTACATCAAAATCCCCACTGGCTTGAGCTGAGAGTACCTGCAAATGTTTGTTCAGACATCCAGCATCCTTTAAACCACTGCTGCAGAGCAGCAGGGAAGCGCCATGCCTCTGGCTCAGCAGGTTAACAAAGCGCTTTTGAAAATTGCCTATCTTTTCAAATGGCCTATCAGAAAACCCACCCCACATCAATGTTTAAGGGCAAAGCTCCCATCTATAAAGGGGAAAAGAGCGATGTACACAATACTGAAGAATATTCATCAACAATGAACAAATACATGTACAGTCACATCTGGAAGGACAAAAACATCCGGAGTAAATACAGCAGAGTGTGTTCTAGAAAAGAGAAACCCCCTGTGACAGGGAAGGTAGCCCATCTCTCTGACTTGGGGCGAGGGGGCCACCACTTTTATTCGCTAATGAAGACGATAAAGAGGCAATGACGCCTCAGGTATGCAGGTCGGTCATCTCAGTAACCTTCCAGGCACGTGGGTGGCATGTGTGTGTTCTCTTAACTGAGCCCCAGTGACCGGAGGGACTCTTGCTTTGCTTTGCTTTTCCATCAAACCCGAAGCTACTCTGCAGAGGGGTCGGGGCGAAGCTTTGGCTGGCTTCCCGGCCCCTGAAATGTAGACATATTTAAAAATGGACTGTGGCAGGTTATATTCACACAGAAACAAAGAAATAAGGGGGTAAAACACTGGGCATCTCTCTAGGTGGGCCCAACGTAAATCAGCAAAGTGATCTACGGGTCTGAACACCATAGCCCTCTCCTGCAAGTTAAACCCCACAAGACAGGGACAGATGCACCCCTGTCCACATGGACTGTGTAAGCACCATGAGCGTGCAATTCTGCCCTCTGAAAACGACTGAGTTAGACGCATGAGTCAGGACTGAGCAGTCTGTGGCGAGCTGAAGAGATGCTTTCTGAATAAATAAACCCCAACATTCAACTACCAACCATTGTGTTTCTTTCGTTAAGGTTTACTAAGGTTCTGGCAATCATTTGCATGGAACCTATCGATTGTCAGGTGGTTACAGAGCTTTCCCGGGAAATGCAGATGGAGGCCCCTTGCTCTCTGACATCGCCTCACAGCAGACATTTCCGTGTGAAACATTCGTGGAGCAGAAGCTTCTGGAGCCTCACAGATCCGGGTCTTAATGCTGGTCCCTCATCTACTGGCTATATGACCTGGAGCGAGTTATTTTCTTCATTCCACTGAGCCTCAGGGATCGTCGGCTGTGATGGAGCGGGTTTCTGACCCATGGTGGCTTCATGAGTCCCGTGTCACCGGGTGACGGATAGAGGCCTAGACAGCTAAGGTTTCCACTGACTGACAGTCGCAGAGAGCCAGGCATCTCACCCTAGGCCCCTTAGGTTGGAAGTACAGCCTGTTCGGCGCACAGGAACACACAAGTCTCCCCTGACACACAAGTGGTAGCTCAGGTACCCTGGCTGGGAATTTAGCCCAAGGAGGGAGATGAGAATTCTACCAGGGAACCACCCATGTCCCCTAGCTCGACTGTCCAGTAGAGGGACTAGAGATGGCTTTGCAAATTAAACTGTGACATCCGCACGTGAGCAGCACTGTGTGGAGTGGGCAAAGGCTGAATTTTAATTCACTTTTTTTTTAGTCATATTTCTACTTAGTTCTCAGGGCAACCTGGTGTC
>NW_022103920.1:81853313-81857065 GCF_000313985.2 Echinops telfairi
GCTTCACACTGTTATGATTCTAACATCTGTTTTGAATGGCACCATCAGAGGTGGCTGCGGATGCCGGCCAATTTGAAAAGCTGGTACAAAGCCTTTGATGGCGCGAATGCCCCTGGAACGCGGGAGGCAGAGCCAATCACCGGATGGCCATCTTTCTAGATCTTCTGGGGCAGAGAACAGTGAGCATGGTCACAGCTGTTTGAATGTGGGGGTGTCTCTGTTATCAGGCCTTCTTAGCGCCGGGACAGAAGAGGCCGAGACTGAGTTCCTATCTGAATGACCCAGCCCTGGAGTAGACGCTGTGGGTTAACCTGGGGCACAGGCTCCTGCATCCGTCTCCAGTACCTCCTCCTCCTCCTCCTCCTCACCCCAGTCAAATCGGAGTGGTTCTGATTGGTCAGGATTCCTGGCATCGAGGAAATCAGGATACACGGTTTGTATTATGTACATACCTACTTAATTGTCTTTCTACAGGACCCAAGTCAATGCATTTTGCTCAGAGCTCAGGATCTTTGTCATTTGTTTGTATAGTCACGGCCTTTCTTCACCCTCCGTCATCTCAATTACGCTGTCAACGGGCTTTCGGGAAGAGAGGAAGGCAGGCAATGAAGGGAGAAGCGCACGGGAATGAGTGGATTTCAGTATCTGCCTGTTGTGTCCGTCTCCTGAGACCGGACAATACAGCCTTCCTAGTTCCTGCACAGCCCACAGCGCCTTGCAGGACCAGAACAAGCTCCAGCTTAACAATCACCCAGGGAAGGGACCTGCTGGCCATTCAGCCCACGTCATTGAGCAAGCAGATCATCTTCCACATGCAGGACAGTGGGAACAAACAAGCAAAAACAACCTTCCATTTCCAGGTGAAAGGGTGGGTGAGACAGAGAGTACACAGAGAAGGCCATCGCTCCCCGGTACTGAGGCACATCGGGAAATGAAGCAGGGCACCCGGAGGGTGGGAGTGGGAGTGGGAGGGCAGGCAGAGTGGTCAGGTAGGTTCTCTAGATGGCAATCTCCAAGGTCAAGAGAGACCATTAAGAATGCAAATCATGGAAACTGGGAAAAGTGCATCCCACCGAGGACACGGCAGCCACCCAGCGCTGCGGAACACGGCCAAGTTTTCCGAGCAACATAAAGGCAGAAGCTGAGGAGTGGGGTGGGGGTGAGGTGGGAGGGTCCTTGGACATGTGTCCAGAGAGGTGGCTGGGGCAGCAAGTATAAGGTTTTGAGGGCTGTGTGAGGATTTGGGATTTATTCCAAGCGACGAGGCAAGTCGTCGGAGGAGTTAAAGTAGATCAAACTTCTGCTTTCAACAATCCTTCTGGTGGCTGGCTGAGGAACTGGCAGTGGGGGCACGTAAGCCCGGTCACGAGTCTTCTATTTCAACAGCCCTGTCACTGATGGTGGTGGCGGGGGCCAGGTGGCATGCACCAGTGAATGATGTAGGGAACATGACTGACATTGAACGTGTTCTGAACGGACGCACCGGGCTTTGCAGAAGGGTGGAATGAGGATCAGGAAGACAAGAGCAGTGAGGGCTGATGCTGATGCTCAGGAGGCGGGATTTTCTCTTCCTCTGAACCCTGGTGGTGCTGCCAGGTATGCACTGAACTAACTTCAAGGTTGGCAGTTCAAACTCATCCGCCCACCCCCAGGGAGAAAGATGAGGCCGTCTGCTCCAGTAAAGACGCTAGCTCTCTGCCAGGCAGCAGGAGCATCAGCTCAGCACCAGCTGCCCACAGGCTCCCCACTTCCTGACTGGCAGGGAAGGGAAGGAAGTTCTTTCGGAAGCCCCCCTGTTGTTCTGGCTTACAGAGAAACCACAGCTGAATCAGATTTCTTGGTACAAAGGAAACTCCTCCCCCCAAAGCATGGCCCAGCAGGAGGGTGTGCGCACCCGCAGGAATGTGGACCATGTAGCCAGAATGTTCCTCCTTCACAAAAGCCACTCACTTCCCGGCCGGCCGGCAGTGGGATCTGAGAACCACGTGAGTGTGGAGTGGGGACGCTGAAGTGACGACAGGGAAATCCTCACAGGCTGAAGAGTAGAGAAGGCTATCCCCGAGCATAGCCGATGGCTCCTGCAGCTCTGAGCACAGTCCCTAAATCCACGCAGCAAACCCAGATGCGGTCCAGCCAGCTCTGACGCCAGAGGACCCAATGTGTGTCAGAGGAGAACAGGCTCCAGCAGGGTTTGCAGGGACAGGGTTTTCTGAAGGAGATGGCAAGCCCTTCTTTCTGAGGAGGGTGGTGGAGGGGGTGGGGTGGGATAGGTGGTGGCGGAGGGGGGGTGGTGGTGTTAGTAGGGCGGGGTGGAGATGGAGATGGTGGTAGTGATGGTGGGGGTGGTGGGGGTATAGGTGGTGAGAGGGTAGCTTGAATGCCCAACTTTTGATTGGCAGCCGAACCAGTTAACCGTTGGCACCACCTGCCCCAAAGCCCCTGACTTCTGACCCACAACCACCCTACCGGATGAAGTAGAACCTCCCCTTGGGGTTCTGAAGGGAGCAGGCAGCTTCATCTCTCACCCTCGGAGCAGCTGGTGAGTTCAAATTGCTGACCCCGAGGTGAGACGTGCCACATGCAACTTGCTGTGCCCCCGGGCCCTGGTGCCCCAGCCAGCATGTAGGAAGGCAGGGCTGAGTCGGCTTCCGGAGGGTCACGGGTTCCTACTCTGTACACACGGCGTCTCCATGAGCCAGAGTACTGTATTCCTCTAGGCGGATTTATGTGCTCACCTGTCAGGACACACTGTTTGCAACATTCCTCGCCAACACCACCCTTCAGAATCACCAAGCCTTCTTCAGTCTCCTTAGTCACTATCTAGCTCCTGTAAGCAGCTGACAATATCATGGCTTAGGCCAACCACCCCCGAGTCCTCAAAGTAACATCTTTGCTTCTGAACACTCTGAAAGAAGTTTTTTGCAGCAGATTCGGCCAATCCAACACTGAGGTTGACTTCCTGACTGCTGTTTCCACGGGTGTCGGTTGTAGCTCCATGTAAAATGAATTCCTTGCCAGCTCGGGTGTCTGTTTATCGTGATATTGCTTATTGGTTCCGTTGTGAGGATTTCTGATGCCTTGATATTGAGGCTCCGGAATATACTGAAGCCTGTAGTCTTTGATCTTCCGCATCGAGTGCTGCAAGTTGTCCTGCACTTTAGCCTCCAGGGTGGCGTCATCTACGCAGCCGGCGCAGACTGCGTGTGAGCCTCCTTCCCATCCTCACCCCGTTCCTCTTCGTGTGGCCCAGCTTCTCCGAGTATTGCTCAGCATACAGATGGAGCGAATGTGATGAAAGGCTACAACCGTGACACACACGTCTTGATTTAACCACACAGCGTATCTTTATTCTGTTTGAATGGCTGCCTCTTGGTCAGTGTACCGGTTCCCCATGAGCACAATGATGTGTCCAGGCAGTCTCCTTCTTTGTAATTTTACCTGTAATTTATTATGATCTACACAGTCCGATGTCTTTGCATAGTCATTAAAGGATAGCTTTTGCATACTCACAGGAGTAGATATACGCTGGGTGACTCATACGACTCTGTAACAGAACGAAACACTGTCCATCCTCAGTTGTTCTTGCGTTTAAGCCCATTGTTGCAGCCACTGTATTCATCCACCTTGATGAGGGCCTTCCTGGTTTTCACTGCCCTTCTACTTTACCAAGCATGATGTTCTTCTCCAGGGGCAGGTCCTTTCTGATCGTAGTAGGCATATCACCAAAAAGCCAAACTCACTGTCATCGAGTC
>NW_022103920.1:81857165-81862991 GCF_000313985.2 Echinops telfairi
ATTTTGCTACTGTTATGAATCTGGTGACTCTCGTGAAAGGGTCATTTGATGCCCGCCAAAGGGGTTGTGACCCACAGGTTGAGAACCGCTGCCTTACAGGGTTTCTGTGAGTTGGAGTCAACTTGATGGCTGTGGGTTTGGGGTTCACGTCAACATGGAGCCCTGTGGTGCTGTGGGACAGCTGGTGTGCCTCAGGCAGCAAGATTGGTGGCTCAAACCCACCCAGAGCTCTGCACTGGATAGACAGGCTCCCTGCTCCTGGCAGATTCCCAGCCTCAAAGCCCACAGTAGGGTTGGCATGGAGCTGATGGCTGTGGTCGGTGGGAGCACTGCTGCGGGTGTCCCAGGGGAGAAGGGGTAAGTGGGCTATCTTTGTAAGTCTGCCAAGGATCTAACAGGTTCTGTGCTTCCGGGAAAGGAGCAGAAACACAAGGAAGGGCCTGAACCTTTAGATCAAAGGGGGGAACAAAGACTTCACTGGAAGCACTTACATGCTAGTAACTTGCAGTAACTCCACACAGCTTCTCTGAAACACACACGCTCACCAGGAGGGGCCCGGTGGGCAATTGGTTACAATGATGTGCATAATGGACTGCAGTTAGGGGGTCTGTGTTAATTAGAACAGCTCCTTTCAGAGAGCAGCTTAATTGCATCTCTTTTGCATAAGAAACCTTTCAATCTTACACATACAACCAAGGACAGGCAAAGCTAATGGGGGGAAGTGTCCTGAGCCCTGGGTCCCCCGGCCTTCGCTCAGAGCCCACACGCTAGCTCTCTGCCAGGCAGCAGGAGCATCAGCTCAGCACCAGCTGCCCACAGGCTCCCCACTTCCTGACTGGCAGGGAAGGGAAGGAAGTTCTTTCGGAAGCCCCCCTGTTGTTCTGGCTTACAGAGAAACCACAGCTGAATCAGATTTCTTGGTACAAAGGAAACTCCTCCCCCCAAAGCATGGCCCAGCAGGAGGGTGTGCGCACCCGCAGGAATGTGGACCATGTAGCCAGAATGTTCCTCCTTCACAAAAGCCACTCACTTCCCGGCCGGCCGGCAGTGGGATCTGAGAACCACGTGAGTGTGGAGTGGGGACGCTGAAGTGACGACAGGGAAATCCTCACAGGCTGAAGAGTAGAGAAGGCTATCCCCGAGCATAGCCGATGGCTCCTGCAGCTCTGAGCACAGTCCCTAAATCCACGCAGCAAACCCAGATGCGGTCCAGCCAGCTCTGACGCCAGAGGACCCAATGTGTGTCAGAGGAGAACAGGCTCCAGCAGGGTTTGCAGGGACAGGGTTTTCTGAAGGAGATGGCAAGCCCTTCTTTCTGAGGAGGGTGGTGGAGGGGGTGGGGTGGGATAGGTGGTGGCGGAGGGGGGGTGGTGGTGTTAGTAGGGCGGGGTGGAGATGGAGATGGTGGTAGTGATGGTGGGGGTGGTGGGGGTATAGGTGGTGAGAGGGTAGCTTGAATGCCCAACTTTTGATTGGCAGCCGAACCAGTTAACCGTTGGCACCACCTGCCCCAAAGCCCCTGACTTCTGACCCACAACCACCCTACCGGATGAAGTAGAACCTCCCCTTGGGGTTCTGAAGGGAGCAGGCAGCTTCATCTCTCACCCTCGGAGCAGCTGGTGAGTTCAAATTGCTGACCCCGAGGTGAGACGTGCCACATGCAACTTGCTGTGCCCCCGGGCCCTGGTGCCCCAGCCAGCATGTAGGAAGGCAGGGCTGAGTCGGCTTCCGGAGGGTCACGGGTTCCTACTCTGTACACACGGCGTCTCCATGAGCCAGAGTACTGTATTCCTCTAGGCGGATTTATGTGCTCACCTGTCAGGACACACTGTTTGCAACATTCCTCGCCAACACCACCCTTCAGAATCACCAAGCCTTCTTCAGTCTCCTTAGTCACTATCTAGCTCCTGTAAGCAGCTGACAATATCATGGCTTAGGCCAACCACCCCCGAGTCCTCAAAGTAACATCTTTGCTTCTGAACACTCTGAAAGAAGTTTTTTGCAGCAGATTCGGCCAATCCAACACTGAGGTTGACTTCCTGACTGCTGTTTCCACGGGTGTCGGTTGTAGCTCCATGTAAAATGAATTCCTTGCCAGCTCGGGTGTCTGTTTATCGTGATATTGCTTATTGGTTCCGTTGTGAGGATTTCTGATGCCTTGATATTGAGGCTCCGGAATATACTGAAGCCTGTAGTCTTTGATCTTCCGCATCGAGTGCTGCAAGTTGTCCTGCACTTTAGCCTCCAGGGTGGCGTCATCTACGCAGCCGGCGCAGACTGCGTGTGAGCCTCCTTCCCATCCTCACCCCGTTCCTCTTCGTGTGGCCCAGCTTCTCCGAGTATTGCTCAGCATACAGATGGAGCGAATGTGATGAAAGGCTACAACCGTGACACACACGTCTTGATTTAACCACACAGCGTATCTTTATTCTGTTTGAATGGCTGCCTCTTGGTCAGTGTACCGGTTCCCCATGAGCACAATGATGTGTCCAGGCAGTCTCCTTCTTTGTAATTTTACCTGTAATTTATTATGATCTACACAGTCCGATGTCTTTGCATAGTCATTAAAGGATAGCTTTTGCATACTCACAGGAGTAGATATACGCTGGGTGACTCATACGACTCTGTAACAGAACGAAACACTGTCCATCCTCAGTTGTTCTTGCGTTTAAGCCCATTGTTGCAGCCACTGTATTCATCCACCTTGATGAGGGCCTTCCTGGTTTTCACTGCCCTTCTACTTTACCAAGCATGATGTTCTTCTCCAGGGGCAGGTCCTTTCTGATCGTAGTAGGCATATCACCAAAAAGCCAAACTCACTGTCATCGAGTCAATTCCCACTCACAGTGACCCTGCAGGACAGGGAGAACCGCCCTGCGACTGTAACTCTTTACAGGAGCAGAAAGCCTCGTCTTTCTCCCGTAGAGTAGCTGGTGATTTTTAATAGCCGACCTTCTGATTAACAGCCCAATGGATAACCACTACGCCACCAGGGCTCCTTAGTAGATATGCAGTGTATCATAATTCAGCATGTTAAACACCTAACAAATATAAGCTTTCTAGCTTTATCTGCTCAAGCCATTACTTTAAAAGTTGGTCGTTTTCTTCCAACACTCCGCACACTACTCAACACTCTGGCAGAACAGACTTTAAAAATGGTGTCTACAGGTAAGACGGGCGCCCTGGTGGCAGAGTGGGTTATGGGTTGGGCCACAAACCACAAGGTCAGCAGTTCGTACATCACCAGCTGCTCCTCGGGAGGAAGACGAGGTTATCTCCTTTCATGAAAAGTTAGTCTCGAGAACACACAGGGGTAGTTCCACCCTGTCCTATGGGGTTGCTATGAGTGCTGTTTATATATATTATCCTGAGTGGGAAGTATTTACATATCAGTGTATTACTTCATCTCTGCCTTACTAGAACCTACGAGCCAAGCATTCTTATTTGCATTTTATAGCTAAAGAGTCAACTGCGGCTCAGTAAAAGTTCTGATAACTAATAAAAAGCACACACCCGGAGGCGGCGGTAGGGTTACTGGACGTGAAAGCCGGTCTCCGTTACACCAGCACCACTAACAATGACCAGATCTCTCTGCCTGGCTCATTTCCCTGGGATCCACGTCATGGAGCTGAAGACCTAGTGGCATATAACCTCTTTCCATCCTGATGCACGTACATCCGGGAGCCCCACCTCCTCCCCGGCCCCCCATAGGAGACTAAGTGGCTCCTGCCCTTCAGAGCTTCATAGGACTGAAGTTGAGCCACACGTAAGCTCACGTTACCACCCTTCTCATACCTATTCATCCTATCTGGGATCATCGGATAATAGTTTGGGGCTATTTTGGGGCCTTTATTTTTTTTCACTCGATACCATGGTAACCACATTACATTTTCATTTATTCTCATTCCATCTTAAGTTTGGTATTTAAATAGCCCAGTTGAATTTGAATCCAAGTATCTTATCTACTTTTATGACTGACTTAACCCTATCTCCCCAGGATGAGTCAGCATTTTCTCTCTAGTTTTAGCTTCTAACCGGAAAGTGACTGAAAATAAGCTCTTGGATTCTCAGAGTCATCTCCCTTTGAGCTGCAACACCACTACTTGTAATTGATACCCCGTGTCCTCATACATCAGACTCTGGTTCCCACGGCTCTTTTCTGTCCACCCCGACCACCCATTCAAAGGCCTTTATAAAGAGGGCAGCCACCTATCAGGAAGGGGAACAATATCCTAGCAAACCATTGCCCCTTTCCTCAGGTTCCTAAGAATGAGAAGCAGAGATGTAAAGCAATGATGTTTAATATTCCTGACATGATGTTTATAGACACACAGAAGGTGAACGTGCTGGTGACTGCTTTAATGAGGCGTGGGTGGGGGTTGTTTATTCTTCTCAGTATGTATGCATCCTATTTTAGGTAAACAATCTAAAATATTGGTAGATATTTAGGATACTCCAACAGTCCACTGTTGCAAACGATGCTGTCAGATGTCAACAATGACAGCAAACACTCATCATTTTGTTTACCAGACACTGCTCAGTGAATCACCACAAAGCCATTTGAGGGAAGTACTCTTATACACCCTCAAAAAGTTAAGTAACTTGTCCTGGGTTACAGAGTTACCAAGAGATGGACGGAAGACTTGAACCTGGGCTGTGTGGATCCAGAAACCCTGACCTAGGAACATAACCTATGCTAATCCTCAGGTGGGAAAGGTCTGCTGGAACCTTTGGGCTCTCAGGGAGAAGTTCAGAGAAATCCGTGCAGGAGATGAGGGACCTTGGTGGCATGGTGGACTGTGCACCGGGATGCTAACCAAAAGGCTAGCAGTTTGAAACCTTGAGAGGAATGTGGCGTTTTCTGATCGACAACCTGAGAAACCCACAGGGGCATTTCTCCTGTGTCCGATAGGGTCGCTGGATGTTGGCACTGACTTCATCCATTGGAGGAGGGCAGGGATTCCCAGCAGCTGGGGCCATGATTGGCACACAGCATAAGCTCCAAGACTAGTGACAGACTGAATAGTACATGGATGAATGCTTCCCCTTAAACTGTAGTCAAGAATGCATCTCTTCGGTGCTATTTATTTTGGTGGTGGTGGTGGAGGTGGTGTGTGTGTGTGTTCATGTTCTAGGATGACGGGTCAACGAGTTAAATCACTAAATCGCAAGCGTGGAAAAGGCTCCAAGGTCTGTGAAAATCCTCTGTGACTGGCCACGAGAAGGATGTCGCCCGTGCCTGCAGCCCCGCCAGTGCTTGACGCCCATGGGTGGTGGCTCGGTTTCAGGGGAAGGGAAATCGATACTCCCCTTCATGCTTAGCAGCACGGAGTCATCTCAGTTTCTTTGAAGCCAGGGGAGGGTGGGAAATAAATATTTCAGGAGCTCCCTTCATGAGAGCTATAAGCAACTCCACTCATGAAACCAAAGAAGTGTATATTCACCTGTTCTGAAAAAAACCGGAAGCCCTTGTCCTCGCGAATACATTCGTACGTTTCTCCAAGCACTGGATTAAACGGCTTGCTCCCAGCTCGGAAGTAGCTGGATGCGTATGCTGATACCGCAAAGGCGGCCACGTACACCTAGAGCAGACAGGAAAGCACTCTCTGTTATTTCTGTTTCACATGACAGGAAACAAAACGCCGGCTTCTCTTCCTACGGTTTTCTCTTCAACCCCCAGAGAGCTGAAGATCTGGGTCAGAAGCAGGTTCAAACAATGCTCATTTACCCCCGAAACAAATTAACCTATCAAGTCAACGCTGCCCACTTGTTCTGATGCCCGTGTTGGCAGAGGCTGGCAAGAAGGCAGTGAAAAAGAAGATGCCC
>NW_022103920.1:81863546-81914749 GCF_000313985.2 Echinops telfairi
ACGAACACACCCCTCGATGAGATAGATCCACACAGTGGCTGCAACAATGGGGTCAAACAGAACAAGAATCATTTCCTGAACCTGGAAACAAACCATGTGGTAGATCACGGCCCCTTTGAACGAGTTCTGTTTCTTTTTTCTGGGCAGAAAAACAAAACCAACCAAGCAACCCAAGGGAAACAGGACTGCGGCAGAGGACGTGATGTGTGCAGCCCTCCCCTGGCCCGGCGGCCAGCTCCGCTCCGACACTTATCCCTCAAGGCTCTAAAGACACTCATTCTCCTTTTCCCTTCTGCCACCCCCTCCTTCTTTTTTTCTTTCTGCCTCTTCCTGTCTCCCTTTCTTTCTTTGTTTTTGCCAAACATAAATTAGAAAAACGAGAGCTAAACCCAATGGCCTCAATGCAAACCCACTGCCACTGACTCGCTGCAGACTCGGGAGGGCAGGACAGAAGGGCCCCTGGAGGTTTCTGGGGCCGTCACTCTGCACACGAGCCTGGAAACCCTCCATTGTCTCCCAGAAAGAGGCTGGTGGTTTCGAACTGTTGACCTGTGTAACCCGCTACACCAAGTGGTAAGAACAAATTACCTTTTAATACTGAGCAACAAACTCAAGGTTCCCTCTTCCCATCGAATGTAATGACGGTTTTGAGCGATTGAACAAAGCTGGCTGCCCTTCACAACGTTCTAGCGGCGGTTGAGGCCCATGGACCCGTGTCGACCCCGGGTTTGTCACAATGGAACTGTCTTCCACAGGGATTTCAAGACTGGGTTTTCCAAGCTCGGTTGCCCGCCTTTCTTCATGGAGCCTTTGGTTGAACTTGACCCTCTGACAGTTCAGTTCGCTGACGAGTGTGTCAGTCTATTGCACCAACCAGGGAAGGCTGCTTCTTAAATGTTCACCAGTGAGGTCACCTTTCTTACCCTTCTCCAAAATTTTGGTATTGTCTCAGGAGAGTCCAGCCAATGACCTCACACGGCAGACTGCTCTGGATGCTTGTCAGCATCTACGCACAAAGCTCCGGGCAGGCCCCTGCCTTCCTGACTGTCGTCGTTCTTGAACCCTGCGTGTCCTCCCTCTCTCACAGGGCATTGCTAACCAGGAATGTCACCCTGCCATGCTACCTGCTGAACAGGCAGGTCTCAGTAAGGTCAGATGGCATGCTGAGTCAACCCTGACTCATCCCGCAGTTTAAAACAACAGCTGGAGACACAGTGCGGGAATTGTGCCGGATTTGACCCCCCACCCTGGGGCATGCAACGGAGCAGCAAGGGGAGCAAAGCAACGAAGTCCCAAGGAATAACAAAAATAGACTTGGGGGGGGGGCAGGGCGTGGCAACACTCATAAAGGTCAACAGACAGACCTGGAACTATTTATAGGCTTTCCTTTTTTGTTGTTGTTTTGTTTTTGTGTTTGTTATTGTTTTTGCATGTCTATCGAGATAAGATAGGCACGATAAACAATCCCGAGGAGAAAACAACAGATGGTTTGGTTCCAAAGGGACACAGGAGAAGGGTAGGCAAGGGAAGGGAAGGAGAGAGCCAACAAACCCAAGGACAATGGAAATACAAGTGATCTACAACCGATGGTGAGGAGGGGTACAGGATGCTGGTGGGGCTTGATAAAGGGCAATGTAACCAAGAGGAATTACTGAAACCGTAATGAAGGCTGAACATGATAGTGGGACAAGAGGAAAGTAAAAGGAAATAGAGGAAAGAGCTAGGAGGCAAAGGACATCTATAGAGGTATAAATACAGGAATGGTCATATGTAAATACATATAATGATAGGGAAGTAGATCTATGTACATATATATTAAATGTTAAGGTAGCAGACGGACATTGGGCCTCTACCCAAGTACTTCCTCAATGCAAGAACACTTTGTTCTAATAACCTGCCATTCTGTGATGCTCACCTTCCCGACACGATTGCTGAAGACAAAATGGGTGCATAAGCAAATATACTGAAGAAAGCAGATGGTACCTGGCTATTAAAAGATACAGTGCCTGGGGTCTTAAAGGCTTGAAGATAAACAAGCAGCCATCTAGCTGAGAAGCAACAAAGCCCACATGAAAGAAGCACACCAGCCTGTGTGATCATGAGGTGTTGACAGGCACCAAAGATCCACAACAAAAAATCATATCAATGTGAATGAGGGCGAGGGCAGAGTGGAGACCCAAAGTCCATCTGTAGACACTTGGACACCCCCTTATGGAATGGTCACAAGGAAGAGACGAGCTAGTCAGGGTGCAGTATAGCACTGATGAAACACAACTTTCCTCTAGTTCTTTAATCCCCCCACTATCATGACCCCAATTATACCTTACAACTCCGGGTAGACCAGAGCATGAACACGAGTACAGATAAGAGCTCACAACACAGGGAATCCAGGACAGGTAAATCCCTCAGGACCAACAGGGAGAGTAGAGATACCAGGCGTGTCAGGGAAAGGGGGGTAGAAAGGGGGAACCAATCACAATGAACGATATATAACCCTATCCCCAGGGGGATGAACAACAGAAAATTGGGTGAAGGGAGACAGCAGTAGGTGTAAGACATGAAAAAAAAAATATACATTATCAAGGGTTCATGAGGGAGGGTGAGGGGAAAATGAGGTGATACCAAGAGCTCAAGTAGAAAGAAAATGTGTTTTGAAAATGATGATGGCAACATATGTACAAATGTGCTTGACACTATGGGGGCATGTATGGACTGTGTGATCAGAGCTATAAGAGCCCCCAATAAAATGATTAAAAAACAAAAACAAAAAACCAGAACAGCAGCTGAGGGAGAGGGAGCAGGGAAGCACTGGGAAGCACCCTCCTTTGGGGTGGCGACCAGAGGTAACTGATGCAAGGGCACAGGGTGACCCGCAGAAAGCCCAGTGAACCCGGCCCACCGGGAAAATTCCTGCCCACTGCTGCTCGAGCTTGCCCTTCCTAAGAGCTATGCTTGGGTGAGAGGTCTTCCTTTAAACTTCTCAAGGTCAGCTATACCAACCCCTGATCGGACACCCTGAGGGTCTGTCGTATGGTCTCCAACTTGCCAGGAGCACAAAGCCCCCTCAGGAACACTCACCTTCCAAGTTCATTGGTTTTCCCTTAAAGAAAAGAGCCACCTACAAACACGGACTTTTAATACTGTGCTTTAGAAGTTACTTGCCTTCCTTTTCTGGGCAGAAATTCTCTTGGGGAAAGAGTGTCCAAGAAGACGAGAAAAGCTCAGCATGGTTTTCAATCCGGCCCTTATTCTCGAGTTTCCAGAAGAGAAGGCCCTTGGATGGGAAGGCCCTAGAGACTGCAGAACGGCTGCGGACGATGTCCCTTTCAGCTAAGGGTTTCCTGTAGCGTTTTAATGAGGGTTAAAGTTTCAGACTGCTTCACTTTTAGAAAATAATGGCACCCTCTATTAATGGGAGGTGGTCAGCATGCTACAAGCTTACAAGGGAGCCCTGTCAGGGTAGCAGAGCCGCCCGACACTCATTCTAATTTATCTATTCAGCAAATGCCCGGGATGGGGTCTGCCCTGGGGGGGACAGGGGGGAAAAGAGGCATAGAGGCCCCAGCATAGACAAAGTCCTCATCTTGATGGGGTTGAAGAAGCAAAAGAGGGACCCATCTAGCTGATTCTGACTCAGCGTGACCCTGCACAGGGCTTCGGAGACTATAAATCTTCATGGGGCAGACAGTCTTATCTTTCTCCTGAAGAGTGGCTGGTGAGTTTGAACCGCTGACCGCGTGGTTCTGAAAACCCAATGCCTGAAGCACAGGGCCACCAGGACTACAAATATGTGTGATACAACTGATTGTTATAAGAGCTGTAAGAGCCTCCAATAAAATGATCTTTTAATTAAAAGAAAAGAAAGGAAAACCAGTATGGACCATGTCCTTTGGACCAGGAGTTCCCACGCTGTGAAGCTCCTAGATCTGGGATAAGATTGATACAAAGGTCCATGGAATTCTACAAGGACTGGTGGCTGTTGAAAGAATCAAAGGCCTTTCTGCAGAGCTGATAGAGAAAGAAAGCCTTTCCGCAGAGATGGTGCTCTGAATTTAGACATCTGGCCTTCTAATCTTCGAGAGAGTCCATTTCCATTTGTTAAAGCACCCCCCCCCCAAAAAAAAAAAAAAAAGGAACAGACACTCTGTTTTCAAGAACCAGTCAGTCACTGTGCTAGTCTGGGTAAACTAGGGAAACAAAGCCACTGAATCGCATATATACACGAGAGAGTTTTATATAAAGGGCAGGTGTGTACATTAAGAAAGCATCTTAACCCAGTTCAGTCCAAGCCCATAAGTCCAACATTAGCCCTTATGTCTGACACCAATTTACAAAGCCCTCCTCCATCTCACAAAACACACGCAATGATGCTGGCTGCAGGAGGAAAGCCGAATCAGTGAGTGTATAAGCATCTCAGTGCTGGCATGGGTCTGCTGCATCAGAGTAGGTCCATGTGGCTTCTCTTCTGGGATGTCTCGCAGGAAGTGAGCCTTGCCAGCTGAAGCAGGGAACTGGCTAAGGCAGCTGCACCCTGGTCTGACCATCAGAGATCAATAGACCTGAGAACTAGAAAAGCGAGGCTCACCAAGCCATTCATCTCTCCACCCTTCAGTTAATCCAACATGTGTTTACTGGCCAGATTGGCACAATAAACCTTAACTATCTCAGTCACAGAAGGGGCTGATTTGAATATCATCTTACCACCACAGCAGGGGAAAGATGGGAAATACATAGAGAACAAACAAGCAAACAAAAACACCCAATAAAAACCAAACCTGTTGCCTTCAAGTCAATTCTGGCCCCAGATGTGTCAGGGGTTCCAACGTCTGAATTTTCAGACGCAGATTGCCAGACCTTCTCCCACGGGGCTTCTGGGAGGATTCAAATGACCCACTTTGGATGAGTAGACTGGGGGCTCACCACGCCACGGCCGTCATCCTAGAACTACGTGGAAGTCCCGTCTAAAAGCAATTAGAAGTGATCCTGACTAGAGAACTCAAGATGGATCTGCTTTTTAATGTTTCTTCTTAAACTTACTCTCTAGAAATAAAAGGCTGGGCAGGAGAAGGAGAAGAAGAAACATCTTTTTTTGATGCAGAAACTTCCCCTGTGATTACTTCCTCCAAATCTAAGCTCTGCTGGGACACTTACGAAAATAAACAGAAACCATTCTTAAGGGAAATTTACCCCGAAAGAGAAAATCAGTTCAAGAAATTAAATTCTGTCCACCCCGGGCAGTAAAAATAAACACGCGGACAGCCCTAAAGACATGTTTTCCAGCCAGGCCTTTCAGGCAACCCCCTGGCAGGCTGTGGGAGACCGAGGTCGTACCAACCCACAGAACAGAACTATCTCAGCCACCATTTGTCACAGAGAAACCCCCAGACAGCAAATCCTGACAAGGTGACCGGAAAAGGTCAGGCAGAGGGCCCGGACAGGGCCGAGAAACGAAGCAATGGGAGTGCAAAGTGGGAGGAGCTCGCCTCTCCCGATGCCCATCTTGGCACCTCGGGTGCTCCGACAGGCTCAGGGAAGTGCCCTTGGCAAGGGCTTCTTACCATCCTCTCCAGGGGGTTTGGGATCTGGGCAGCCTTGTCCAGAAGCTCACTGTACTCCAGCTCCTCGCAGAGCCTCTGCAGCGTGTTCAGGGGCTCGTTCAACTCCACCGGCATCGCCACCTTGGACAGGTCCTTCCCGATGTTGTTCCTCAGGATGTTCCACAGGCTGATGGAACTGGTGTTGGGGCACAGGGCCGGCAGGCACGTCCTCCTTTTGGCTCTCCCTTCTTGGCCACTTTCAAGATCAAGGCCTGAAATGGAAAGATTTAAAGCTCCATGAAGTTCCTAGTTTATTATTTTTAAAAATAGGTCCATCAAAACGTAACGCCCCACTGGCACTCACTTTTACAACTGAACTCCGTGTCCAGACGAGGACCGAAACAAGCAAGAGACGTCTGAGCAGCTACGTGTGCTGAAAGCCACTGACACCAAATCTCTCGGAACTTAGTGGCAGGAGGCATGCTGGTCCCCCCTCAAAAGCTCGTTCCTCGTACTTTCTGCACACTGGAAACCGGATGTCGGTGCACAGAGCAGATAACTGCTTTTCTATGCCTTTCAGTTTTCATTGTACATTAGGTGGGGCGAGGTTATATTTCTGGTTATCAACTTTGTATTCACTGGTTTAAACTGGGAGTCAAATAGTTTACCCTTCACACACAACTGCTTTTTTAAAAAACATCATTTATTGGGGGTTCGTACAGCTCTTATCACAACCCATCCATCCATCCATTGTGTACAGACAACTGCTTTTAAAAAACAAAAAAAGTTTTGACTCTTTAGCAGCCATTTATTTTTCAGGGTATTTTCATTTAGCCTGTTCTCTATCCATATAGCTCACACTGCATACGTCTTATAGTCTGTCTATCCAGTCAATTTAAGTATTATTTAAAATTCTTCCCACCCACCATTCTGCAGGAAAATGCAAACACCCCATTGCACAAGCATGCCGTACTTCCGTGAACCATTATCCACGGCTGACTTTTCATACGTTTCGGTATTCTGCTACGAGGGGAACGAGGCTGTCATGATTCGCACTCTTAGACCTTTGGCGGCGGCGCTGATGGTTTTATCAGAGTACAAGACATGGATCCCCACGCAGAGACTATGAACCTTGCTAGACTTTGGGGCCATGCCATCAGGCTGGTCCTCAAAAAGGCAGCCTCGGTGTAACATTTACCTGCAACAGACGCAAGTCAGCTTCCCAAGCTTATCATCAATTGTTGCTATTATCTAGGTGGGCAGTGTTCGCTCCTTATTTTAACTTAGTTTTAGAAATCTTCGTGTGGTTTCAGGATGCTTTCATGACTACCTCTTTTCCCCCCCCTTGAACCGCCTGTTTCCTGTTCCTCTATGTTGTTGTCACTAGTTGCCATGGAGTTGATACTGGCTCATAGGTGCTTGCAGACCAGGGAAGGAAACTGCCTGGCCTTGAGCCATCTTCATCATCACTGGTGTGTTTGCACCCCTTGTCATACCGCCACGTCAATCTCGCCGAAGGGCTGCTTCTTTTGCACCAACTCCGCTGGACTGAGCAGAACTGATCTATCCAGGGGCCAGGCCTCCGGATCACATGTACAAAGTACGTGAGACAAAGTCTCACCACCCTCGATCCATGGAGGACCCTGGCTGGACTCCTTCCTTCCAAGGCCGATTTGTTCATCATTCTGGTCGTTCACAGTACGTTCAATATTCTTCACCCACATCATCATCCAAACGCCTCCCTACTGCTTCAGTCTTCCTTGTTTATTGTCTAGCTTATCCATGACTGTGGGGCGATTGAAAAGACCATGGCTGGGCTCAGTCATAAAGCAATATCTCTGTCCTTTAGCACTGCAAGGAGGTCTTTTGCAGCAAATATGCTCAACGTAACATGCCCTTTGATTCCTTGACTGCTGCTTCCATGGGTGTTTGACTGGCAGTCTGCTTCCAAAAAAACTTTGCTGAGAAAATCCTTTGGATTAATATATAAAGACCATATACATTTAAAAAAAATTTGTGACTAAATGTACGTAACAAATGTTTATCCTTTTCACCATTTTAAGTATAGAATTTAGTGACATTAATTACTTCAAGAGGGGGGTTGGAGTAGGGACCCCAAACCCATCTGTCGACAAAAGGACATCCCCTCACAGGTGGATCACAAGGAAGGGATGAGTCAACCAGGGTGCATGCAGTAAAGCACTGATGAAACACATTATATTCTTCTGGTTCCTTGAGACGTCCTCACTCCCCCGCTATCATGACCCTAGTCCTATCTTTCAGTTTCGGCTAAACCAGAGCATGTACACTAGTGCAGATAAGAGCTCACAACAGGAATCCAGGTCAGATAAAGCCCTCAGGAACAGCAATGGGAGTAGCGATGCCAGGAAGGTGGGGAGAAGGGGAGGGGAGAAGGGGCAGAAAGGGGGAACGGATCACAGTGATCAATGCATAATCACCCCTCCCCCCAGGGGGATGAACAACAGAAACGTGGGTGAAGGGAGACAGCAGTTGGTATAAGATATGAAAATAATAATAACTTATAATTTATCACAAGGGTTCACAAGGGTGGAAGGGTGGGGGGTAAAGGAGGAAAAAAAGAGGAGTTGATACCAAAGGCTCAAATAGAAAGTAAATGTCTAGAAAATGATGATGGCAACATATAGATTGTGGATATGCTTAATACAATTGATGTATGGATTGTTATAAAAGTTGAGCCCCCAATGATCTTAAAAAATAAAATAATTACTTTAAGAGTTTTCACCACCTCGAAAGCTTAATATTCCATCTATAATCTTTCAGTCTCCCAGTCTCTGATCACACTAACCAACTTTTGTCTCAATACACTCATCTATTCTAGAAATTTCATAAAAGTGGAATCATACAATATGTATCCTGATGTACCTGACTTATTCAGCATAATCTTTTCAAGTTTCATCCATGTCCCAGCATGCATCAAAACTTCATTTCTTTTTCCGGCTAAATAATACTGACAAGGTCACGAAGATCCAACGATGCTTTGGTATTTAGGCCATTGATCATTTCAGTTAATTTTTTAATACCACGTAGGGGTCCAACCTGATTGTTTTACATGTGGAGATCCAGTGTTGCAGCACAATATGTTGAAGGGGCTATTCTGTTCTTGTTGGATGGCCTTGACACGCTGGTTGGAAATGAAGCGGCTGTAGATTGTGGGCTAATCCTGGACTCTCGATTCTGTTCCCTTATTTATCTTTATGCCAGACCCACCCTGTCTTGATTATGGTGGCTCCGTAGTAAATTTTGAAATAAGGCAGTGTTGAAACTTCCAACTTTGTTCCTTTTTAATATAGTTTGGAATATTCAGGGTTCCTTTGGATTCCATGTGAATTTGAGGTTCATTTTTCCCATTTCTACAAATAGGTCCTTGAAATTTTGATAAAAACGGTATTGAATCTGTAGGTAACTTTGGCTAGTACAGACACTTCAAACAATAGTTAGTCCAGTCCAATTCACGGACAAGAGTATCTTTTCATTTATTTAGGTCTTTAATGGCTTTCAGTAATGTGCCCCATGATTAAAAAAATAATAAATGAACATGAAGCATCCTAAATACATAGTGCTTACTACGTGCTCAAAGACATTGTAGTATAATCATTTATCAAGGGCTTGGTCCAATTGTATTTCCTTTTGTAGGAAAAATTGTAATAGTCAAAACACAAAGGTTATTTCTATATCCAATCTTTTAAGTACAGTACTGATCTTTAGAAATATGATTCTCCTCGCAACATGTCAACTGGACACCCATTTCAAGTATTCACACACTGGTGAAGAAGTATTCAAATACTGGCATTTGCTCAGTGTTGGTTACAGCTAGGGCAATGATGGCCCAACTTTGACATCTGAAGTTCCCGTGTATTCCTGTGCTCCCTTTAGGCTCTTCCCAAAGGTCTCAAAGGGAAGGAGGACTTTTTCCAGTCTGCCCCAACCATACGGGGAGTGTCATTTTAGCATGTGCGCCTCTTTGCCAAGGCAGTAGGTGAAGCTTCTTCGTTTCTTAATTTGCCTCCTTGCTTTCTAGTTAAAAAAGTAGCATATAGATTTGCTACGCGACTGTATTATTAGCCTTTTCTTTCAGCCCATTGGCTCTTAGACTTTTCCACAGGGGGATTCATCTCTGCAGAAAGAATTTAAGTAAACTACAGATGTCTAAACCAGGAGTCCTCAAACTACGGCCCGCAGGCCACATGCGGCCCGCCAAGGACATTTATGTGGCCCACAGAGTGTTTTTGCCCATATGTTTTTTTACTTCAAAATAAGATATGTGCAGTGTGCATAGAAATTTCTTCAGTTTTTTTTTTTTTAAACTATAGTCCGGCCCTCCAACGGGTCTGAGGGACAGTGAACTGGCCCCATTTAAAAAGTTTGAGGAGCCCTGCTTAAACTATCTGCTGCGGTACTGAAGGGATGCTCTCCTAGAAGATAGCTACAATGACCTGCCTTTTATCGCCTTATGGTGGATCCTAAAGAGAAGGTTGGTTGGCATTCAGTACCGACTTGTCACTATTTCATGCGGCATTGAAAAAGTATCCAACAAAGGCCTTCTCTTCTCGATAAAAAAATTGGCGTTTGGGGTATTCATTGCAGGGACAAACCTAGGGACTCCAAGATACAGTGAGAACCAAGTCTAGGAGGATTTGATTCTAGAGGATTTGTGCCAGAGAATTACTCAAATGTGTAGATCCTTCTGAAGGACTTCTTAAATAGGCGTGCCTCAGAGTTGGTTGGGAATAACCAGAAAGTCTGCAGACCCCATAGTTGGAGCTGTTGTTAGCTGCCATTGAGAAAGTCCCGATCCCTCCGGCCCACGGATGCACACTAGGTCTGCTCCACAGGGCTTTCGAGGGTGCTGTCTTTTGGAAGTAGACCACCAACCTGGTCTTCTAAGGGGTCTTGGTGGGTTTAAATCATCCAGCTTTCCCCTACAGGTGGAGTGCTTAACTATTTGTGCCGCTCAAGGACTTCCACAAGTCCACTTTTAAACCACAAAAGGCATGATGAGCTGATCGCGTTCCTGGTTGTCAACTCTCTCTTGGAATCAACTGGTAAAAGGCACACATTTTAGTCTTGTTGGTTTCAAATATGCTACCATGAAGAATCTGAATCTTGGGTGCCACTATAGCCTGATAAAATTCTTAAATTATAAACTCCCCCCCACCCTAGATCCCTCAGGTAAGAGTTCTATTCTAGTATGCTTGCTAAGAGAATGTCTGACTGCCCAAGGACTTACGGAAGTGGAATCCTCTCACTTTATGTAAGGACATTTTGCACAAGTAGACAGATGCATAAATGAACACACCTTCCACCTGCGAGTGCTGTGTCCGCAGCTAGATGACAGGGCCCTCAAGGGTGGGGGCTAAATTCTCCGAGACAGTGCTCGGTACAGAGCTGGCTAGCAGCAGACATTCAATACAGGCTGATTTGTTTCTAGAAAGAGCCACAGTTCCATAGATGAACTAATTTAAATCTTACCCAAGGTCTGTCTCTCATTGTCTAGATCGTTACTGAGGTTGTCTAAGGACAGGTTATCGCTTATGTCACTGACATATGAGTCATCGTCAGAAATCTAGGGAAAGAAGAAATAGTTTTCATCAATGTTAGAGGAATCAAGAGCCTGATGTTCATAAAACAGTTTCTCAAACGGACCAAATATCACTTGAATCCCACGTCACAGATCTAGAAGCATAGTCTCGAGTGTTGTTTTCATGGAGGGCTCCCCACCTCTCTGCGTGGTGGAATTCACAGCAAGTGCCTGTCATTTGAAATAGTACCTTCTCGATTGCTTGTCACAAGGAAAACAAAACTTGCTATAAAATTTTTTTATTACGTCAGACATTTTCAAAATTTGCTGAAATTTGTCTATAATTGGTCTTTGCACTATTTGTGAGAGGAGAAATGAATTTGTCTGGAAATTAAAATAGAAACAAACTTGTTGTGGCTAAATGCCATGGAGTTGCTTCTGGCGACTAGTGGCCGCATGTGACAGAGGACCACCATCCGACAGGGTTTTCTTGGCGACCACGTTTACAGAAGCAGCCACCAGGTCTTTCTCCCATGGGATGGCATGGTAGGTTTGAACTGTCAACCTTTCAGTCAGCGTTTGAGCACTTAACTATCCATTTTAAGGGGCAACAGTAAGAGCCCATCCTTTCATGCAAGAATGCTAACTGATACACCTGCCAATAGAGAAGCCTTGGTGGTGCAGGGGTTACACTTTGGACTTTTTAACCTCCAGGTTAGCAGTTCAAAACCACCAGCCACTTGTACTTTCTTCTCCCATAAAGAGTTACAGTCTCTGAGACCCACTGAGGCAATTCTACCCTTTCCTACGAATTGGCGTCAACTTGACAGGAGCTGTTTTTTTCTTTTTTTTAGAGGTAAATACAATTCTTGTGCATCAATTAAAACATTATTATATACCTAACTACTTCTATGTAATTTAACCTAATAGGGTGTCCTATAAAAATAGAACAACAACAGAAAAGAAGATGTTAATTTCTTTTCCTGTAGTGGAAATATAGTCTCATATAGCTAAAAGTCAAAAGGACAAACTTATCAATGAAAAGAAGTATAGTGATTCAAGGCACAGAAAAGAGGGGAGGCCTCAAACATTCTTTACATGCACAAACTCTTTTCCTTCTTTTTAAAGATTTTTGAATCATCTTGTATTCTTGAGGTGCAAGGTCTGAGAAAGATCCCCAGTATGCAAATGGTGGAGAAGGGGCACTGAGGTTAGCATTTCTAACTAGGGGCATTTACTAGCCCAGGGAAGCAACTATTTACTAAACCAGGGAAGCAACAAAGCGACAAAAGACATGGCAAGGCGCCCAACTGCAATCAATGCTCAAACCTCATTTTCAGAAGAGCTTGGTGACAACAGAACTTCCTGTGCATCGAAAAACTCCGACATGGAGTCAGTGATGGAGCGCCTACTCTCATTGGAAAGCTGATGAACCAGAGCTCGGTTTTCATCTCTCGAGTTTTCCTATTTGGGAAGAAAACAAGTTAAATAAACTCACCTATTTAGCAACAAGCTCAAGAGAAACAAAATAAACACACGATTTGGCGGCATGTTACACAAGGTCACAGGCCCATGCAAACAAGCAAGTCCCAGCAGGGCAGGGATCCGCTCCGAGAAGTCAGCCCCACACTAACACAATGAAATGATTAGCTCTTCCAAGAAATGGGCACCTCACTTCCAGGCCCAACCACAGTTCACACACACACGAAACACATCTCAAAGCAGAAAGTGACTCTCCCCGCCCCACTAATCGGTATTTGTTTATTTAAATAGGGGAGAAAAATTCAAACACTCTCTGAATCATATCCTCTTATTCCCCACCACCGCAGGCTGTCACTTTTCATTCTAAAATTCTCTCTGAATCATACTGCACGCATGGCCTTGCTTGGCTGGTTCAGATAACATAGCTTCCTTCTGATCCTGTGCTTCCACAGAAGTCCCCAGGCTGCCTTTGCGTATCAACGGTGCATGTTTGGTCCAGAAGCGCCCTCGGTGGGGGATGATTCATTATTTATCGATGGGAAGATAAATTCTTGCTGTCTGTCTCTACAATGGCTCTGCAAGGGAAGAATATTCCCAACTCCCTTTATAAGGCTAACCAGACAACACAATGCCACTACTTTCTAATCCTACCTGGCCCTCATTCCCCACCCCACTGAACAGGTCGCTATACTCCTGTGGGTCTAACTTTTCCCTTGGGGAAGGACCTAAATGCTTTAGGAGTGTGCTTGCTATTGTATTTCCAAATGAAAATGCAATTCAGCTCAAGTTGAAAATGCCTTATCCATCCATATCCTATTCTGGCCATGGAGAGACATACTCATGAATAGGATGAGGTTTCTGACTTGAATGAGTGGGTGCAGAGACCACACCCAACACGTCATACTACAGTGTGGGCTAGATCCAGTGCTGCAGAATCGCATAGGAAGCTCATAGCTTACGGACTCTACTTCGGGGAGGGCTTTCAGAGATGGCATTTGACTTAGGCTTTGAGGATTAAGAACAGATTCAAAGCAAGATGATTCAATTCCTTCAAAGAGGAGAAGGCTGTGCCTCAAGATCGCCAGCAATGGCACATCTTTTGTGGGGCCGATAAAGGAGCCACTTCCCCGGTTATTGTGTATCTGGTAACTGAATCTCATGGTCATTTGGGAAAGGAATTCTAATGGAGGTTTTGTCCTTCCCCGAAGTTCTTTGAGTTCAGGAGCTACCCCCAAGTCTCATAAAACGTATGCCTAAGTAGGGGAGGTCATGGGGGCGGGAGGTTCATAATTAATAATGGAAAGTGGTCTGTTTATGAAATGCTTACACTGGAAACACTTGGGGCTGTGCATTCTTTTCTCTTTGTTCCATTCTAAATAAGATTTATGACACAACCCACTTTAACACCCACAGTCTCAACAAAGTAGGATTGCTGCCTAGACGAACAACGATCCCTCAGAGGATCCATAAATAAGTATTCAAGCTGTCACCTTGCAGGGAAAGTCTCTCTCCTCCAAGGCTATTGATCTGAGGCCACTGCAGTGACTAACGGGCGCGCCTGCAATGCTCATTTCCACAATGGGATTGCCCGTGTCTTTGATGTGCCACATAAAAAGGTAATGATTGCTTTATTGGTTTTACTCACTCATTTATAACCAGCCACTCCTGCCCTCTCTGTATCTCTCTTATCTTAGACTGATGGGTCAGGAGAGTGTCTTGGCTGGCTAAAGTTGAAAATAAGGCAAGCCCCTAGCCCTTTCTGCTATCATTACCCTAGCAACTGCCTACGAGGACCTACTGGAAACCTGCGGTGTGGCTAATTACAATAGGGCTCTTCTCGCCAGTCTTCCAGGTTGGGATGTATCACAGTAACTCCTGGCCTCCATCCCGCTGGCTCCAGCCCCGATAGCCTATGGAGTGAGCTGTTATGCTCCTGAGGCAGGATGACATCTGGAGTCCCCTCTGCAGGAAAGGGAGTGATGCAAGTCGCCACACTTAATTTCAGCAGATTCTGTCACCTTTGACATCCATATTAAAACAAGAACTAACTTGCTGTCTTAAGATGGTCCCTTAAGAGGTACAGTGTCAACTTCTGACTTAATTGAGAAAAGCAGGAGGCTGAGCGCACAGAACTAAGCCTAGACCTGGCCGACCTAACAGGTGCCGAAGTGATCAGCGTGGCCTCTCCCTAACCTTCTGATGTCAGAAGCAAAGCCGTGGATGTGGGCACTAAGTCATCTTTGTGACTGATCATGTGCAGAATACTGCTGCTGGGTCACCAGTAATGAACATCAATCAGGTGCCAATGGCTGTCCTGAAAGACTGCTGGCCCCGGGAACAAGGTGGCCATCTTTGGGAGGTGATTCTGCTGTGCTCCTTTGCCTGTCGAGCAAGTGAGACCTTTCACTGTTGGATGCTCTTGACTCTGCAGCTGCGCCGAGCAACTCTGGCAAAGTTTAACCTCGCATGCAGGACCCCGTGTCGGGCTTGCCTTGGTTCTTAAGACTTCAGCTGGTGGCTTTAGGCTAACTCATCTCCCAGCGTTGGAGGCCTTGTGAGTCAACAGATCAGCTTGGTATGAACTAAAAGAATCTTCCAGATGGATGTCTGAACTATACATTTGGGGCTAGCCATCCTGAATTGTAGACCCCTGCCACTGAGGGAGAAAGCTTAGGGGAGGTGTGGTGGTTGACATCAGGGATAATGGCTTACTTTAGCATTTTGGAAAAATGGGACACTTAATTTCCACCCCATTAGAACCAGCCTTGGACTGATCCTTCAAAAAAAGTATTTCTGCAAAGCCGAATCAGCACAATGAACACCATGACCCAACACAGTGTCTTGCACAACCCAGACCTTCATTTATGAATACCCTCACCTGCTCGGTCAAGTCAGTATTTCCCCTTCAAGTGTGGAAGGACTGAGCAGAAGTCTCTCTCTCTCTATTTTCACATTATAAAACGTTAAATAAACAAAGCAACGTAAGCAGGAAAGTCGCACCATCCTACCATACAACCATCTAAGCATTTTGACACATTTGTCAAGCATTTTATAAATACACAACAGGAGGGCTGTAGGAAGTATGTGGGGAAAATGAAGAAAACAGGACTTTTTCCTAAACTTTTTTGAAGTCCCCTAAGTATTTCTAAATTTACAAGCTTACAGAAACATTGTGACATAATCATTTCCCTCCCCCAACAACTATGTGTCCTGAGGATAAAACGAATATATTCAAGACAAAAAAATGAGGAGAGGGGGGTCTCTCGATGGCCAGAGGAGAAGCTATGGGTGAAGGTGACAGGAGCGGAGGTCTCAAACTGCATCGTGGAGGTTTCCTGTGGCCAGGCTGAGAGCAACGAGAGACCCAATGCCCAGGGCAGGACATGCAGATGAGTACTTCGACTTCCCTGTGCATGTTAGCATCCCCTTGGCGAGAGTGAAGGACAGGGGTGCACCTCCATGTACCAATGCTCCCTGTCCCACAAGCCCTGCTTCAAGGACAAGGAGGTGCTGGATGTGGGCTCTGGCATGGGCATCCTCTGCAGGATCATCATCAAGGGTGGCGCTGACAAGGTCACTGGGATAGAATGTTCCAGTAACTGGGATTATTACGCCACGAGGACCGTCAAAGCCAACAAGTTAGACCATGGAGGGACCATAATTAAGGAAAAGGGGGCGCTAGCAGAGGAGGTGAGCACCATCATCGCAAGTGGATGGGTTCCTGCCTCTTCTACGAGGTGCCTGCTCAACACTGTGCTTCAGGCCTGTGACAAGGCTGGCACTTGACGGCCTCATCTTCCCTGACCGAGCCACACGACAGTCATCAAGGGCCATCAGAACAAGGACAGTATCTACTGGTGGGAGAACATGTACAACTTCCACATATCCTGCATCAAGGATGTGGCCAGCAAGGAGTCCCCGGTGGACCCCAAGCAGCAGGTGCATCATCAAGGAGGTGGACCTGTGCACCAGCAAGGTGGAAGGCATGGCCTTCGCCTCCCCATTGTGCCTGCGAGTAAAGCGGAACGGTAACCACGTGCAGGTGCTGGTGGCCTACTTCAACATGAAGTTCGTGCACTGCCACAAAGGGACAGGCTTCTCCACCAGCCCCGGCTTCCCTGTACATGCAGAGCCAGAGTTTTGAGTACACACGCTAGTGTGACCATTCCCCTTTGTTAGAAGGGAAGGTGTTTCAACACCTGCAATGAGGATGGGCGTCTCTGTAAACATGTCTTTGCCTGTGTCTCATTTTCCCCCTAGCATTGCGCCTTACAAATGGAATTACTGACATTTCTAAAGCTGTGTGTGTGGGGGTATGGCCTAATTAAAGTGCCAACTAAGGAAACCCTTGCTTTCTCTACATCCCATATGGCACTCAATACTATAAAGGGAAAAAAATGTGCTAATCTGTTTTAATTTGAATTTTTGTAAGGATCAGATTTTTTCCCTTTCTTTTTAAAAATCTAGCTGTATTTTTTCCAAAGATGTCAACCATGGGGGATGATGGGTGAGGGGTGCCTGGAACCGCCTTGTCTTCTAAGTACCTTCTTTTTTTTTTTTTTTTGGTTGTTTTTTTCTTTTCTTTCTTTTTTTAAATTAATTAATTTATTTTTTAAATCATTTTATTAGAGGCTCATACAACTCTTATCTTAGTACCTTCTTGTGAATCAATAGTCACACCAAAATTTAAAAAGTTAAGAAACTAGCTGCATGTCTCGCTCTCTCTCTTTTTAATTGTTTCATTAGGGGCTCATACAACTCTTATCACACTCCATACATACATTAATTGTGTAAAGCACATTTGTACATTCATTGCCCTCATCAGCATGTCTCTCTTTTTAAAGAACGATGTCTTTTTAAATTTCATTTCATGTTGCTGTCTTGTGATTTGCTGCTTACACACACACACACACACACACACACACACACAATTTGTTTTCACAAATAGTTTCAATTTTTAGTTTCTCAGTCCCTCACCGACCATCCAATGTTTGATTCCATCATTGTTCTTTTTCCCACTCTAATACAGGCAGCAGTCGGACAAAGGAATTTATCTTCATTATTATTACTATTACTTTGGTACTTTAAATGATTGAACCAAATAAGAACTAAAACTGCAGCTTCTGGAAGAAGCACCTATGTTGGTACCTGTCCTCAAATGTAACCTTGTTGATGGCAGTTTTGTCCAAGGGGATGTCCATGGGGTACCTTGTGGGCATGAGGTGATTATGGTTCTAAACCCTCACGAAAGACTGGGTCTCCTTGTGCGTGGTAGCTGCCCCTTTGCAGGGACACCAGTGGATCCCAGCCACTAGGACATGGCCGTATGGGCAACCCGGGGCGCCACCATCAATGTTCTTCATGACACCGGCTTATGGCCACACCAGCACCACCTTCCTGGGTTTCACGGACTGCCCTCCTTTGACAGCAGCTTCGCAGACCTACCTTATATATTGAACGACCCTTCCCCATGGCCCCTATTTGTTTCTGCTGCCTCTTCTACTATCTACTTGTTTCCTCTCCACATAGAAGGTTTGTTTCCGAGCTGGCTATTCTGTTCCCGTCTCACACCATTGCCACTTGGGTTTAACTACTGTGGCTTTACTTCCTGGACCGGCACACCTGGCCTGACTACACAGCAGTGTGAGGCGGTTGAGAGGACAAGGTCTTTGGGCTCATTCGATGCAGCTTTAAATCCCAGCTGGGTCTCCTACTGGTGCTGTGTCCTGGGGAGAGTGACTTAACTTCCCCGGGCTTCCGTTCCTTGCCTCTTGAAGTGAAACTACTCCACACCTTAGACTAACCAACCGTCTGAGATCAAAAGGGCAGCATTGGGGCAAAAACAACCTTCAGAAAGCTTGGGGAAAGGTGGAGGAATGGACACCAGAAACAGGGAGGAGGTGGGATCCGTGCTGAGACACTGGGGGGAATGCAGTGACGGGGTGAAACAGGCAATCAGAGGATCTGCTCTGTAACCCTTCACCCCATCCACAATGAAAAGTCTATCAAAAAACAAAACCCAACAACAATATGATCGTTAACCTTTATAATACTGAAAAAGCTCCAGACTAGAACAAAACAGAGCTACCGCCACCACTTCCCAGGAGCGTGATCAGGATATCCGAAGACAGGTATTCGAACACCCCTGGAATATAGGAGGCCGGAGAGCAGTGGAGGCCAGTTCCCTCCGTCTGCATTTTCTTTGGGTGGTCTTACCTATTCAGTTTCTTAAACCAGCTGTAGTATCGGCAGCCTTTGACACCAAAAGTCGTTCGGCCCTTTGGCTGGAATTTAAAATATTACAAACTAATCTAATCACTGGCAACTTGATAACACACTGAAGAATGTGAAGTAGAAGAGCTTGCGAAGTCCTGGGAGGTGGGGGTGATCTTTGACAGACCAGAGAGGATTTTAGAATTCAAGTGCACACGATGCATGTGTGGATTGTGAGAAGGGCTGTAAGAGCCCCCAATAAAAGGATCATTAAAAAAATCCAAGTGCACAGGTCCAACGCAGAAGATGAGTAATTGGCAGAGGTGAAGACAGAGAGCCAGTCCTAGACACTGCATGATGACCCCTGTCCTCAGCCGTTCTTCCCAGCAGCGCGCAAGGAGCCCGGGTGTTAGCTGACAAACTAAACCGGAGAGAAGGTTCCAGGCTCTGGGGCAATCTGTGTACCCTTACTCGCTGATGTCGCTCCTGGAAGCAACAATGGGAAGCCAGCCCGAATCGCTCAGTGAAAAGCAGGATCGACCGCGGAAAGCACACAGGCACTGAAAGAGGAGGTCGGTAAATGAGGCATCCAGCCCTGAGCTGAGGTTCGAGAGGCAGCGTTTGGAGGTGCAAGTTGGAGGGACGTTATTCTTATCCCTTCAAGGGTGATTCCTCTCATTTAAGCCTTCAAGGGCCATTACGTCTGAGTTTAGGTCTAGAACTGTGCATCTTAAAAGAGTTGGGAGTTGGCTGTCCTTTCTAAATCACCAAAAGCCACACAGCATATACTCAGAGCATAATCTCATTTCAAACAAAACAAAACAAAAAATGGTCAACCGATCTCTTTAACTCTCTGTAGTTTACAAAGGAATATTTTTAAAGGTAAATACAGCCTGAAAAAAAAACTTAAAACATTGTAAATACTGAGGTGTCTGGCAGTAGTCAATTCTCAGTGGAAGCTGGGCTTGGTGATGGGGCTGTTATGCAGTGACTGTGCAGATTCTGGAGGGGGACTATCTTTACCCATGCCTAAATCCAAGGCCATCAAGAGCAGGAGGGCTAGATGCTTCACCCTGTGGGTGGTTTGGTTTATGTCTGGGTCAAAGTAATTAAAACCTGCTCTCCTGGAAAAGTGGGCCCCATGAGCAGGGAGAGCCATCCCAGCCTCCATAAAGAGAAAAGGAGTCTTGCCAGTTCTTGGCAGAACCTCTTCCTCTGTGTACTGACTGGCTTCACATTCTAATCTCCCCATTGCCTGACACAATACCTTCTCTAAACAGGGAAGGTATGGCGCGAGGGCTTTACTTTCTTTAAGACTTTATTGCCCGAAGATGGAGGAAAGATGAAGGTGAAACACTTCCATCAGTTACCATCAATTCTCCTGTGATTCATGGTGCCCTCGTGTGTGCCAGAGTGTCCCTATGCTCAACAGTCTTCTTTAAAGAAAACAACATCCATCTATCTATCTATCTATCTATCTATCTATCTATCTATCTATCTATCTATCTATCTATCTCTTATTGCTGTTGAAAGTACACAACAGAACAGACACTTATTCAGCAGTTTCTACATGTACAATTCAGTGACACTGATGCTATTCTTCAAGTTGTATCATCCTCAGCCTCCTTTCTAAGTTGTTCTTTCTCCATGAAAATGAACTCACTAACCCTGAAGGTTATCTGATCTTTGGGGATTGTGGCTGTTGCTTTGATCTTAAAAGAGCACGATGCTCTAGGCAGATATTCTTTAAGAGTTAAACTCCTGCTTGACTGTGGAGTTGTCAGAGCACGATGCTCGAGGCAGATGTTCCTTACGAGTTAAACCCCTGCTTGACTGGAGTTGTCAGTGGCTGGCTTTTCAGAAGCCAGTCGCCAGGCCTTTCCTCCAGCGGTGGGTGGGTTCAAAAGTCTAACCTTCCTGTTAGCAGCTGATCTCATTACCCATTTGCACTACCTCGAAGGTCCACAGTGAAACAATAGGAATCCCTGTTTTAAAATTACACACACACACCCTTTGTATAACATGATCCTTGTTTCTAATTGTGAATGCAATCTAATCTGTTAAGGAGAACTTAAACATATTTGAATCATATAAACATATGAACTAAAACCAATGTTAACCTTCTTTGTTCTTTTGCACCTATTTATTTATTTTTATAGCAATCCACTTGTAGTTTTATCAAATTTCTCATTAGAAACACAGTCAACAGAATGATTTGGGTAAATTTCCCAAATCTTGAGTAAAGACCTTTTTAGGGAACAACGTGTGAACGGCCATACTGGCTTCTTAGCGAAGGAGCAGGGGAAGTGGGCATTGGGACATGACTGGTAGGAACATGGAGATGTCTTCAGAACCGGGAAAAGGAAATGTTGTCTCTGGGCAGTTCCCACTCCAACACCAAATAACGACAGGAGGCGAGAAAGGAGGAAAACAGAGAAACAAATACAAGAGGAGAAAAGTTCTGGAAGGAAAAGGAGCCCCCAGGAAGCTTTGAACCCAAAGACCCCAATCCTTGCAACAGCTGTCCCGAGCACCAAAGAAGGGGCTGGGGGTTGGGTGGGGGTGATGAGACAGGGAGGTCATGCAAGCAGACAGAGGGAGTCACAGGAGGGGCGGCGCTCAGAGACAGTACAGACAAGGAACCTTACCCACCTCGGCCAGACTGTCACCCAACTTGGCAACAGCAGGGTGGTCGAGGAGCAGGGATTCGGCATGGATTCTGCGTAAGCGCTCTTTAAGATCTGTGTTTTGTGCTAGGGCCTGGAACATGTTAAAAATAGTGGGGCCATGTTAATAAAGGGAGGTTTCAGAAGAAAAGCATAGCATGGGCCTCGCAGGAGAGGGGTCTGTGGGCCTGATGCAGCTCTCTCTCTGGGAGGTAGCTCCGAGGGGCCTTTCCCAGGATTTTTCCTCAAAAACTGTCTGCAAAGGTCTGGGCGATAAGAAATCGTAAACTCAGGACTGACACTTCCTCCCTCCACTCCCTTCTAGGCAGAGGAAAAGGAATTTAGGAAAACCAGGCCCTGATAGCTTTTTGTTAGGATTAGTGGTTCCTCTGCCTCCACCCTCCCTCTTTTCCTAATAATCCCAAGATTCTCTGATCCTTGAAGGAAGATGCTGCTTCTACCCACTTGTGATGGAGGGTAATTTAATCTTATTTAGTTATTATATCTGTTGAATTAGACTTTAGACAATGTTCTGGTAAAGTAGGTATTTGTAGAGGATGAATTTCACTATTTTACAATATGGTGGTTGTTTTATTCATTCTCCAGGACTAGGGCTTCTTTTTTTAAGTAAAAAGCAACAACAAAAACTTAACGAAAATAAACCAAAAAGTTCACTTACCTGGAGAGGGGAGAGGAGTGTGGCCTGGGGGTGGTAGGTGTGAATTGCAGACACACGAGACCCCCAGGACCTCTATAATTCGTCCCTGCACAAGTCCCATTCCCCACCCTAACCTCCTAGCCAGGAGGGAAGTAGCTAAAAGGTCAAAGAAAATGCTTCCTTTCCACTCTGATTGTCCTGCGCACTGGATAGCCGCCTGCTCTCTCAGTAAGGGGGCACATTCAGGGGGCTATCTGCCAGATCCTCACACAGCCAGCTCCATGGGCCCTCACACACACAGCCAGCTGTCTGACTTCCTAACTCTCTTTCTAAGAAGCAGAGTCTGGTCCATCCACCCACGGTCTACCTGCTGAGCGCATAGAAGGATGTGGCCCTGCCTAACCGGCTCTCTGGATCTTAAACAAGGTTTCTGACTTCGTTTGGTATGGGTCATCTGAGAATCTGTGGAGAGGTTTTAAGAAACATTTAAAAGACCCCGAATCCCACAGCCGCATCTAACACTCCCTAAGGGGGCACTCGCTTTCTTCTGGTCAATGTCACCAGTAGGGCCATCCTCATCTGGCCCCCCACATGTTTTGAAACTGATGGTGGTAGCGACTACACAAAACTGCCTGATGTCACTGAATGAATGATGGTGTGATGCATGGATTACGTCCTCATCAAATGGTTTGCAAAACAATTAAGTGGGGAAAAATGTGCGGTTCTAGGGGCTTCTTTTTTTGGAAGCCATACCGGATGCAACAACATTCATGTTGACAGCCCTGAGGCAGCTCTAAAACGTTTTATTTAAAAAAAAAAAACAAGCCTTGAACTCTCTCAGGAATCTAAAAGAAAGGGGCCCTGGTATCGCAGTGGATGACAAGTTGGGTTACCAACTACAGTGTCAGCAGTTTGAAATCAGCAGCCTCGCTGCAGGAGAACGCGGAGGCTCTCTGTTCCCATAAAGATGTGCAGCCTTGGAAACCCACACAGGCTGTCCCATGGGATTGCTAAGCGTTGAAACAGACTCAATGGCAGTGACTGACAGAAGCTAAAAGATCACTCTTGTGGGGTCAGTGAATTATTTACTATGGCTCTTCTAGCCAAAGTCTCTAACTTTCACCAAACAATCTTATTCTGCGTGGGCCTGGTCAGAAAGGTGGGGGAAGATACTGATAGGGTTCCCTGGAATGTCCTCCTGTTGGGTATCAAATGAACCCCCTGGGTAGCGGGGTGAGGGGGTGGGGTGGATTTCATTACCAGCAAGAGCCAGGAATAGAGTGCATCCTTCGGACCAGAGACCCGGCATAGCGAACCTCCTGGATCCAGAAGACAGCTATACCATCAGAGGAGCAGCAGCAGAGCCATGAGCCACAGCATGAATGGAGGAGTGGACATCCCAACCCAAAGAACAAGTAAAGCTGGATGTGTTTGTGTAGGAGGCTGGCTTATGGAGTGGGGTGCCACTGGACACTTAATCGGAGATTGGCTGGGCTTGCTGACCCATGGAAGTGGAGCTGCGTGCCTTTGGGCTGAGGCTCACTGGAGTGGGGTGTTCTGTGCACTTAATTCAGGGAACTGGGTTGGCTGACCCACGGAGCTTAAGCTGAATGCCTTTAGGTTGAGACTTACAAAGGAATGATAAGCTCCTTTAGGCATTAATTAGCAGACCTGAAAGAACTTTGTGGCATGCCCTGATAAACAACTCAACCCTGAGCATTTTCCACTGGCATTACAACTTGTTAACTTCCGTAATAAGTCCTTAACCACAAATTTTGTCTATGGGTTCTGTGTAGTCATTGGAATGGATATTAGATCCTAGAGGTATAAAACAGAGAACATTAATGAAGACAACACAACTGTTTACTTCAAATTTCTGAAATCCTGGCCTGGGTTAACATGGTCCAATGGTTCCTAATGGCCTCTCTTAGATGAGCAGTTTAGCAAGGTGGGGCTAGACCTGCAAGGGAAAAGGTCTGAGGAAGGGGAGAACTTGGGGGAAGGGCCATCAGAGGTACCTTCTAAATGCACTAAAAGGGAACACTGAGGAATATTTTGTATCATTAGGGTGTAAACTAGACAACACACAAAACCATCACCACACTTCCTTCAAATCAATTCAGAACCTGTGACCTCGTGTATGGCAGACCATCCACTTCAATCCAGGAGGAGGCTGCTTTTAACTCCGAATTAAAGATGACAGGTTTAGTGCAGACAATATTAACCCCCTCAACATGGAAGAATCCAATGTGATTGCTTTTGTTTTTCAGAGCGCATGCTTGTTAACTAAATGAACATCCCTTAAGTATCTTATAACAGTAATATGTGCTACTAAGAAGAATTTTATCATTCGCATTACACCAAGAGCATCACTTTTCTTGGTAATAGAAAATCTGAATTGATGGATAATCTCTGGGTCTCTCAATGCTGAATTGGCTCCCGACAACCAAACCATAAAAACTCAAGCCCACAGCCCCTGAGTTGATTCTAACTCCTCGCAACCTCTGCATGTCCTAGGCTCCGTGTCCTGCTGGTGGCAGTCTGCCGCATGCCACTGGGTTGGTGGCTGGGCACTGAAACCCGTGTGCCACCAGGGCTACTCCTGACGACACGATTCCTCTCCCCTGCCTGATGCTGAACACCACCTTCAGATGGTACTTTCACCTGTGCACACACACACACTCGGTCTCTTTTTAAAGTAGGAATGCCAAAGTATAAGCAGAAGGCAGGTTAGTGCTATTTCAACATTTCTCCGCTTCCCGGATCAAGAGTGAACAACTACAATTTCAGCAACTCACAGCTGAGTCCCTGGGCAGGGCGCACCCATGGAAACCAATGAGTTTGAGGAAAGAACCAAAATTGATTTAAAACACAGGGTGAGTGAGTGAGTGAGTGAGTGAGTGAGTGAGTGAGTGAGTGAGTGAGTGAGTGAAAAGCTTGCTAACAAATATTTGAGACTTGATAACAATTTTCTATTGTTATGATAAGCCTGAGACATATCTTATGACTTCTCTTTTCATGACCATGGGGTAGGGGTTATTTTACTTACTATATAAGTAAATTAAAAAAAAATAACTCTCATGTCTTTGAAGGAAGGCAGATAGGACCAGCAGTTTGCAGTTGAGAAGATAAGAGCGTGAATTTGAAATTTTGCTCTGCGCTGCATCATTTCAAAATCACTGAAGCATGGGGAGCCTGGGGCTCACAAATCTCCTGCACGCTGTCATGGTTGAAAAATGTTCACACACACACACACACACACACACACACACACACACACACACACGGCCTACAGAAAGAGAGCAGTCAGCCTACTGAATAGCAGGAAACCAAACTCAGAGTATTGAAGAGCGTGAAACACCAGCTTTGGATGAGGCTGAATTTTGGTGTTCGGAGTATGCAGATTTGATGCAAGATTGGATTATAATTTGGATAATTTGTTTGGTTTTCTCTCACATGAATGTTCAACACAATCTTGGAGGAACGAAGACAAGAAGAATTCACCAGCCTGGGTACATCCGCAGGCACTTCCGGGACGCAGACCCCAAACTTACAGATGACAGGGCGTGCTTCAGGCCAACAGCTTGCACAGAGGGCGAGGAGGTGACCTCCTGCTCCATCAGCTGCTTCATCTTCTCTCTCTCCGTTGAGATCGTATTAAACGCTGACCTTAAAGTGAAGTAAACTATAAAGATATACTCATTATAAAAAGGAATAAAGGAAAGGCATCATTTAACAAACATAATACAAAACCATAAATTTTGAAAGTAACAACCCTGAATATTTATGAAACAAGCAAACATGTACTCTAAGCTGACATACAATTTTTATTATCAATGTCTACACACACACACAATTATTACCAATTCAATGCTTCTCACATGTACACTTTTGTGGTATCAATTAATCATGTGTGCAACCATCACCAATAACTGTTGCCGAGTTTCTCATCACCATAACCAGAAAGCCAGTGCTTCTTAAATAATGACTTCCCCTTTCCCCATGCCCTCTCACCCCTGGTAACCACTAATAAACTCTGTCTCTAGACACTCATTAGATTTGCCAATTCTAAATTCATGTGAGATCATACACTGCTTGTCCTTTTCCATTTGACTTATTCCACTTAGCACACAGTTTTTAAGGTTCATTCATCCATGTTGTAGTTTATGAGGGGGTATCCCTGAAATCCGGATTTTTTTTACAAAACAACCTTATCACTTTTCAAAGTACTCTCCATTACACTGAATACATTTTGCAAATCTGCGATTCCATGCTTGGAAATATTTTTCAAACTCATTTGTTTGGATGGCTGATAGCACCTCCCTTGTTTTTTCTTCACCTCTTCTACCTTGTCAAATTGCTATCCTTTCACATCCCTCTTCATTCTCAGAAACAAAAAGAATTGCACAGAATGAGGTCAGGTGAGTCAGGAGCATGGGGCAAGAGAGGCATGCAGTTTTTTGCCAAAAACTCGCACAATGAGCTGGTGCATTGTCATGGTTGCAAAATCAGTCTCCCATCTCCCACAAATTGGACCCTTTTCAGTCGCATACTGTTACGCAATCTTTTCAGAACCTCTAAATAGAAAGCTTGATTAACAGTCTGACCGGGTGGAATGAACTCCAAATGCACTATGCCCCTCACATAAAAACAAAACAAAAAACACAAAACAAATGAGCATCATCTTGATCTGTGATTTCACTTGATGAGTTTTTTTGGTGTGGCAAGGTAACGATGGTGTCTTCCACTGGCTTGATTTATGTTTGCTTTTGGGGTCTTAAGAATAGCACCATGTGTCCTCACTAGTAATGACCTTGGGGAAAAAGTCTGGGTCGATTTAGAGCTGTTCTTTCAAAGCATGGCATGTTTCCAGTTGATACTCTTTTTGAGGGTCATCAGAAGCTGAGGCACAAATCTTAAAAGTTGCTGAACCAAGCTCCAAGAGAGTCCAGATAACTTCCCCATCTCTTCAATGGTCCATCGTTGGTCTTTGAGAACAAGTGCATGGATTTTGTCAACATTTTCGTCCATTTGGGAAGTTGATGGGCGTTCAGAACGAGGTTTGTTATCAATCAGTATTGCACCTTTTTTGAAATGAGAAAACCACTTGCACAGTTAAGTTTTTCCCTTAGCACTGTCCTTGTAATCTGTGTTCTACATCACAACAGTTTCTGCAGCATTTTTCCAGAGCAGGAAACAAAATCTCACAGCTATACACTGTTCATTTAAATCAGCCATCACACACAAAAAGACAAAAACCGAGGTTAGAGTGAAACTGCTTCTATGAAAAAATTCACTGTGACCAGAGAGAAGCTTCCCAGGTAACGCCACTGGGTGCACTAACTCTGAGCAAGTTGTGGATGCTTGCCTAGCAGGAAAAATGTATACTATGAAAGCTCTGCCCAGCAGAACTTTCTTCCAGGTTTTTTGTCTTTTTTTGGGGGGGTGGGTGGGGGGGTAACCCTTTGTATATCAGGACTTCATTTTTCTTTATGGCCGAGTAACATTTCATTTAAAGAATGTCTAAACTGACTTACTAAAAACCTATTTGTCAATGTTAAGGCTCATTTTCACTTTCGACTTAATCCATTACTTTGTGACTTGAAAAGACTATGCTTGCGAACAATCAATTATCAATAAGTCTTTTTCTTTAAAATGCCAAGACTGGGAATATTTCAAAATAAAGTCAACTGGTTGCCAGGGGAGAGTGGTAACTAATGATGCCCCTTGCCTAAGTGTTCCACAGAAATGACCAACCAAAGCAGAGGACGCCGTGTGCCTCTGGATGTGCCATGCAGAGAGAGACACATCGCCTTTGTAGCACGCAGGCTGAGGGCCACGAAAATCAGACAACTCCAGAATCATGACCATTCTGCTCTCACAATGTGGTCTGTATTCTTCAAAAATGTCCATTTTATGGAAAAGAAAGACAGGCAGATGGACCGCTGCCAATGGAAAGAGCCTAAAGAGGCATGGTAATTAAATGCAATATCTGAGTATGGGTTACTCTGCACTTTGTCCCCAGTGCTAAAAGGGAAACTGCTAGTAAGAACCATTACTAAGATGATTGATAAAATTGGAACATGGGGGGGAAGATGGATACAAATATCGCTTCCATGCTACATTTCCTTCATTTGATAACTGTACTGCGGCTCTATGAGGAGCCTTCACGGTGTATTGGTTCCGTGTTAGGCTGCTAACTTCAAGGTCACCAATTGGAAAATGATAAGGCTTTCTACTTCAGGAGAGAGTTAGTTTCAGAACCCCATAGGGGGCAGTTCCACCCAGTCCTATAGAGTCACTGAGCCTCAGAACGTACTCAATTGCAGAGAGAGAGACACACACACAGACAGACAGACAGACAGACAGACGGTGGCGATATAAAAGAATATCCCTGTTGTAAGGAAATATTCACTAAAGCACAAAGACAGGATATGTGCATCCTACTCTCAAATGGTTCCCAAAAAATGCATGTATGTGTGTACAGAATATCAAACGAAATACAGATGGAATTTATTTAAATGATATAGATGTGGCAAAATATTTTTTTAAAAGGTGAATCTGGATAAAGAGTACAGAGGAGTGTTTTGTACCATACTTGCAACTTTTCTGAAAGTTTGAGTCTTACAAATTAGATGTTACCTAGCTTCTTCCTTGTTTGTCTTTCCAGCTGCATAACTCAGAATTCCCTACCTCTGAACTTGACATTGAAATCTGTTCACTTTCATGAGCATTTAGGCACATGGAAGGCTTAGCACTCGAGGTGCTGAAATGCTTGTGCTGACGTTTAAAAGCTCATTATCACTCATCAAAAGGCTCATCAGGTTTTGATCACACACTGCACACATTACCTCCTAAGGATAAAGTAGCTGTCATCTAACTTATTGATCATGGATATCACATCTGAGTATTATCCTTCCAATCTCCGTGACTTTATGCTGTTTCAGAAGCACGGAAGAAAGGACTAGACTGGGGGCATGCTTCTCACACATCCTGCCATATTATTGACTCCTGAACACCGCGTTTTCAGAGGCACTGTTATAGCCAAGAGCAGCCTATGCAGTAAGACAGAAACTGGATACGTAGACTTCCCTCGTTTCACAGCTCCAACTGGACTCCTCTATAGGTTATTGCTGAGCTTGTGTTGGGTTATGGTATTTAAAGATAGACTTACATCATCTTCACAAAACAAATAAACACACACACACACACACACACACACACCACACCATGGTGCTTTTCTATTGGCAAAAGACAAAGACCACCAAGTACTAACATTTTCTAACAATGTCTCTGGAACAGCCTTAGCTCTTTGAGTTCAACCACTCAACTGAGTCAAACATTGGGCAGTATAGCGCAGAGACCATTGGTGTGGGCTCCAGCATCGGTGTTTGCTCTCTCCAGCTCCATCACTTAGCAACAGCATGACCTTTTAACGAGCGATAGTATGTCTGAATGCCAGTTTTCTCATTTGTAAATGAGGATAAGAATAGCATCCATTTCATGTGATTGCTATGAGGATTAAATCAGATAATGCATGTGCCCCACTTCAAACAGTGCATGGCATGCCTTAAATAATACATGTAAGTTACTACAACAATAATGCTGAGGAGGGTAGAGAGAGATGCACTGGGATACAACTGCAGTCTCTTGAAATACGGACAGCAGTTCTACGAGAACACTTCTCTCTTGCTAGATCAATACTTATGAATAAACGCGGGCTGGGCAAACATTCTGTGAATGAGACACTGAGCAGAATCTATTGAGCAGAGTCTAAAAATGGCCTCAGCAGGAGAGGAGCAAGCCAGGCAGTTAACTCCCTGCACCATCTGCTCCATTAGACGGGCACCCCCTTTCTTGTGCAATCCCTCAGGATACCCACACCCATCTGATTGTGTCCCTCATGGCACCACCTCTTTACTGCCAGGCGTACACCCCAAATGAAAGAAACGGGACACTCAGCTGGCCGCCAAATCAATTCCTCTGGCAGGCTTTCCGGAGCCTACAGGAAAGCAAGGCTTTCTACCAAACTAGAAGAGGCCTACTCAACGTTTGTGGGAAATACGTACATGTGGGTGATAAGATTGCGAAAGGCCTGGAAGTCATTGCCACAAGGTTGAAAGAGTAGTTATTTCAGGAGGGAGGGAGGAGTGTGTAATACAGAGGAGAGCAGTGGGAGGGCTTCTAGGATGTTGGCTTGTACTAATTCTTGGACTAGGAGGAGTGCAATTATTCATTTTATGATACCCTTTCTTGCTATAAGTGTGTTCTATGCAGGTCAAAATACCCCAAACCCACGGCCTCCGAGTCGATTCCAGCTCACAGTTACCCTATATGGGGTTTCCAAGGCGGCAGTCTTTCTAGGAGCAGAACGCCTCCACTTTCTCCCGTGGAATGGCTAACGGTTTTGAACTGCCAACCATGCAGCTAGCAGTCCAATGCTTACCCAATCTGAAATGCTATAATTTTTTTTTAAGTACGAGTACTAGAAGGGAAGAAAAGAGTGAGCCCCCATACCTACTGCAGTTCTCAACTTCTCAGTCTAATGAGCCTGCAACACAACACAACGATTTCCCTCTCAGAGAAAAGAAATTCCACTAGTCTAATAAGGAGCCCTGGTGGGTGGGCTGTGATCTGCACGATTGGCAGTTCGAAACCACCAGCAGCTCCATGGGAGAAAGACTGGGCTTTCTACTCCCGTCAACAGTTAGAATTTCAGAAATCCAGTGGGGGGATGCTCCGAGTCAGCATGGACCTGACGACAGTGAGTTTTCATCATCTGACCAAGGAGCCCTGGTGGCTCTGTCGGGGAAGCACTGGACTGCTCACAGGAAGGTCAGCAATTCAAACCCTCTAGTTGCTACGAGGGTGTAAGTTGAAGGTATGTGCTCTAGTAAAGATTAGCCTAAAGAAACCTTAAAGAGGCATTCATTCTCTTATATGGGGTATTTATGAGCCAGGCTGGTATTGATGGAGCATGTTGGCTCTTGGTGAGCATTATCTTGGTAGGGACCATAGGGGCATAGCATGGGCAACATGTGTAGACTGAGTTCAGAGACAGAAGAATCTCTGGACTCTAATTTTCCCCGAGCTCTACTCTGTTTAATTTGTTGTTCCTCCTTTAGCAGTGTCTCAGAATCAGAACAGAGTAAGTGTTAGAAGAAAACAATCACAGTGCATAGCTACCACCCTTAGGAGCCAGTGTGGCCCAGGAGGAAGATTTTATAATACGGCAACAGTGAACCTCAGCCCTCCCTCTACCACTTAGTTGCTGCTATGGATTGAACTGTGTCCTCCCAAAGCATGTGCTCAATTCCTACGCCTTGTACCTGGGGCTACCACCTTCTTTTGTTTTGTCCCATGAGCGTGTCCCCTCATTGCCATTGTGTCAAGACTGACTCACAGAGACTGTATAGGGCAGGGTAGAACTGCCCTTGTGAGTTTCTGAGACTGTAACTGTTTATTTACAGGAGTAGAATGCTCCATCTTGCTCCCTTGGGGTGCCTGGTGGTTTTGAACTGCTGACCTTGCACTTAGCAGCCCAACACATCACCACTATGCAACCAGGGCTTCTAGGGTGGGTTGGTAGGGGGCATAAATGGCTAAAAGGCTAGTAGTTTGCACTCATGCAGAGGCCCCCTTGGAAGAACGACCTGGCCATTCTGAAAGGTCTTCTGAGAGGTCACGGCCCTGAACCTATGGAGTACAGTTCTAGTCTCCACGGTGAGGTGATACAGGAGTCAGAACTGCCTCTGTGGCAACTGGTCTGGCTTTTAAATTTGTCTTTGTTACAGTAATGAGGAAATTATCAGTGCTAGGAGGATCCCTGATCTAACCACTTCTTGGGTATAAAAAAGCCAGAAAAGAAGCCAGACACACACACACACATACACACACACACACACACACACACACACACACACACACGAGGAAGATAGATGCCGCGTGAGGATGGTGTATGGGCCACGGGATCAGAGTCTAGGAGAGCTGTCCACAGAAGCATGGACATGGCTGGGGCACCGATTCAGACTTTTAACCTCCAGAATGGTGAAAAAAGACATTTCTGGTTTTTGGTTGTTTTTGAAAGGCACCCACTGTGATGACTTGTGCTACAGCAGCAGTAGGTAACCCGGACAGTTGTCGTTTGATATTTACATAAATCTGTGTATGTGGATAATACCCATATCTCAGTAATGCCAGAAGGAACCAAGAGAAAACATACTGTCATCTAACACACACTCATATACAGGCTTGTTGTGTTGCTGTTGTTTTCACTACCGTGAAAGCAATTCTGACTCACAGCAATCCCACAGGACAGGGCTGAACTGCCCCTCTGAGTTCCCAAGACTGTAAATCTCTATGGGAGCAGATAGCCTCCTCTTTCTTGTGTAGAAGGGCTGGGGTTTTGAACTGCTGATCTTGTGGTTAGCAGCCCCATATGTAGTCCACAACACAACCCAACCAAACCAAACCAACCCAACCCAACCCACCCAACCCAAACCCAAACCAAACCAAACCAAACTCACTACCACCAAATCGATGCCAACTCATAGAAATCCTTTAGAACAGGGTAGAACTGCCCTTGATAGTTTCAGAGACTGTAACTCTTCACAGGAGTACAAAGTCCTGCCATTAGAATGGCTGGTAGTTTTAAACTGCTGACTTTGAAGGTCACAGCCCAGTGCATAAGCACTACGCCACCAGGGCTCCTTTAATACAAAGTAGGACTTATTTTCTTTCTTTTTAATGAAAACTACAAACATGGGTGAAGTTTTTTTTTTTTTAATTGCTAACATTACTAAAACATCTGGGATGATTTGGTTCTCTGCAAAGGGCTTCCTCTGATTTTCAAACCTCATCGGACTGTCTGCGGTTTTATAATATTTTCTAACCACAGTTCATCCAAGTGGTTCTCTCAATTATATATAGTTGGAAAAAAATTTTTTTAATCATTAGGGGCTCAGACAACTCTTATCACAATCCATCAATTGTGTAAAGCGCATTTGTACATTCATTGCCCTCATCATTCTCAAAGCCTTTCCTCTCCACTTACGCACCGGCATTAGGTCCTCATTTTTCCCCTCCCTCCCCGCTTAGTCATATATATTTACTGATAAATCATGTGAGCCCAATTGCTTAGTAGACGTGTACGTGGAATCAAAATGCATGCTCTGTAAATGATCTGGCTTTTCTTTAAGCCATATTTATCTTTTTAATCTATGAAAGTGAATTCATGCAAATTATCAGCCTTTTATTCAATGCTTCCATAAGCTCAAAACTGAAAAAACAAAAACAAAACATTTGGAAATTAGAACTAAAAATGGGACAAAATTCTAGAAATAAAAGTGTGCTAAACAACCTAACAGAGTTACATTTGATTCTACTTTTAGCCTTTAATTTTGTAGGAAAGCTTTCCCTTGCGTAAATACCTCCACGAGTGGCAAAGCACCTTACTTTTTTCTCTTCTAGAGTCGATCATGAATAATTTTGAGTACCCCGTGGTGGCACAGTGATTACACATTGGGCAGCTACCCACAAGATCATCAGTTCAAAACCACCAGCTGCTCCACGGGAGAAAGACCTGGCTATCTACTCCCGTAACAAATCCGTCTGGAAACTGACAAGGGCACCTCTGCCCTGTCCTCGAGGGTCACGATGAGGCAGAATCGACTTGATTACACCGGGTTTGGTTTTCCTTTAGGTTAGCCTATCCTGGAAGCAGAGTTGGAGCCCTGGGGGTGTGGTGGGTTACATGCTGAGCTGCTACCTGCAAGGTCAGCCGTTCAAAACCACCAGCTGCTCTGGGGAGAAAGAGAAGACTTTCTACTCCCTCAAAGAGTTACTCTCAGAAATTCACAGGGGCAGTTCTAGCCTGACCTGGTGGGTCACTATGAGTCAGAGTTGAATCAATGGCAGTGAGTGGTTTGAGCTTTTGAGAAGGAAGAGTTGTTAACACAGGGCTCAACTGAGTAGGTGCTCAACTGCTAACCAAAAGATGGGTGATCGGATCCCACGAGTTGCTCCGTGGGGAAAATATGTTGACAAGTCTGCTTCCCTGAAGAGGAAAGGCTTGGGAATCCATAGAGCAGTTTGACCCTGTCCTGTAAGGTCATTATGAATCAGAATTGGCTCGATGGCAATGGGTTTGGTTATCATAGCCTAGTCCTTGCTTTCTCACCGCATTCAGGCATTTCTGTTACCACTAGTAGGGCAGGACTCTCTCTCCTAAAGCTCCTTGTGATAATACTCACTGCATGAAGTCGATGCTGACTCATAGTGGCCCAAGAAGACAGGGTAGAACTGCCCCTGTGGGTTGCTGAGACTGTAACTGTTTAGGGGAGTAGAAAGTCCTATCTTTCACCCAAGAGCAGCTGGTGGTTTTGAACTGCTGACTTTGCAATTACCAGCCCAACGCATAACCACTATCCCACCAGGACTCCTTTGTCATAAGCAGCAATATCAATCATTTCTACTCAGTACAAAATGATTATGTATGGAACGATAAGGGCAGGACCAAACGAGACAGGACAAATACCTTAGGACCAGAAGAAGTCAGGTGCATCTAATCAGCCAAGGAAAGGTAGAAGGTCAACAGACTATGTTACAACCTCAGTGAAATTCTTAATTGAAGTTCAGCTGCTCTGGACTCTCAGTCAACAGACTAGTGATGCCATCAAGGAAGAAGGGGCGTACTATATAGCGTCTGGGGTTTCAAAAGCTTGAAGGTAAACAAGCGGCCATCTAGCTGAGAAGCAACAAAGCCCATATGGAAGAAGCACACCAACCTGTGTGATCACAAGGCGTCAAAGGGATAAGGTCTCAGGCATCAAAGAAAAAAAATCATTGAGAAAGAGGGGCAATGTGGAGTGGGGACCCAAAGCCCATCTGTAGACAAATGGACATCCCCTTACATCCCCTGGGTCGACAGGGAGGAGACGAGCCAGTCAGGTTGCAATGTAGCAATGATGAAACATACAACTTTCCTCTAGTTCTTAAATGCTTCCGCCCCCCACTATCAAGATCCTAATTCTACCTTACAAATCTGGCTAGACCAGAGGATGTATACTGGTACAGGTAGGAAACAGAAACACAGGGAATCCAGGACAGATGAACCCCTCAGGACCAGTGCTGAGAGTGGCGATACCGGGAGAGTGGAGGAAGGGAGAGGTGGAAAGGGGGAACTGATTAAAAGGATCTACATATAACCTCCTCCCTGGGGGACGGACAACAGAAAAAGGGGTGAAGGGAGACGTTGGACAGTGTAAGACATGACAAAATAATAATAATTTATAAATTATCAAGGTTTCATGAAAGAAGGGTTGCGAGGAGGGAGGGGAAAAATGAGGAGCTGATCCCAAGGGCTCAAGTAGAAAGCAAATGTTTTGAGTATGATGAGGGCAACAAATATACAAATGTGCTTGACACAATGGATGGATGTATGGATTGTGGTAAGAATTGTATGAGCTTCCAGTGAAATGATTAAAAAACGAAAAGAAGAAGAAAGAACGGGAGTAACTGTTGGTGAACTAACAGTCCTAAGGCTCACCTGGAGACCAAAGAGCAAGATGCTTCAGTGTTCACGTATGGAAGTGAAAGAGCACATGAGATCATAGGACTTACGGTCAATTTAACAACTGTCTTTATTCTATGAGGTCCCTGAATTATCCCCCAAAACCCAAACTTGCTGCTATTGCGTTAATGCTGACCCAGAGCGACCCTTTGTGGGTTTACGAGACTGTAGCTATTTACAGAGTAGACAAGCCAGTTTCTCCCATGGAGCTGCTGGTGGTTTCAAACTGCTGACGATGCTGATCACAGACCACTACACCACCAGGGCCTGTCTTAAAGGTACTCCTTGAATTAAAGAGGGGGAGTTCTTTCGGTCTCTGCCAGTGTAGCTTAAAAGCACAGGAAAGAAAGACATTTCTCGGACTCCCTGTGGAATTCACTGTTCCCCAGTGCATGGGGCTCAGGCTGTTATTGAACAATACACCTGGGTCTTTCTCAGCACACAACTTTGACCTGGGCTAAGCTTGCGGCAGCTCTGCAGTCAGCTGCTTTCCACAAAGCAGGGAAGTCAGAGGAGCTGGCTGAGGTCCATTACAGACTGTCATTACAGAGGCCCAGACCGCTGCAGGTGGACGGATCAATGGAGTGAGTCAATAAGCCACCTCTGTCCTGCTGAGCAAGCAGCTGCTGCAACGAGGCGAGATGCAGGGGTTTTGTCTTCTGCAGGGAGGCATTATCTTCTTACTTTTAACAAGACAGTTCACACTATTAAAAACGAATGGTGTTTGATAGGCATTTCCTCCCCCAGAAACCTAAAATGACCTAACAACAATAGATGCTTTAATATTGGAGAATGCCCAAGTGGGTGTTTGAAATGCTTTTAAGAGGCCAGGGCGGCACCTCTTCCCATCTTAGAAGGGGAGACACAGCAGCCGGGCCGACCATGAAGGGTTCTGAAGGGACCTGATAGGGCAGGATGGAGGTGGAATGTTTTCACAGCACAAAACGGTTTCCTTCTGGCCAGTGTTGGCCTATGTTTCAGATTTTGGAGGTTGGGAGGAGAGAGCTGAAGGAATAAACAATGCAAAGAAAGAAACTGCACTGTCCTCCCAATTAAACATTTTAACCCATTTCCCCTTAAAAACAAGGAGCAACATATAAAAAATGAAAGTAAAACAGATAAGGAGAAAGGAGATCATAGTCATGTATAACTCCACCCTCCATCACAAAAATGCTCGTGTGATGGCCTCCCTTCCTGGCAGTTTAGTCTGACTGCAGGAATTTCCTCCCACAAAACCTAATGTGGCCTAATGATAATGGATGCCCTAATAGTTTCATTTATAAAAGGAATTATTCACATATATTATTTCGTAACCTTTTATATTCACTGAATGACACGTTGCTAACATCTTTCTTTGTTAATAAAAAGTCGCCCGGACCCCCCCCTCCACGATGGCAGTGACACCAGGTTTGGAACAAAGACTCTGGAGTCAAGTGGCTTCGGGTTTGAGCCCCAGGCTGCTCTCCTGCAGCATGTGCCTCTCGAGCCATTCTTTGGCATCCCCAAGTCTCTGGATTCCAGAGTGTGATAGCGGTTGTGCTAATACGTACTCTCTGAGTTGTGGCTACAATTGCAGACACAATGCGCTCCAAGTGCTTAGCAAATGCCTCAGTGAAGGACATGTGCTCAGTATAAGGCAGTGCTCTTTCCTTTTGTAAGGTCGTTATTCCCATTACTGTTATTCTGACTGCTGCATCAAAAAATATCCATACTCTATTTAAAGACTTCTGAAAATCTTTAAAAAATTTGAAATCGTCGTAGGTCCGTAAGAAGTTGCACACACAGCAGGGCAGAGCTGGGCGGCCCTGTACTCAGTTCCTCCACACGGTGACGTGGTTCACAGTGATGGGCCAGTTAGCAAAATCAGGAAAGGGCCCTGGCTATCGCCTACAGTTCTTCGTCAGACTCCAGGGGTTTTACAAGCGTCAGTTTGTCTTACCACATGTGTCTTATCATATTGGTATAAACACCATCACAATCAAGACACAGACCCTGCTGTCATCCTAAGATCCCCCTTTACAGCCACACCTAGGCTCCTCCCTTTTCCTCCTCCCCTTTCCCAACCACTGGCAATCCCTAACTTATCTCCCTCTTGATTAATTTTGCCATTTCAAGGATGCCCTCAAAACTCAAACTCACTGAGAATGTGGAGGGAGGGTGGGGTGGAAAGGGGGAACCGATTATAAGGATCTACATATAACCTCCTCCCTGGGGGATGGACAGATGAAAAGTGGGTGAAGGGAGATGGTGGACCATGTAAGATATGACAAAATAATAATAATTTATAAATTATCAAGGGTTCATGAGGTGGGGGGAGTGGGGAGGGAGGGGAAAAATGAGGAGCTGATACCAAGGGCTCAAGCAGAAAGTAAATGTTTTGAGAATGATGATGGCAACAAATGTACAAATGTGCTTGACACAATGGATGTATGTATGGATTGTGATGAGTTGTACGAGCCCCCAATAAAATGATTAAAAAAACAACCCCAAACTCAAATTCACTGACATCAAGTCAACGCTGACGCATAGCGACCCTGAAGCACAAGGCAGAACCGCCCGTGATTTCACAGACTGTCACTCTTGACCGGCGTAGAAAGCATGGTCCTTCTCCAGAAGGATGTTGTATGCGTGGAAGAAGAATACAGATTATAACCTTTTGAGATGGGCTATTTTCACTTAGCATAATGCCCTGACGGTCCATCCAAGACGCTCGGTGGATCAATAGTGCATTTCTTAAATAGCTGAGGAGTGTTCCCTCCTGGTATGGATGCACCATCGGTTGCTTAACTATTTATCTGTTGAGAGACACCTGGGTTGTTCCCGGTGTTTTGTTCCCAGACGATGGCGGATACAGCTGCTCTGGACCGCGGTGTGCAGGGTTTTGTCTGGACTGTTTTGTTCAGGCTTAGTGTGCAAGCGTGCAGCCATCTGCTGGGTTGTACGGGCACACTCGTTTCACAATAAACAACAAAACCTAGAATGAAGTGGCTCAACTGTTTCTAAGGTCCCTGTATAAGTTTTACCATTCTACTCCACTCTGCCCCCAGTGATATTTGAAACATGCCGTTTCTCTATATCCTCACAAGTATTTGATATGTAAAGTACTTTAAAAAATTAATCTTAGCTGCTTTAGTATCAAGACTAAAAAGTTTGTGAAAAGAATAGAATTAAAAGATAATGGATTTTTCCCCATGAACTTTCTGAAGCCCTACTCTACCCACACCCTCAAGTACATAGTGACGCCTTATCATGGTTTTTTTTTACTGGGCAGGTTTTTTTTGTCAGGGGTTTCCAATGCAAAGCACTACAACTTAAATGCATATTCCAAATTCTTGCTCCAAAGCCATCTTCTTTGTGCACTGGGGGCCCCTTCCTGAGGTGGCCCTTGGTGCATCCCTGTACCTCCGGAAGCCCAAATGCCTGACCCTGGTCACGCTCCAAGGGCTGGCTTTGCAGCTGGCTGTTGGCCTCCACAAGGACACAACATGAAACAGTCCTCGTCTCTTCTTTGCCTAGAGGTGGTGGCCAGAGCCGATTAGATTAGCCTTTCTCCGTTTGTAGAAATTTGGAGGGGGTCCGGGGTTTAGAGGCAGCCTGTGGCTAAAGGCAATGAGACACCAGGCAGTCCTTATCATGATTTTAATATGCATTTTCCTAAGGGTCAATGAAGAGGAGCCCTGGTGGTGTAGTGAGCGATGTGTTAGACTAACAGCCAGGTCAGCAGGTCAAAACCAGCAGCCATCCCTCTGGAGAAAGATGGGGTAGTCTACCCCAGGAAAGAGTTAGTCTCAGAAACCCACAACGGCAGGTCTCCTCTGCCCTAGAAGGTTAATTACAAGGTTAACTTTGAATTGAAACAGACTCAAGGGCAGTGAGTTTGGGGTGAGGATGGCTATTGATGTTGACCATTTATCACTGATTTTGTATATGATAAACAATGCCACAATGGGTATGTTTATTTGGATCATTTTTAAGATTTTAAATGAATTCCTACCAAAGAATTCTTCAAAGCAAAATTGCTGGAGCAGGATATCATATGCTAAAAAGAAGTCGGAATCTGATCTTGCCCTTCGGATGAGTATCAATTTATACTTCCATCAGCAGTAGGTGACTTGCTCAGTATACTTAACATTTTCATTGCTTCCCATAGGAGATTCAAAGTCAACTTCTGGCCAAGACATTTTTCCCAGGAAGCCAAGCAGATAAAATAAAATTTTAAAAATGAAGGTGCCCCACATCTTAATAGAGCCAAGCATCGGCCAAGGAACACACCCTCTGCAAGGTCATCTCATTCAAACACACACTTAACGTGCTCACCACACATTCCGGAGACAGGAAAGCCGCTTACCTTTATGGGCAATGTGGTACAGATCTTCCTGCATTTTGGAAAACTCCGACGAGGTTTCAGAGCCATCAGAGTGATTTTTCTCTTCCCCGAAATCCAGCGTTGATAAGTTCGGGTTGGAGGAGTGCAGTCTTAACGGGCCAGGAAAAGGCTTAGGCACCTAAAGTCACACCAAACGAAGCTGTTGCCTTCCAGTTGCGGATTACGTACAGGGCTTACCTGGGTCTAAGCCTGGAGAGTAACACAAGGGGGGCAATTCCTAACGGAGGCTACTTCCAGAACAACTAAACCCAAACTCAGGAGAACGCTTTCCTGGCTTCTGGAGAAATCGCAATGCATAGTGAGAAATCGGACCTTCTTTTGGAAATTACAGGAGTGTGAATGCTGCAGGTGGAAAACCACAGCCAAGGAGCTGGGCTCTTTCTCATTTAAAATCAACTCTCCTGGCAACAATTTTTCATACTTTGGCTGTGACTGGTGGATTGACTTGAAAATGCTTCTACCAAGCTCACACCTGGAACTGCCCCCACACCAAGCGACTTCTCACACGGTTTTCTTTGAAATCATTTAAGGTCAACCCCTAAAACGCTTCCAACTGAAGAGTATGTCAGATTACTGACGTGAAGGCTTATGCTTAGCTTTGACTCTGACAACGAGGCAACTGAATAGGCGAAGACCCATCTCTAAAACGTGGCCTCTGGGAAAGACAGCTGCTGGCTGTGGACCTCTGGTTCACTGGGGGATTGGGAGTTGGGAAACCAGAGGTAAAAGGGTGTCGGTACAAGGTCCCGCTCGTAGAGACTCGGGTCACTGGCCATCAGCAGCAGCACAGGAGGGTGAGAGCGAGCAGCCACGCCTCCCACAGATAAGCACTCTCCCAAGCAGGGAAGAAGGCAAGCTCAGCAGCAGAGAAGGGGAGACCAAAGACCTGTCGAGGGCTGTAGACTTCGAGGTTCCCACCATTCTTCCTTCACTATTTTCTCCCGCATCGGAAATCCATAGCATAATGTATTCGATATCGAAGTGACTGAATTCAGCTCTGCACATAGGACATGCATGGTCTCTTCTCTTCTCTTCTAGGGTGAAGGCAGCCCCCAGCACATGGCGAGCACAGCAAGGCCAGTGAAGAAGCGAGCCTGTCCGGGGGAGCAATGGTTACCTGCAGCGTTCCTTTAGCATCTTTGCCAATAGCTCTGGACCGCCACCTCCTGTGCGATCTTTTTTCCTTTTTGGGACTTTCAAAAGCTCCACCCTTTTTTGAAAACAGGAAAGAGAGCACAGACAGTCAGGGCATCCAAACCAAAGATGGATGAACGCAGACCATGGCAAAATAGCTCCAGCACCCTCAAGTGTGGCCGAGCGGCCCACCAGCCACCGTCCCACGGCTAGTCAAAGGCTGGGGAGGAGAACGGAAAGCAGGAGGAGGCCACCGTGCACACCAAAGGGGGGCGCTCGCTCACCTGGATGGCGTTGATGGCTGGTGCTGAATATGTTCGGTGCAGAACGTCCATACTCTGCAGCAGTTGGCTCATCTCCACCAGGTAGGTGTGACAGTGCGCCAGGTCTGAGGGAGAGAGCAAAGAGTGCTTCTAACTCTCCACTGGCAAGAAGAGGAGGGAGTGTGCATGGAACTGTCTGGGTATGCAAGCTTTATCATGTTGGGCATCACCTACTCTTCTTATCTATCTCAATCGGCTTTTCCATTTGCAAGAATAAGACATTTTTACTTCCTTCACGACTAGAGAAACCAAACCCCAAACCAAACTCACCGCTACTGAGTCAATGTGGACTCATAGTGGCCCTGTGAGATCGGCTAGAAATGCCTGTGAGTTTCTGAGACTGTTCCTCTCTGCCGGAATAGAAAGCCCTGTCTTTCTTCTGCAGAGTTACGGGTGGTTTTGAACTACTGACCTTGCAGTTAGCAACCCAATGAGTAACCACTGGAGAAACAGTATGGATTAAAAGTATGGATAGGGAACCAGATGGACTCAGTTGGAGTCCATTTGATGGTACGATTCTTGGACAAATTGTAGAACTTCTCTGCACCCGACTTTCCTCTTCTGGAAAATGGGGATAATGATAGCACCAGGCTCATAAGACAGTTATGGGAGTTCGATGAGTTGGCATCTGCAGCATACTGAGAAGAGTGCCTGGCACACAGCACTGAATAATCCGCTACTACCAGCATCACTGTGATTCCTGGTCTTGCAGCAACAGGGCTGTCACACTGGCTTGTAAGATCTCAGGATACACTCCATGAATACAACCAAAGGGCAGTCCATAGTGGTAAGTAAGGATACCTCAGTCTATCATGAACCTGTGTGCAGACCATGAGAATCCTCCGCACAGCTGCAAATTGACCTGAGAGAACCTAAAACCATTCACTAATTCAAAGGGGAGCCCGTCACTTGCTATGCCCTGGATGCATATGGTCATTTCTGCCAAGGGATCAAGCCCCAGATGTCCTAGAATCCAAAAGCAAAGAGAAGCAAACCAGGAACCCTACAGAACCATGTTGAACTTTCCGAGACGGTCAATCCTTACAGGAGCAGAGCATAAGGCAGTTCTCCAGTGGACTGGCTGGGGGGTTTCAATTGCTGACTGTACAGCTAAGAGCCGACCTGGAAACCAAGGCTTCCTATCCCATGTCTTAGGATACACCCAACCCCACTGCCATTGAGTTCATTCTGCTGCACAGTGGCCCGATATAACCTCATAGAGGATTCTGAGACTGTAAATCCTTATGGGGAATCACCTGATGCAGCGGTTCTCAACCTGTGGGTCTCAACCCCTTTGGGGGTCAAATGACCCTTTCACAGGGGTCACCCAATTGGTAACAGTAGCAAAATTACAGGGATGAAGTAGCAATGAAAATTATTTTATGGTTCGGGGGTGGGGGTGGTGGTTACCACAACATGAGGAAATGTGTTAAAGGGTCGTGGCATTAGGAAGGTTGAGAACCACTGGCCTAGTGGGTTTGAATGGCTGACCTTGCAGGTAAACTTGTTGAAACACTGATCCCGGGGCTGTAGGCCTGTTTCTCATTTTGTACTTTTGTCGGGAGCCCAAGATTCTGCATTTCTACCAAGTTCACTAGCCATGCCAATGCTGCAGGTGAGGGACCACTCCTTGAGAACCATTGCTCCAAGCTGTCACTCTGAAGTTCATGAGTGACAGCTATTGGGAAGGCCAGTTCTCTGGGACCCCTGGTGTGATAATATTTGCATTTTATTCAACAGGAAACCCCCCTGCAATTTTCAAGGTTACCAACCTGGCATCTTTCTGAAATAGTGCTTCACAACCTAGGCTACATTTTAGGATCACCTGAAAATGTTTGAAAATTGCATATGCCCCAATCCCACCACAGATCAGTCAAAATCAAAGGACTCCCCACTCCCCACTGAAGACTTCCACTTTTTGAATTTGTCAGTTCCCCAGGTGCTTGTTAGCTAATTAAAGAGGAGAACAACTGAGCTTCATTATAGCAGCTGCTCTCAGGGCTGGTTCCACATCAGATTCATGCGGGACACTTTGAAAAATTAATGATGCCCCATCGCCATCTTGAACCAATTCAAACAGATTCTTAGGAAAGTGACCCAGACATGATTATCTTGAAACCCTTCCTGATGTCTTCCAGGTGGAGTCAGGGTGGAGAAGTCTGTTTTATGGGGACTCCCCCTCTGGTTTGCCCACGGACTTCTACAGTAATGGTTTTCGATCTTGGCCATGTACTTGAATCATCTCTGGTGCTTGAAAAATAGAGAGAGATGTCCAGACTCTCCCTCTAGAGGCCGTGGTTCAGTTAGGCCCATGTGGGAAGCTGCCAGGGGAACTCGTGAAGAAAGGGAAAGAACTAATAGGAGGAGGAAGGAGACACTTTCCACATGCACAAACAGAGGGCGGCTTGGAGTTCCACAACCAGGGTCTTTTGTTGACATGAGGTCAGCCCTCATAGATGGAAAGTTCAGCCCTCTGAGTGCGCACACAAGGAGATAGAGAACACACATGTATTGACAGTCTAAGAACCACGTCAGTGCAGCCTCAGAGCTGTGAGGTCCAGTCACTCCACCTTTTGAGCATTTTTCCATGTCCTCCGAAGACTGTAGCCACAAGGGAACTCGTGTGTCCCCACCGCAAGAAAACGACAAGTTGCTGCCGGTTTGAAATGAGTTCTGCTTTGATATACTGCTGCGCTGTTGCACAAAAGACAAAAGCATATTACAGACGAGGACAGAGCCCGAGGGAACAATTTCAGATAAAGCCTACAAGTAGCCACCTGCTTCCAATGAGGAAGAGGTCTCTGGGAAGCCCCGAGATCACAGGCCAGCTCCCCTGGTCAGCCAAAGCAGGCCACAAGGCTCTGGACTGCCATCCTAATTCCCTTCCCCGACAAAGGCCAACACTGCTATCAATGGTTGGAAGTATTTTATCAGCCTACCATGGCCACACAGGCACTCAGTGCCATTTTGCAGCCAGATAAGAAAACCACAACTAAACCGATCAAGAGAATGCTAGAACATCTGGGGACATTATTTTACAACTGCTACATGATAGGGCATTTTATTACTAGTAAGAACACCAAACTTGAACTCATTAAGAGAAAGCTAAAATATCTGGGGACATTGCATTTCTCTGTGAACGTTATTCTTCAATTACTGGCCCTGCCACTCCATAGAGTCGGTTCTGACTCATAGTGATCATACACAAGACAGGGTGGAACTGCCCCCGTGAGTTTCCAAGGCCCTGACTCTTTATGGGAGTACAAAGCCTCATCTTTCTCCGATGGAGCGGCTGGTGGTTTTGAACTGCTGACATTGCGGTTAGCAACCCAAATGGTAACCACTGTGTCGCCATGACTCCAGTTACTGCCTTACATGTGACCTATGCCCATCTGGTCCTCACCCTGTCTGATTGGACAAACACACGACTAGACACAAATCAAAGCTTTCTGTGTTTTCCCTTCAAACCCAGGCCCTCCTCAGATCCAGTCTCCAAGATGAGGCTCCACCCACAGCCCTGCCCTCCTTGGGACTCAGGCCGAGCCAGCGCTGGGTACCTTTCTACTTGAAACGGCCTCAAACACCCCGGAGGTGGAGTCTGTGACAGTGGACCCGGAGAAAAAGTGGTTCACTTCGCACGGAAACATGGCGATTTCGTTTTGACGATACATTCTATGATGTCGGAGTTTGGAAACCCACTCATCAAAGCCATCTTCCGACTTCACCTGAAAGGGGTGAATTTGAAAGGAGGAAGCAAGAAGGTTAATCACTGGAAGGAACGATTATTCATCAACCCGAGGTCACTCCCGATCCCTGTCTTTTCCCGTTGGCATACGGGTGGCTGTCGCTATCAACGCCTGCGGAGCCCGGACAACAGAACAAGATGGCATGGGGGCTGGCATGCGCCAGTCTGTGCCTGTGGCCCAGGTATGTTAAGAGATACATTTATGCTAATTCTTTTCTTTCTCTTGAAGCAAATTCTCTGGTCTCAGCTACTCTTATTCCAACAGGAAATATTAGCACCATTTTTATTTTTCAAAGCTCTTGCAATAATTCAAACTTTACAGATCAGTCTTCTCTGTACGGGAATGATTTAGTAAATTTCTGCTAAGTTATTTAACCTCGTTCATCTTCTTTGCCAAAGAATACATCGTGAAGAACCCATGATGTAACAGTTATTTAAAAGAACATTTCTCTTGCTCTCAGAAATAAAAAAATCTGAGAAAACATTATCAGAGATTGTACAGACACACACACACACACAGTTAGCTATCCTTTCTGTCGATATTAATATTAGATTATTCTTGTTAGGTGTCATCCAGTAGGTTCTGTAACATCGAGCCTCTATGCACGACAGAATAAAACACTGCACGGTCCTGCACTATTGACAATAGGTTATCCATGTCTAATATCCATGAAAAATATAAAATATTTCAAGCATTCATAAAAGTACTACAATAATAAGCACCTAGGTACCACACCCATTTCTTAATAGCCAAGCTTTGAGACTGGGATGGTGTGCTAATACTTTCAAAGTGAAAAACTGAGAGCTATCTATATATTATGGTGTAGTGAAGAATACTGAAAGTACCATCGACAGCCAAAAGAACAAACAAATTTCTCTTGGGAAAAGTACAGCCAGAAGGCTCCTTACAAACAAGGGCGGCGAGACTTCGTCTCACGTACCTTAGATACGTTATCGGGAAAGACCAGTCCCTGGAAAAGGACTTTGATCTCCGTAAAAGCAGAGGGGTCAGAAGAAAGAGAAGACCCCCGACCTGATGGACGGGCTCGTGGCTGCAAACATAAGAACGATTGTGTGGCTGGCGCAGGACTGGGCGGTGTTTGATCTGTTGTCCACAGGGTTGCGAAGAGTTGGGGGCAACTCGACAGCTCTGACCAACAACAAGAGTAACCTCTGTACGAGCAGATGTGAGTGAAAAACACACAAGCCAGTTGCTATGGAGTCGATTCTGACTCACGGTGACACCCTAAATGCAGAGCAGAACTGCCCCACACGCCTGTCTTCCTAGGCACCTCGGGGTGGGTTTGAACCATTAACCTTGTGGTTAATACCCGAGCTTTTTATGTCAACCAGACTTCTATATTAAGAGGTAGACTCCTGAAGCTGCAATTTCAAATATCCCGAAAGGGTGCTTGTAGGGTAAATTCCAAGAAGACAAACCCAGGTCAATCCTGTTAAAATCTTTACTATTGCTACCGCTGACAGCACACGTGGCCCCATTCGTTTAGGATTTATTCTGTTGGTTCTTATTTTGGTTTTGCTGATTAATACACAGAAGAACATATAAGGCTTAAAACCTTCCAGACAATACAGGAGATGTCATTTTCTGGAAGATGCAACACAAACAAACATATGGATTTGTCTCCCTAAAGTAAATTTGAAAAGTGCATTTTATTTCTCAGAGGTCGTTAATTAGAATTAAGTAGGGATCTTGATACAAATGGATTGTATCATCCATTCTACTAACCTAACCTCCCAAACCAAACCAACTGGCCTTAAGCTGATTCCATGCCACAGCAACCCTGCAGAGCAGAGCAGAGTTGCCCCATGGGCTCGTAAGGCGGTTTATCTTTACATCAGCAGACTGTCCCAGCGTTCTCTTGCAGAGCAACCGGGGTGGTGGTGGTGGTTTGAACCACTGATCTTTTAGTAATCAGCCAAGCACTTTAACCATGGTGCCACCAGGGCTCCTTACCACAAACACACGGAATCCAGGACAGATAAAGCCCTCAGGACCAATAATGAGAGTAGTGATACCAGGAGGGGAAGGGGAAGGTGGGGGAGAAAGGGGAACCTATTACAATGATCTACATATAACCCCCTCCCTGGGGGATGGACAACAGAAAAGTGGATGAAGGGAGACATTGTTCAGACAGTGTAAGACATGACAAAATAATAATAATTTATGAATTATCAAGCGTTCATGAGGAAGGGGTGGTGGGGGAGGGAAGGGGAAAAATGAGGACTGATATCAAGGGCTTAAGTGGAAAGAAAAGCTTTAAGGATGATGATGACTGCACAAATGTGCTCGACACAATTGATGATGGATTGTAGTAAGAGTTGTACGAGCCCCAATAAAATGCTTTTAATAAATATATAAATCAATAAATGACTAAAGACATTGTCCCAGACTCTTAACTAGTTATGGCACCATAGACTAGTTCTAGGATACTTAACCTACCTGCTGCCCAGGCCCTTCATGTACAAAATAAGAGGATAGAAATAGACTACCCAGAATCAGAAATTGTGTGACTCAGGGGTTATCTTCGAATGGAACAATCGCAGCTGATGTTCAAAAGCATGAACAAGAAACATAAAAAAAAAAAAAACTTAAAGTGTATCAACACAGAGAAATACACAAGTGTTTTTATTAAAACATCTGGACTCAATATATTTTATGACAGGGTGGTTGTGAGGAAATGGGGAGCTAGCAACAATGAGCACAAGCAAGAACACTCTCTAAAATTGACTGAGGTGATGATCGCACAATTCTTTTAAACAGGATTGAACTATTGAATTGCATGAGATGAATTATATATCAATAAAACCATTAAAATACATATATTTTAAGGCATTCAAATCTGTTTTTTCTTAAAGAAAAATTAATCATCAGTGCTATTCTGAGAAGTAAGAACCCATTATGCCATGAGGGTGTCATACAACTGAACAACGGACGTAGTTGGAGAAATCACTTAAAGACTCTAGCGGAGAGTAACCACTGAATAACCACCCAAAAGCAAAACAAAACAAAGTCACTGTTACCGAGTCGATGCCAACTTAGAGCAACTCGATGCCAGAAGAACTGCCTGTGGGCGCATCTTAGACCAGAACTCTGTCCGGGAGGAGAAAGCCCCATCTTTCTCCTGCTCAGTGACTGGTTCTTTCAAACAACTGACGGCACAGTTAGTTAGCATCCCAAAGCCACTATGCCATCAAGGCTCCCTATGGGGAAGTAGTCTTCCATAAATGTTTTTCCTTGGAGTTTACATTTAGTCAGTCTCCACTGGGGCAATTTTGCCCCTAGGGACCATGGGGCAAAATCTGTAGACATTTTTAGTTGTGACAACTGGAGGGGTGCCCCTGGCATTTCGTGGGTAGAGCCCAGGGATGCTGCTAATCTTCGTACAGGGCACAGCATAGAGCCACACGACAAGAAGTGTCTAGCCCAAACCGCCAGCGATGCTGAGGTTGAGAAACCTGCTTCATACAATGAACTGCACACACAGGAATGGGGGCTTGGGTTGGGAAACAGTGTATTTGACTGTCTTGTACAGCCAATCAACCACACGTACATGTTAAGCATGTACTACTCACGCACTGCCCACAAGCTATGCACCAGACAGGGGCACGCTAAGGAATGGGCTCATAAGCTCATGGTTTTATTTCCCCAATCTCCAAGCTCTGCTTCCAATACCCTCAAGTAATTTGCCTCTACAAATCTTTAGAAAATGATGCTAATATTTCCTCAATTGCTTTACCATTGGTTTGCACTTTGTTTTTGGTGGAAGTTTACAGAGCAAATTAAGTTCCCATGTGAAAATCTCTATATAAATGGTTCAGTTCCCCCAATGCATCCATATTTTCTTTTAACTTCTGGCTATTCCGGTCCCATTCTTCATGTCTAACATTCAGGTACCACCTAATAAGCATAGATAGTAACTAAAGTTATTGACCTTACTGCGGCCTAGCATTATGCCGGATTCTCTCTATGTTCCCATTCAAGGTTAGCACTATATCCCCATTTGTTAGATGAGAAAATGGAGACTTCCAGAGATTAATTTGCCAAAGATCAACAGTTGGTAAAGAACCAATTCAAGATTTGAACTAGACTGATGATCTCCATAGTTTATGCTTCATGCTTTAACTATCTAAACCACTACCACGGAGCCCCCGTGCACAATGGTTAAACAGACAGTTGCTAACTGAAGGTGGGAGGTTCAAACCCACCATCCACTCTACAGGGAAAAGATGTGGCAGTCGTCTTCTGTCGCAATTTGCAACTTTTGGGAACCTTCTGGGGTCAGTTCTGCTCCACCCTGTAAGCTCACTATGAGTTGGAATGACTCAAAGCCAGAGTTTGGTGAGTTTGATACTACCACCACCACCACAAGCACCTGCGAGAGCAACAGGGGAAAGAGCTTAGAGAGGCAGGGCTTGATTCGGCTCATTCTGGTTATTCCCTTTTGAGAATTGGCCTTTCCATCGCAGACATACTGAATCAACATTGACATTTTAACATGACCCCTAAGTGATTCTTCTAAAAGCCCTGGTTAAAAATGTAGAAATAACTCATCAACTAGTTTTCCGGGCTTTGAACTGGTTCATTCCAGTTCAACCACTTCCACTAAGAATTCGTCCTTCCACCCCAGATACGTTGTCGTTGTTCTTGTTGTTAGGTGCCATTGAATTGGTTCTGACTCATAGTGACCCTATGTACATGTGGTAGTTACGTAATCTCATCTCAACTTGAAAAATAGGGTGAAAGGGTGGAGTCTAGCCTGTCAATCAGGCCACAGCCTGATGGTACCTTTTTGTGGGCATGACCTTCTCATAAGGAGGGTCCTGGGAACCTTCCCGCTATCTCTCTGCCTTCACCTTCCTGTTGATGAGTCACACTGAGCCCTGGAGATGCTTCCACCACCACTGGATCCACAGGACTTTGCACCCACCAGCCGGTGATCTTCCTGCATTCTGCATCATTGCGTGTGGCTGCCTGAGTCTGAAGAGGGGTTTATGGACTAGTATCAGACTTATGTATTAGTATCAGACTTATGGACTTGATCTGGGATGGGCTGGGGTGATTGCTTGACATATAATAACTTCTTGATATAAAGCTCTCTCATGCAGATGTGTATCCCTGGATCTGTTTCTCTAGTCAACCTGGGCTAACACAGCACAGCAGAACAAAACTCTGCCCATTCCTCTGCCATCCTCACAATTGTTCTTATGCTTGAGGCCACTGTATCAGCCACGGTGCCAATCATCTTGCCAAGGGTCTTCTTCTCTTTCCCTGCCCCAATACTTTACCGAGCATGATGTCCTTCTCCAGGGACGGGTAGTGCCTTCTGACCTTAGGGGCTCATCTTCTAGCACTATCTCTGACAAGAGTCGGTTGCCATTCATGAGGTTTTCAGTATCCGACAGAGCTCGGCTGCTATCCATAACGTTGTTAGTGGCTAATTCCTCCGATTGCACAACCCATTCCCTCTACATAGTCTGTTCACAGACCAAAAGCCCTGCTGAAACCTGTTCATTTTGGATGACCATCCTGGTATTTGAGATATTAGTGACAGAGCTTCCAGCATCACAGCAACACACAAGCCACCACAGTACGACAAACTGACAGTTAAGTGGTGGACCCCAGATATTCGGAATCAAAATCTACTTTTAACAAGATTCCCAAGTGAATCTTTCATCTCCACAGGTTGAGTGTGTCTAATAAATGTCCTCCTTCAGTTCCAATTTGCAGCTCTCGATATTCCCTTGAAGTACCAGATGCACTTGGGAATGCCAACAGTACATATCAGACCTCTAAAATTGTCCAAAGTTCAGGTTCTAGGAACATTCTATGTTGCCATGGCACTTGTACAGGATGGGCACCTCCCTGTAGTTGGGGCACTTCATGTACCAGTGAAGAAAGTCTTTCAC
>NW_022103920.1:81915094-81919802 GCF_000313985.2 Echinops telfairi
CCTTCTTCCAAGGGTGGAAGGCAAATGGCACAGGAAGAAAGACAAACCATTTAAACCAATCCAGGCACGGGGTCCAGTAAATGCTAGAAAATACTAACAGGAAAACCTCTGGTCCTTTCACCGTGTGAAAAGTCTACACGATACTGGTGCCCAAGTACGCCAGAGACAAATGACCAATGCTCCAGAGAAGGGAACATGCCAAAGGGCTCTTGGCAGAGTGGGCCCTGCCTTCCTGGGTAGAGGGAGGTGAACAGGAAAGAGTTGTCGCCTTCTCCTCCCAATCCCACTCATCCTCCATGGAAGCAGATGAAGTCAGGCTGTCAGCTTGGCAGCAGATGGGTGTAGTGAAGGGAACTTCCCTGCACAGGTTGAGCTACTCAGAGCAGACAGTGAGCAGACAGACTGTCTTCTGGAAGACTCTGTTGCTTGAGAAGACCAACACAGAGAAAAGGCACAACTGAAGGAGGCAAGCTGAGAGGGAAAGTTTACTGTGCCAACCTGGCCTATAAACACATGTGGGGTTAATTGAAAGGCAAAGAGATAAATGGCTCAGTGAACCTTGCCTTTCTAGGTCTCGGATCTCTTACATTCTGATGGTCAGACCAGGGTGCAGCTACCTTAGCTGGTTCCCTGCTTCAGCTGGCAAAGCTCACTTCCTGCAAGATATCCTTGAGGAGAAGCCACATGGACCTACCCTGATGCAGCCCCAGGTGCTGGAGCAGCTGTGTGGAGACCCCTGCCAGTGCTGAGATGCTTACACAATCACTGACTCAGCTTTCCTCCTGCGGTTGGCATCATTGCATGTCTTTTGTGAGATGGAGGAGGACTTTGTAGACTGGTGTCGGACATATGGGTTTCGGTAGTACTGAGTTGCAATGCTTTCTTAATGTACACTTACCCTTTATATAAAACTCTCTTATACATATGAGTTTCTGTGGATTTGTTTCCCTAGTTTACCCAGACTACCACATGTGCTTTCCCCAGGGGTCTTGGCCTCACTGGTGCTGACAATCAATCAATGGTAAGAGGAAGGAGGAGAGGCAGCCAATGACAATGTATGAAGATTGCATTGCTGTGTGGAAAACCAAGGGCCAACCAAATCCAACGTAGTTAAGCCAATTCCTTTCTGTGTTGAGGCACTTTAAATGCTTTGTCGAACCAGCAGTATTCAAACCAGTAGAGCGAGCACAGAAGGGGTGAATGCAGGAGACTAGCCGGATGGACCAGGAAGAGATCCACGAACCTTCTCTGGAGAAGGAAAAGGTTGAAGAGCTTAACGGCAATCACTTTGCTGACTCTAGGAAATGGGTGAGGCTTCTTCCCTGATGCCTCAAATGCAAGATCAATATATCTATTTACAGTTCCATCCTTATTTGAACATTGCATCTGCCAACTTAGTGTTTTCCACCAAGCTGGGGAGCAGAAGCTTTCACAGGTTTCACCATCTTCTCAGGCGCTGCCTGTGTGGCGGCCATTGCTGCCTTTTTAGGTGCTTGCTTAGCCTTTTCTTTGTTTTCTTCCCTGGAAGCCCTGAGAGGCTGTTCTCTTTTGGACCTTTCTAACTTCATGTTTCTGATTCTTCTTGGCTATTATGTCAGCAAGAGATGCACCAGTAATGGCCCTCTGGAATTTGACTGTACGGTGGATTCTTTTCTTCTGAATTTCTTTGAATTGCCCCCATTTGTGCTGCCTTCTCTAGAGGACAGTCCAGTGTTTCTGTCAAGGGTTCCTCTCGGAAAGGAGCTGACTTGTGTCTCACACCGCATTAATGAATGCAGAAACTGGAAAACCTTCCCATCGGCCTGGTGGAGTGTCTCCTGTTTCCAGGGTAAATCTTGCATCGGCTGAAATGGCACAGCCTGATCGTCATGGCTGTGGCAGGAGAAGACCAGGAAAGACAGCGAAGAGGTATCAACTCTACCTTGGAACCAAATAGTACTGATGACTTTCCTAGCTCAGAGGCAGCATTCAGCGAGCACTGAAATTGACACAAGCAAGCCACGACCAAATATCTCCAGGGAGTGATGGATCACAATAATGTACACTGTCCCTGACTGAAGTACAGGAACAAACACCATGCAGGACCAAAAGCCCAATCCCTCTCTTGCTTCTCTGCTCTAAACTCTGGGCTTTCCTCTGAGCCGGGGCACTGCTTGCCCTTCCTCCATGGTGCTCCTCCTCCGGTGGCTGTATTCAAGCATCCAGAATCAAGATGGCACCGGTATCCCAGGTGGAACTTGAATCCGCTGATGAGGTGCAGGAGAAAGGTTTTGATGCCGTCAGCCATCTCTTTACAACAAAGCTATCAACTCTATGGAGGAGGAAACAGAAGTACCTGACAAACCTCTCATTACGAAGAGCCCGGCAGCTCCCGGACAACTCCTGGGGCTCTGGTTCTGGTCCTGGTCGCGCCTCAGCCCTCCCCACCACAGGCCCACTGTGATCTTGTTAAAGTGTCCATGCTGATTCAGTATACCTGGAGTTGAAAAGGCAAATTCTCGGCAAGGAGTCTAACTGAAGCAAACCAGTTGGATGATTTGTTAGGAGGTACTATTTGAAATTCCTACCATTTGGGAAAAATAGTTCCTGGCATTTCATTGATATAGGAGAATCTTGAGAAAATGTCTAGGGCAGTTCTGACCTGCCCTATAGGTTCTCTGTGAGTCAGAAACTGACATGATGGCAGTGAGTTTTGTTTTGTTTTGGGGGCGGGGTAGCAGGGGCAGGGAGGTTGGGGAGAAATGAGACACTAATAACAATGAGTACAAGAAGGAAAAAAATGTTCTAAAATTGATTGTGGTGATGACCGTATAACTTTTCTTAATGGGATTGAACGATTAGATTGAACAAATGTGAATTACATGCTAATAAAATGTTAAATTAAAAAAAAGTATTTTCTATAAAATTAACTGGGGGTGGAAGACAGGGCTCTGTAGACCCAATTTAATAAGCATTATATTGCATTTCAAGAAACACACTTTAACCTATGTTAAAGGGTTCTTAACCAAGATGGTGCTACCTGGGGAGAGGTTGTTTTTGGAAATAAGGATGTTTGCCTATTGATCACTCCCATAAGCACCAGGAGAGGTGATTTGTGGTTTGTTTTGTTTTTCCTGGTATGTGGGGATGCAGGTCCCTGTGACAGGGATACTAAATCTTCAGCAATGCTACCTGTAGTTCTCTACAGCAAAGAAGCATACCTTCCAAAGGTCAATTACTCCTCACTATCTCCCCGCCCCCAATATCCCCCTAAACACTGCCATCGGGTCAGTTCCAAAGCACAGAAACCCCATCCGACCAAGGTGAACTGTTCTCTGGGGTTCCTGAGGCTGTACATCTCTATCGGAGGAGACAGCCTCGTCTTTCTCCTGACCAATGACTGACAGTCTCCATTCATAAACACTGGTCATGAAGATCTTTAACATGTTGACCGAGTGGAAACCTTCAAAAGGCATCACCAATACCTACAACGTGTGGGTGGCACGGCCTTACCTGGTATAATAAGTGAAGCCCCATGCCCAACGCCAAGAGAGCAGCAGGCGAGGCGGGCCTGGGGCGTGCCCTCACCTTGAGATGGTAGATGTGCTCCTCAGTATCGAGGTCGATGCACTTGGACGACTTCTTCACAGACATGACGGAGAGCCCAACGTCGATGCAACCATGCAGCTTCTCCCGCTCGACCTGCAGAGGCATCAAGAGGGCTGCTTGAGTTCAACAGAGGAACGGCCTTCAAAGTCCTTTCCTCTGCCCTTACTTGCCACCGCCACTGTCAGTACAGATCGTAGCGGTGATGCATCATGTATGGTGAGAACCAGTATTAGGTTTGATGGTCTACACGCATTATCTTACGTCGCCTGCGAGGAAGCAAGCTTTAGCCACAGTTTGCAGACGAGAAGGATGCAGTACAAAGAAAGCCAAGGAACAGGAGTTGACACGCTGTGAATGTGAACCCAAGCAGTACGGCTCCAATTGTGGGGAATGAACTTCTCAACCACACGGCCTCCCGTGGAGCTTGTTTCTAGTGTCTAAATTCATGCCCCACGCTTAAAAAGGAGAGCGTGGACGTGATGCTCAGAGGGGCTAGAGTGGAGTGTGGGTGTGAGAAAGGCTGAAGATCCAGCCTTCAGGAGAGGAGAAGTCCACACCACCTTTGCCCAGGGCCTTCTCCACAAGCCTCCTCAGTCACTGTACCAGTGGCCCTGACCACCTGAGACACATTTACTTGCCCAGAGGAGTCCTCAGCATAACTCTACCCAGAAAGGACCACAGGATGCCCAATGGGGTCTTAGAAATCCCCACACCTCCACCTGGTGGCTAACCTGAGCTCATCTAGCACCCAAGGCCGCGAAAATAGGGAGTGGGCACAGCTGTTCCATAGAAAGACATGATCAGAAGTGTGACCCCCAAGTGTACATAATGACATCACTGGCCTGACAGCTATTCTCCCTTACTTGGTCCTCAGGAGCATACTGGATAAATAAGAAGACTTACATCGGTTTGACTCTTGGCATATTTCAAGATCCCTTTGTCCAGATAGAAGAATCTCTGTGAGGAAAAAAAATGCAACCCATTAAGATGTCCCACTGAGTAAGATATGACAAAATAGTATTTTATACATTATCAAGGGTTCATGAGGGAGGGGGCAAAATGAGGAGCTGATGCCAAGGGCTTAAGTGGAGAGCAAATGTTTTGAGAATGATGAGGGCAA
>NW_022103920.1:81921291-81928517 GCF_000313985.2 Echinops telfairi
CGTAAGAGTACAGTCCAGTGAATTGATACACATAAAACTACTATCCAGATGAAATAAACTATTTAAGTAATATATATCTCAGGGTGGATCACTTTAGAAGAGCACATCACTTTGGCTAAGATTTCATGTTGACTGATGGGTTGTAGGCAATATGGCCCTGCTAGCCTTACTGCCGCCTTATGTGATGCTGTATAATTCTGGACTCTATGCCTTTGGTTAAAGTCCCATTAGGGAGGGCGTTCTCTACTATAATAGACAGGATCAGGGTGGGATTAAGACCTGATTTGGGCAGAGGCTACGAACCAAGCCACACACCCTTTGTTTCTTTGGAGGCCTCTTTACCACTCTACCTTAGCAGAGGGGGTGACTTAAGACACCATCTCTCGCTTTCCTTGCATGGGGCACTACTGTACAGTTCTGACATACGTCACCTGAGAGCCAGCCCTCTATTCCTGACTAAGCTTTGGCAGAAGCACGAAGACCTGCAGTGAATTTTGGACATGTTTGGCTTCTGGCTCTGAAACCAGCATTTGACTCGCTTCTGCCTGACCTTCCGATTTGGGAGTGAATTGCACCCACCAACCACCGTATGAGACATTTCCTCAAAGTTTTGTGAGTTTCTGTGGGGCCACTGCAGTGAAGTACAGAACCCAGGGATGCGAGGGAATACACTCAAGGGAGGGGTGAGGGGGAAATGGAGCAGAGTAGGATCTTGGAAGAGCTGGAAATTTGGGACATTTTTCACCTCCAATTCCATGCGACCAGTCTGGTACTAATGCTTCTAAAAAGGAATTATTATCACAACTGAGTTGCTCTTACAACCTGCAGGCTGAAGGCATGTCGCTCAGGCAGAGGCCAGGCACACTGAGGCAGCAAGAGCAAGTTTGGAACTGTATCAGACTTGGGAACCGCAGGCCTCAGAAGTGCTCTAAGGGGGCTTCTGTGTTATTCTTGAGGTAAGTACACTGGACCCAGCTGGTTACCAGAACATTTCCCTGGTTTAGCAACTGAAACCTTTAAATGAGGATCTGACAAATCTGCTTCCGATGTGATTTAACTGTATCGTGAAGAGAGTTCAAAGTACATTCCTGAATCTTGAAAGATGGAGGAGGAACTCCAATAAATGGAGTTAGGAAAGGGTTTCCTTCAAGGCAAGGAAGGCCACACTTGGAAAAAAGGTTCCATTTAGGAATTAAGAAACTTTTCATAGAAAGGTGGCAGTGTCGAATGAACTGTCTTTATAAGTCACTTGATTACAACCAGAGACTAAATGGAGAGTGTGTATTATTAAACGATGAGAGGCCACACAAGAGCATTTCTCATATTAATTACATCTCAGAAAGTCACTCCTTAAGAGGTTTAAATTTTAATGAATTTTTAAGGTCATTAAGATAAAAATAACATTCTTCCATAATGCTTGCTGAGGAGGAAAATATTATTTCATCTTACCTTTCAATGGCTCATCATTTACTAATAAGGGTAAGTTAAATATATATTGCCACCAGGGTTCCATTTCCTACATGCATGGGTTTATTCCCAACAAAACGTGTTTAAACATGTCTCTGCAATCAGTGGACAGCTGTAGATCCATTCAGTTTTATTTTTTTCTTAGTCTCCTAGGGGACTTTCGTAATCAAAGGATACTTTTTGCAGCGTGTGAAAAACAATTCTGAGGTCAGGGCTAATCTCAAAAGTTTTAAACAAAGCTCAAATGGGAATGAATCTCTGCAAATGGCTTAAGCGTTGCAACCAGTTTACAGGAATGCTGCCCCGAAGGTTTTCACACAGACCAAGCTTTATTTAAAGGCAGGATGGGAAGATCTCAAAGATGAATTCAAGGCAATGAGGTCAGCTGAAAAGGTTATGGTGCTGTTTTCTTGGGGGGGGGCGGATTCCAAATGTGTAATCCTGAAAGATTTTTTTGAAAGACGCAAACCCTTCATGGTGGTCTATTATAAGGAAGTTTTAGGAAAACAGACTGGCATCGATGAGAAAAAGGCCAGGAAAGTAAGTCATGCCCAACAGAAATGTGGGTGAAGGGAGACACAGGTCAGTGTAAGACATGAAAAAAAAAGATAATTTATACATTATCAAGGGTTCATGAGGGAGGGAGGGGAAAAATGAGAAGTTGATACCAAGGGCTCAAGTAGAAAGAAAATGTTTTGAAAATGATGATGGCAACAAAAGTACACATGTGCTTGGCACAGTGGATGGATGGATGATGGATTGTGATAAGTGCTGTACGAGCCCCCAATAAAATGATTTAAAAAAAATTTTAAAAAGCAACTAAGTGATGCCAAGGATTTGTTGTTGTTGTTCTTCATGACAATGCGACTCTTCATTCTCCCATGGCAGCAAGCAGGGCTGTCTGAGGTACACTGGCCCCTCCTACCCCATCCTCACATTGTTGCAGCCACACGGCGATCTGACTCGTGCACACCTGACTGCTTTCTTCTCTTGACCCTGTCCCTTATCAATGTGATGCTCCTTCTGCAGGGATTGGTCTCTCCCGCCAAGTGCATGTCGAAGTGCATGTCCAAGTCTCTCTATCCAAAGTGCATGAGACGCCGCATCACCTTCCTGGATTCCAAGGCGTTTTCTGGCTGTACTCCCTCCAAGAGATTTACTTGTTCTTCTGGCAGTCCATAATATCTTCAATATTCTTCACCAAGACCATGATTCAAATGCTGACCTGTGAATGCAACCTACTGACAAGTTGTGCTGTAGTCAATTACTTAATTGATACTTCTAGCCATTGTTTTTATCATACCCACCAAATGAGTAGGTAGGGCTATATAAATATGGGGTATTTGTGGCCCATCAAAGGAAATTTGGATACCAGGTTTATAATGTAATTTAGAGATGTGGCACCCTTGTGGGCTGGCACAATGTAAATAAAGTGCGACGGGTGTGTGTGTGTGGGGGGGCAGTTAACAAGAGGATTGGTAGGTTGTGTTTGCCATCTACTAGGTTTAAAATGAGTCAACCAGAGGCAAAAAGGGAGATCTCACTACCAACAAGAAAGCAGGCAGGAGCGGAGTACATCCTTTGAACCCAAGATTTCCCCAGGTTGAACCTCCACGATCCAGGAGACAGATCACTGTGACACCAGAGACAGTGAGAGACGAGGCAACAATCAGTGGCAGAGAAACGGCAGCAGCAGAAACGGAGGAAGAAAAGCGCCGGCTTCCTAGCAGAATGTCTTTGGATAGGAGGCTCGCTGGTGGCGTGGATTACTTCTAGACGCCAAAGCAGGGAGTGGGTGGGGGGCTAGATTTGCCATCCCATGGAGCTAAAACGGACAGCCTTTGGGCAAAGGCTTACTGGGAGGTTTGAGTGCCTCTCGGTGTTTATTGTTGTGGCTGTTAGGTGGCAATGAGTTGGGCAAAGAGTGAAACACTGCCCAGTCCTGTGCCATCCTCGTAAGTGTTCCTACGCTGGAGCCCCCCGATGCAGCCTCGGGGTCAAACCCCACTTCTTCCTCAGTCTCCCTTCTTCACTGCCAAGTTCCACACGCACACAAGGCAATGGAGAACAGCCCGGCTCGGGTCAGGCGCACCTTAGTCTTCAAAGTAATACCCTTGCTCGTCAATCCTCTAAAGATGTCTTGGGCAGCAGATTAACCTAATACAATATGTCTTTTCATCTCTTGACTGCTGCTTCCATAAGCATTGATTATGGATCAAAGTAAGATAAAATCCTTTATCATTTCAAACTTCTCTCCATTTATCATGACGTTACTTATTGGTCCAGTTGTGAGAACTTTGGTCTTCCCAACAGTAAGCTGTAATCCATACTGAAAGCTACAACCTTTGATCTTCTTCAGCAAATACTTCAAGTCCTCCTCACTTTCAGGAAGCACGGTTGTGCTATCTGCAACTTCAAGTTATTAATCAGATTTCCTCCAATCCTGATGCTGCACCCTTCAAAACCGGACCTGTAGAAAGCTGTCCTGGGGAGGTTTCTAGCCATATGTACAAGAGGCTACCCTCTCAAAACCAATTTTTCCCCTCAAAAGTGTGTATTTATTTATTTATTTGTCTGTTTGACAAAATAACCTTATCACCTTCAAAGTACTCTCCATTACACTTAATACACTTGTCAAATCTGCGACTTCATTCTTGAAAACATTTTTCAAACTCATCTATTTGGTTGGCTGACAGCACCTCCCTTGTTTTTTGCTTCACTCTTCTGTGTCGTCAGAGAGCTGTCCTTTCATGCCCCTCTTCATTCACAGAAAAAGAAGAAGTCGCATAGAGAGAGGTCAGGTGAGTAAGGTGCATGGGATAAGAAAGATGTGCTGTTTTTTGCCAAAAACTGGTGCACTGAGAGGGCTGTGTGAGCAGGTGCATTATCACGGTGGCAAAACCAGTCCCCTGTCTGCCACAAATCAGGGTATTTTTGTCAAACACCGTTATGCAATCTTTTCAGAACCTCTGAATCAAAAGCTTGGTTAACAGTCTGACCTGGTGAGACGAATGCCAAACGCACTAAGAGTTGACATTTTCGCCTGTTTGGGAAGTTGACAGATGTTTGTCATCATTCAACATCTCACCTTTTTTGAAATGAAAACTCCACTTGTCCACTTGAGTTTTCCAATTACAGTGGTCCTTGTGAGCTGTGTTCAACATCACAAGAGTGTCGTGGCATATTTCCCAAGCAGGAAATACAATTTCACAGCTGCATGCTATTCTCTTAAATTGGCCATCACAAAAAACGAGGTTTGAGAGAAACTGCTTTTATGAAAAAATTCACTGTTACCAGAATGTTCCTAAGCAACGCCATTGGGTGCACTAACTCAGAGCAAGGTGCTCAGTGGTCCCCTAGCAAAAACTCTGCTCCGCCCAGCGCAATTCAGGTTAATTTTGGGTACCCCCTTGTATTCTCAACTAACGACAGAACAAAATGAAATATTTTACACAATTAAATGTGATACACCATGTTTGAGAAGTGAGGATAGTGGTGGTGAACATTGGAAAATAAAAATCTCAGGCTCCAACTCCTCTGGAAAGCACTTTTATTGGATCAGGCCTTTCTGGTGTGTTGGATGTGGTCCCCAGGCAGACGGCATCCTGAAGGTGCTAACATTGGACGACCATGTCCATCTGCTCCCTTCATTCAGCTGCCCAAGATGCAAACACCAAGTGGGGTCAGACACTACTGCATCGTTTATTAAATTGCGGGCGGAAAGGGAGAAATGAGATCAGACCTACGGCTTAAAAGGAAATCAGGATTAAGTCTCAAAAGTGTTTCCAGAATTCATGTCAGAACTCGATTTCTCTGAATTCTTGAGAACATTCCTAACACCAAACCAATGTACAGGGCAGGAAATGAGAGCGGGTTTTCTTGGCCTTTGAGGTAAATAAGACAAAAAGAGTTGGCATTTTGCTCTGCCAAATACCATCCTCCTCCCCCCCACGCCCCCACTCCCACACAAACTCCCTTCCTGCCATTTTCTTTCTAGCGAACCAGCTGTGCTTAGAACTTTTACGTTTTGGCTACCGGGTTGAAAGCCAAATCTGAAGTACCTGAGACAGTGAAAGGTCTCACTGGCTCAGGAGGAAAGCCCTACAGCCAACTCCTCCGTCAACACGCCCCCACCCCCGTCTGTCACTACCCTTGACGCATCCTCCCCTGACCAAGGGCCAATGGTGCTCTCTCGCTGGGTCCCACCCATTCCAGTCCTGCCCAGGAGGCTGGATGGCTCCCTGTGGGTCACTGTAGAATGGAGGGCACTGCTCATGGTCAGAATGGTGAGGATGACTCTCTGGTGTCTCAGGCTAGGAGGCAGGGATGGTGGGTGTTCTGAAATCCACCAGTGAAAGATTCGTCCTGTATCCAGTGAGGATCTCAAAAGTGCCACGGGTATTTTTATAGGATGAAAAGCTGCTTATAATTACTTGAGCCTAGAATCAGAGTCTGCTCCCGTGGAGGCCCAAGTACTGTTCGCATGGGTCCAGTGTACTCTCAGTTCTCTGGGGAGTGACCGCTGAATAACTGAGGGGAGACAGACGGTCCATCCTGCTGTCTGAGACTTTGCCCGTTCTAGGCACTCCCATGGCCACGCCACCTGTGACTGCCGAGTAGCATGACTCACATGCATCAGTCCACACCCCAGCTGGTGAGCTCCAGTGTATGATGTACCTGAGCGCTTCATTTTTGTTTTCTGAGACAGCTGAGTCTGGGCTCTTTACCAATGGAAATACACCTTTTCAAATTCTTCAACTTCCTTTACATTTCTCCTTCAAACAACAATGGAGCCGTGTGCTGATGTTCTCCCACTTACGTGTCTGCTGCACAGATGATGAGTGAACTTCATTTGTAAAGGGGTCATCTGTAGTCTCTCTCTCTCTCTCTCTCTGGAAGGGGGAACCCGTGGCCTGCTTGGCTGCTAACTGAAAGGTGAGAAGCAAAAACTACGAGAGGCTCCTCGGAGAAAGGCCTGGTGATCTGTTCTGAAGCAGCAGTCACTAACCCGCTATGGCACATGGTTCTACACAGACACACACGGCGCTCCCGAATGGCACGTGGCTTAAGGAGCCATTCAAATAGTCGTTTTAAAGAGACCTGGCTGTGCTCAAGTTAAGAATCACTTCCGAATTTGGCACAAATTCAATGTAGTGCTATAGAAATGATGCCAGGCCTGGCCACTGACCCACCACTGCCAAGTGGACTCCGGTTCACAGAGGGACTCACAGGGCACAGTGATTGTAACATTGGACGCATTCAGATTGTCTGACAAGGAAGTCCTGTTGGCTCCTTCTTCACAACATTAGGGCCTTTTCCACCCATGCCAATCCTTCTAGATTTTAGTACAGTGTCTACCTCCTTCCAGGAAACTCGTACATGACTCACAGCACACGCATCACCAAAACACAAACCACACTTCCTGCTGTCGAGTTGGTGCTGGCTCACAGTGAACGTGTAGGGCAGGGCAGACCGTCCCTGTGGGTTTCCTAGGCTGTAACTCATTATAGGAGCAGAAAGTCCCGTCTTTTTCCCACGGACCTTACGGATCGCAGCCCAAAGTATAACCACTGTGTTACAAGGGCTCCATATTAACCACAGGCCCCATAAACTACAATGGTATTATTTTCCATCACCTGATGACTTAGTGATCACTTACAAACCCATGATTCCCCCAAGTTTTTCCTTCCAAAACCAAAGGTTGAAACCATCTTTTCAAATTAATTTAGAACACCAGCAAAGTGCTAATATATATATAT
>NW_022103920.1:81930168-81944379 GCF_000313985.2 Echinops telfairi
TGGTACATATAAGAGCTCTGGAGACATGGAATTCAGGACAGATAAACCCCTCCGGAACAGTAATGGGAGTAGCGATATCATGAGGTAGGGGGATGGTTGGGAAGGGAGAAGGGGAAGAAAGGGGGAACCCAACACAAGGTTGGATATATAACCCTCCCTCCAAAGGGTACGAATAATGGAAATGTGAGTGAAGGGAAACAACAGACAGTGTAAGATACAAAATAGTAATAACAATATATAATTAATCAAAGATTCACAGGGTGGGAGGGCCGGGGAGGGAGGGGGAAAAAGAAGTTTACACCAAGGGCTTAAGTAGAAAATATTTTGGAAATGATGATAGCAACATATGTACAAACATGCTTGATACGATTGATGTATGAAATTTTGTAAGAGCCCCCAATAAAATTATTTTTTTAAAAATCTATGGTGTACACAGGCTCATCTTTCTCCTGAGGACTGCTTGGCTGCTCTTGTGGTGAGCAGCTTAGTGCCTCAGGAAACTGCTCCGTGCAGGCGACTGAAACAACAATCCTATAAAAGAGCTGGAAGACATGTTTAAGCTCCACGAGAGAAGGAACTGTTCCTTCTTACTCACTCCTTAGAATAGGGAACAGCTCAATAAATACGCAGAAGGAATTGATGGAGTGTTTACAATAGCTAAGATCTATAAGGCACACGCATGCCCAACAGGAGCGTGTTATGTTACTTACCAGACACTCAACTTTCCTTATCACAATCCTGTCAGGTCATTACCTTTATTATTATTATTATAGTTCTTTTTTTTTCAGTGTGGAAATGGACAGTTAAATAATTTCCCCCAAGGTTCTAAGGCTACCCAGTGGCTGAGCTAGCTGTCTAGCAGCAGAACCTACATTTTTAATCATTCAGCCACATATTTAGCATGTTATATATCCCCCTGTAAATTCAATATATGAGTTTTCATGATGGACACGACCCAAATGCCAGGGGGGCCCAAAGGGGCCGAGGCAGCGGGGTTGTGGTAGAGGGCATGCCCGAGGAAGAGATCACGCTCCTGAAGCAAATTGAGAGTGAAGAAGCCCTTCTCAAGGGTCCCCGAGTGGCACAAAAACAACTAGCCAGAGGCGCCTCTGAAGACAGGCCTGACGATCTCCTGAAGGGCCAGATCCTTGCAAGCCCCGTGGAAGGAACACTCGTGTTCTACATGCACAGGTCGTGCTGGGCTGGGACGGACTCAAGTCTGTGCATTTCCATGTCGTCAGTTCTTCCAACTCTTCACTCCTTTGTCTGCTCTACCGGGAATGCCTGACCCATCTACTTCTCAGCCTAGTGAATTCTCAGAGCCCTAAACCTCCCTCTAGGCAGATGGTGATGATGATGGCCTAGTGGTCACACGTTGGATTGATAACCGCCAAGATCAGCAGTTCAAAACCTCCGCCTCTCCAAGGGAGAAAGACAAGACTCGCTACTTCCTGAAAGTGTTATAGTCTCGGAAACCCAAAAGGACAGCTCTATCCTGTCCTATAAGGCCACTGTCAGTCAGAATCGATTCGATGGCAGTGAGACTTCTTGCTTTTGAGGATCGTCAGCCCTTACGCAAGCCTCAGGATGCACTGTTTGCCTCCCAGCTAACGAGTGGGCGCAGTACGGGCAGGGGCGTGTCTTATTCATTCGGACCTTACCCCCTGGGACACGTCCCTACGGAAAGCCCGGCTGTCGCGTTAACGGAAGTTGACCACCAGGGTTGCATTCTGGTTAGCCGTCAACCCAAAGCTTGTGGCTGTCAGGTGCCATTCCGTGGGTTCTGACCGAGAGCGAGCCCACGTCAAAAAGAACAAAGCACAGCTCAGTCCCTGCCATCCTCCCAGTCATGGCATGTGTCTTTTTTTAAATAAATCATTGTATTGAGGGCTCTTATAACAAACCATGCAACCATTGTATCAAGCATATTTGTACATATATTGCCATCATCCTTTTCAAAAACCTTTTCTTTCTACTTGAGCCCTTGGCATCGGCTCCTCTTTTTCCCCCTACCTCCCCCCACCCTGGCAAACCCTTGATAATTTATAAATTATTGTCATTTTCATATCTTACGCCGTCTGCTGTTCCCCTTCACCCACGTGTGTTTAGACCATTGTTCAGGTCTCTCCTTGAGCCTTTTCCTCTCTCTGCTGCCCTCTACTTTCACAAGCATGATGTCCTCTGGAGGGACCCAAAGGTCCCCAGATAAATCTTCACTGCGTGATTGAGTCTCAGGGCTCCTCAGGGCCAGGAACTTTAATAATCTGGGCCGAATGGAAAGGAATTGGTATTCAGAACAGAGAGAAAAACAGAAGGGCCAGTTTCTTGGTTAAAAGGACCTAGTGTCATGGTTGACTCCCGCTGCTGTCCACATACCTGGTAGCCCTGCAGTAGGACATGCACCTTGACCTGAATGTCCAGATACACCGTATGAGGTGGATCTGGGCCTCCAGGGAGATCCAGACCTGGTGACTTGGCTCAACTTGGCTGGGCTGATGTCCCACCCTATGGGGCGGAAGCTTAAAGGTCATCATGGACATCAGGTGGACAGAGCACCAGGGCAAGGCCTGGGGGTAGGGTCGCTGCTTCTGACGGTTTTTGTTCGAGTTTAACTGAAGACATTCTGGCACTCTTCTCTGGCATTAAATTTGGTCTGTTTTACTGAATGTCTCCAAAGTGCCAAATATAGAATGTTGCTTTGTGGTGGGGGAAGCAGCTAAGCATTTACTCAGGCTCACGAGCTGGCAAAGTTCATTTCCATATTGCTGAGCGCAGGGATGGAAAGCATTTCCCTCCAGCACAGCTGTTTGCACAGGGCACCTGCCCTGTGCACCTCACGGGCTGCATTCTGAGGCACCGTCCCTGTAGCCGTATCATAAACAGAAGATGGTTTACGCCACGGACAAGGAGGGTGGCGTCAGGACGCTCTGAGGCTGCCTCTCTTCAGGTGATGGGAGAGTGGGTTGCTGGGCTGAGTGACTTAATCTGTTTACCAGGTTTTTAAAGATCACAAGGAAATACCCAGCATTCAATTAAGTGGAACAGAACTTAAGCTGTCTTTAATGATTTTAGAGATATCTGTGGTCCTCAAAGGCCACAGGATCATCTACATTAGTGGTTCTCAACCTTCCTCAGGCCACGACCCTTTAATACGGTTCCTATGTTGTGGTGACCCCCAACCATAAAATTATTTTCGTTGCTACTTCATAACTGTAATTTTGCTACTGTGATTAATCGTAATATAAATATCTGATATACAAGATGCATTTTCATTTTTACAAATTGAACAGAAAGCATATTGATTAATCACAAAAATAATATGTAATTATATATTGTGAAATATTTATTTCTAAAGAAAAATAAATGAAATTTTGTCTTGAAGCATGGTGTAGCATGGGTAACAGTCTTCACGCCGGGTACTCGTATGTAGGCGTATCTGCATGTGGGCAGACCTGCCTGGAGACGGATAGAGGAGCAGTGTCTCAGTTCCTAAAACCATGACAAATATGTGTTTTACGATGGTCTTAGGCAATCCCTGTGCAAGGGTTGTTTGACCCCCAAAGGGGTCGGGTCCCACAGGTCTACATCCTCTTCTGTGACTGTATCATGGCCACATGGAAACATGCGCCAATAGATTTCTGATGAATAAAATGACAGCTCTCACTGCATGTATGTCAGACCAAATCCGTACTGCGATTCCAGGCACTGAGGGCTGGAGCTGCTGCTTCTTGCTAACTGCTTCCCTCTCCGCCATGAGAAGTTCTCAGCTGGGCCAACCAGAAGTTCTCAGCTGGGCCAAGTCCTGACAGCAACAGTCATTGAAAGAAGAAGGGAAACTAACCATGCGGGATCACGCGAACCACAGTGCCTGGAAAGGGTCGACAGGAAGCTGGCGGGACGGTGGATTGATGCAAGGGGAGGGAAAGGAACACTCTGGGAAAAGAGCACGAGAACGGCTGCCCACCTAAAGAACAGATCCCACACGGCTGAACCATCCATGCGGAAGTCCGAAGGGTGTGTGGTTCACTGTCTGTAATTCCATCAGCAATGTTTAAAAGAAGAGATGATAGAGGAGTGTATGTGATGAGTTGTCGCACTGCCTCCGATTGTCTGTGCATCCCCACCTCCTGGGGTCTTGTCAAACTGCAGATTCTGATTCAGCTGGTCCAGGGCTACGTCTGAGGAGTCCAGGGGCACTGTGGGCTAGGGTTCAGGCTGCTAAGCACAGGAGAGCAGCTGAAACCAACCAGCTGCTGGAGGGAGAACGATGAGGCTGGCTGCCCCGATTAAGATTTAGTTTCAGAAACCCTATCTATACAGGGGCTCTATGAGCTGGAACCAACCAGATGGTGGCGGGTTACTTTAGGGTGAAGACTGAGATTCTGCACAGGTGAGGTGGCTGCTGCTGGGCCACAGGTCCACTTGAGTAGCCGTGTTCTAAGAACTGAGGCTGTTCCAAAGAACTGAGATTGATTTGACTTGGCAGGCTGAGGCAAACCAGAACTAATAGTAGGAACTATAAGGTACTAGATTCAAGCTCTGCATAGAAAACAAATTGGCTGATTATCAAATAACTAGTGCTATGAAAAATGGCAGGGCTGTTTGCCCATCTTTACTGCAGCATTCTTCACAATCGACAAGAGGTGGAAACAACCCAAATGTCCGGCAATGGTAAATGGATGAAAACAATGTGCTATGGCTATACAGTGGATGATTACTCAACCATAAAAAGGAATGATATTCTGATATGGTCTACAGCATGGATAGCCTTAAAAACACGCTCAGACAAAATAGGACAACACTATGATTTATAAATATCTTATACATTAGATATGAAAATATTATTCATTTATAATCTATCAAGGGGTCACAAGGGAGGGGAAGAGGAGCTGATACCAAAGGCTCAATAGAAAGTAACTGTCTAGAAAAGAATCATGGCGACATATGTACAAATACACCCGACACAACTGATGGGTGGATTGTAGTAAGAGTTGTAAGAGCCTCCAATAAAACGAAAGAAAAGAAAATACCCTGGCTTGAGTCAGGCTCTAGCCATTTATAAGAAATGTCTAGAATAGGCAAATCCTAGAGACAGCAAGTAGACTAGAGGTTACCATGGACAGAGATTAGAGGGGATACGGGAGGGAATGCTTAATGGGCAGAGTTTATCTGGAGTGATTAAACATTTTGGAAGTAGACAGTGGTGAAGTCAGCACAACATTTTGAACAGCTAATGCCACTGAATGGTCCACTTAAAAGTCGTTAAAATGTCAAAATTTAAGCTATAGCCTTAGTTCTCGACTTATGTACTAGTGTTCAAGTTATGATGAACCGCATTTAAGACTATCCTTTTTTTTTTGAGAGAGGATACCTCTTAACATTAGTAGTATTTACTACTATGTTGCAGCGCCTAATTTGCTGTCTATCATTCTCAATCAGGATGCTGTTCAATCGATATGCTAATCAAATAATTAGAGAAGCTGGATTACATGAAGAATGCGGCATCAGGACTGGAGGAGGGCTTATTAACAACCCATGACATGCAGATGACACAACTGAATTGCTGAAGATGCGGAGGATGTGAGGCACTTGCAGATGAGAATCAGCCTTCAGTACGGGTTACAACTCAAGGGCAGTAAGACCAAAATCCTCCCACTGGACCAGTAGGTAGGTACCATCGTGATGGAAGGAGAGGAGAGTGAAGGGCTCAAGTTTTGTCTGGCTCGGAGCTACAATCCAGGCTCATGGAAACAGACAAAAGCATCAGGTACATCTGCTGCACACGACCTCTGTAATGAGTGGAAAACCAAGGTTGCTACTCTGAGCACTCACTGACTCAAGCCATGGTATTTTCTTACTTCATTTTATTGGGCGTTCTTACAACTCTTATTACAATCTATGTACAGTGAACCCTCACCACTTCGCGCTTCGACTTCTGCGGCTTCACTCTATCGCGGTTTTTGCGTAACAGCGCATGCTCTGTCATTACTGCCACTGATTGGCTCATACTGTACACGCTTCTGTCTGCATCGCTACGTATCGGAGCTACGTATCAGATGCATTTTTGCTTTTGTACAGTGTACTGTAATTGTTTGCGATTTTAAAGAAATTTTATCTAAGCCCTATGATGGCTCCTAAACGAGCTGCTTCTTCTAAGCCTTCTGACAATAAAAATAATTGCCAGAGGAAGATGCTCACCATCCAGGAAAAGGTAAAACTTTTGGATATGATCAAAGATGGCAAGAAAATCGTGGAGGTTGCACGCCATTTCGACTTGAATGAGTCTTCCACTCGTTCCATCCGTTGTACTTCATAATATAACAAATAATAAATGATAATTGTAACGTCCAAAATGTTTTACTGCATTTTCCCTTTTTCATTTAATAAATTGGGTAATACGAGTGTAATGGTGACTAAAGGGTGTTTTTTCAGGTCCTCTATGCTCTAACTACGAAAAGATTTGATTTACAAATAAGGAATCCTACTTCGCGGAATTTCATTTATCACGGTAGGGTCTAGAACCGATTAACCACGATAAACGAGGGTTCACTGTACATCACTTGTATCAGGTGTATTTGTACATATGTTGCCATGATTCCTTTCTGGACAATTACTTTCCATTGAGCCTTTGGTATCAGCACCCCCCCCCATGACACCTTGATACATTATAAATTATTATTATTTTCATATCTCACAGATATTATTATTTTCGTATCTCATATCTCTCACACTGTCTCCCTTCCCCCATGGCTTCTGTTGTTCTTCTGCAGGAGGGGTGTGTGTGGTTGTGTTTTGATCATTACAATTGGTTCCCCCTTATTCCCTGCCCCCCCCTTTACTTTTGGTATTGCTATTCCCATCCCTGCTCCTGTTGTGAGCTCTTATCTCTTATCTATACCTGTGCACATGCTCCGGTCTAGTGTGAAGTGAGAGGCAGCACTGGGGTCATGATATGGGGGGTGAGGAAGCCTCAAGTTACCAGAGGAATCTTGTGTGCATGGTATATTCAATCGCCTAATGCGCACGTGAAAGTTGGACACTGAATAAGAAAGACCATAGACAAATCGATCCATTTGCATCTCAAGAGACGCTTCTTGAAAGCACCTTGGATGGCCTAAAGAACAAACACATCTCTTGGAAGAAGTACGCACTGAATGCTCCTTAGAAGCAAGAACGGCACGACAGCGCCTCACATACTTTGGACACGTGAACAGGAGAGACCAGTGCCTGAAAAAGGACCTCATACGAGGTACAGAAGAAGGGAAGGGAAGGAGATAAGGACCTCACTCAGCAGGGTGGACTGACACAGTGGCTGCAACAAAGGCTCTTGAGGCTTTTGAGGGTGGAGCAGAAAAAAGCAGTGTTTTGTTCTGTTGTCCATCGGGTCACTATGAGTTGGAACCAACTAGACGGCACCTAACAAAAACAAGCATCATTCGCAGATGTTCAATTTTATGATTTCCTGTTCACAGCACTGCTGTGACGATGGAGTTCTCCAAACTTGCTTGTAAACCATGAACCCCTGATGGCTGTGCTAAAAATCAAGAGGCAAATGGCGGAGGCGGGCGATGTCACCATGAACCATCTGCAGAGGGAAGTGGAGGGCACGGGGCACAGCTGGCAGGAATTTCCTAACCAGAAGTGCCACCTCGTTCCCAGGGCTGACCTAGATTCTCCAGAACTTTTCACAAGCGGACAAATAGAGTTATTTCTGCCACTTACAAAATGTCAGTGCCATCTAACTTTTCTTCTTCATCTGAGTAAGTTTCTGTGATTTCTATATGTTTTTATTTGTGTATTAAAGTCTATCTCTGAATGTATATGTAATATTTCTATTACATATAGAAATGTGTATATAAAAATGTCGCTATAGAAAATAAAGATTGGATTAATAAAGATACTGATAATAGAAGGAAATAATAATGAAAATGATAATAGTAATAATCAGGTATTCAACTTATGTCAGAACCAACTTGCAACAGAACCATTGGATGAGAACCCTGCCATTAAGTCCGAGGGTACCTGTATATACTTTGCCACCATAAGCTGTGAAAACCAGCGGCACGGGCTCATGGTGGGGTGCCCAGATGGAAGTGCCGCAAAGGGAAGCCCAAGGCTGGGAGGGGGCAGAACAGTGACTTGTATGATATCTTCCACAAAAACGTAGGTCACGTTAAACACTGCATGAGCGTCAGTGCAGTAACCTCAGTCAGGGTCCCTGACCGTGGGATCTAGATGAGAAGATCAATGGAACAAAAGAAGAGTGTCCAATGAGGGGCCCGCCCCGATTCTAAGATCTAAGTGAAGACTATAGATCCTTCAATACCCACAGAATGCAGACTCCCAAATGCTTAGCTGGGACTTGGTAGTCACAGACCCAAAGCGCTGGCACCCCAATTGTATGGTAATAGGAATACATGTGCCCAGTCTTTGGGGTGAACTGATGTGAAGACACGGGAGATGAGGGTAAGAAAGAACAGGGGTGTCACTGTCAGCAAGTGGTACTGACCACGGCAGGGGGAGGGGGCGAGACACTGTATCACTACATATGCGTTGTCACCAGCTATGCCCGTGGCTTCACCTGAGGTCCTTCTCATCTTGGGCTCCCAAGTAAGAGGAAAATGATTTTCAACTCTGCTGACAAGATGGCTTTATAATTAAGGATCCTACTACTGCTTAAAAATACCCTTAATGTACACAAAATGATTATTTCTACCCTGTTGGATCATTCACTCCACATTTATGTCAGCAATTCTTGTTCTTTGGGATGTTTAAGGCTCCTCATTTGCAATTAGTATATTATTGATTCCTGTTAACAATCTCCCTAATTGCGCTAGAGCCCCTTAAGTTTTGCACAGCTTCTTTTATGTGTTTTGCTCTCTATGTTAATAATGGTCTGCTAATTATCTCTTTGGGCTTCTTAAGGGATATCAAAACATAAACATAAACCTACTCCTAGCCAGTTGATTCAGGACCCTATAGGGCAGCACAGAACTGCCCTGCAGGGCTTCTGGGGGCTGTGAAGCTGTATGGGAGCAGGCAGCCTCTTCTTTCTCCCCCTTACAAGGTATGGGCATGATTAAAGGACCCATGGCTGCGACTCTGCTCTGGCCATTGCAGCCCCCCAGGGTGCTGGTAGGACTTTTATTGTCACTATTATAGTAATACAAGTAGCAACTACTATTTATTGAATACCTTCTCTGTGACTATCTAGTTAAAGTCTGATGCTTATCATTTCCCAGCTGAGGAAATCACAGCTCCGGAGCAGAGTGGCCAGCATCACAGGCTCTTAGGGATGTGGTGGAACCCGTTTGTGAACTGCGTCCGGAGGCCACACGTGGAGCCTCTAGCCACAAGGTCTCCCGGGAGACACCGAGCCCTCGGCAGGGTCCACCTGGGGCCACCTACTCCCCACCACCTCAGCCCCCCTCAGTCTCAGCAGTCCTCTCGTCTCCCCACAAGAGACAGACAGCAGGGTCCTGCACTAGTACACACGAGCGCTCACCTATGATGGAGGACCAAAGAACCTGACCGTCTCTCTGGGCTTTCTAAAGAGCCTTTGTGACACTGTGGTTTCAGCACTGGACAGCTAACTACAAGGCTGGCCATTCAAAACCATACAGTCCAGCCTTCCTGTGTCCTGCACTATGGACTCTGCCACACAGGAATAAACATTTTGATTTCCCGATGGTACCCAACATGGTTTGTACCAAAGGGCTGTGTTTCTAAAGCCCATCAACATTTACGTGCCACGCTTGCTATTCTGCGGCTACAGGGCAATCTGAAAGTTTAGTAGCAGAGGGAGGTATTTGAAGAATTCCACTTCAGAACCAAAAGTTCCCCAGTGTGGACCCACCAGCCCTCTGCAGAGACTGAGAGGCAGCCTGCTTCACCTAATGGGAGCAGGACGTCTAAATGGCAAATGGGTCTGGCAGTCTGTGGTCCAAGGCCATTTTTGCTGGCTATCAACAGGGTCTCCAGAACCAGCAGGAGCACACGGCTCGTCTTAAAATTGAAGGTGTTTACGACCGAGATGAAACGGATTTTATTTAGGCAAGAGATGTGCTTATATGTACAAAGCAAAGAACAACACAGTGGCCCCTGGCAGCAAACCCAGCAAAGCCAGACACAAAAGGAAAAATACATGATTCTACTTAAACGGAATATCAGAATAGGCAAATTCATAAACACAAGTAGATAAGTGGTTACTAGGAGCTAAAGGAGGAAGAAATGGGGAGAAATTAGTTAATGCTGCGTTTCTCTTTGGGTAAAGACAAAGTCTTATAAATAAATCGTAGTGACAGTTGTACAACATAGCCAATGTAATTAATAGCACTGAATTGTATACTTAAAAATTAAAATGGTTAAAATAGAAATGTTTATGTTATATATAATTTATCACAATAAAAGAATGCTAAAAGACAAAAACAAACAAAACCAGAGTCACCTGGGGAAAGGTAACTCGCGCCATGGAAGCAGTGGCATGGTTTGGGCCAAATTCCAGAGCACCTGCCTGCCAAGGCTATTGGACCCAGAATCCATGTGATGCTGTGCCCCTCAGGATTTAAATGTATAGAAATGTAAATAAATAAAATTGTGCATTTGTTTAAAAAGAATTCCATTTCTTCTGCTCTTCAGAGTGGAATGGATTTGATGGGCTGTCATTGGTACACATGGGGGACAAAGAAAGCCCTTATAACGCAAATCTATCACTTTAGCTGAAATCTTACTGTCTTCCTCTGAGACTTATTCAGAAGTGGCAGTATACTGAAAACAGATCTCTGTTCGTCCATCCTACCTCTAGCGTATAAGGCCACAGCCACACGTGTGGTCAAAGGTAAGCAGGGAGGAGAAAAGGCCTGGATCAGGAGAAGCTGGAAAGTGAAGGCCAAGTCGGTGTTATTTTGTTTCCGTGAGTCCACAAGAAAAAAGCAGACTAAGACATAACCCAGCTCCTGGCAAACAGACCCCAGGGACCTGAGGCTGTTGTCACCAGTTCATCATCACTGGTGCAGAAGGCAAGTAGAACAGGAGTTAACTGTTCGAAAAGCCTTCTACATCTTGGTTCACCAGTCCTCTTATTTGCCGTATGCCTCCAAACAGGTCAGTCAGTGTCTGAGGCCAATTTTCTCTCCTAAATTGTGGAAACAATACTGACCACGTTGGGTTGTCTAGAGACTCCAAGGAAGAGCAAGGCCAGATGGTATGAACTGCAAAGATGGGAACACATGTGTTCAGCCTAGTGCCTCTTGGGGACTCGTCCTCTCAAAACAGGCTGGCTTTACACCCGGCTTTCCAACGGTTTTGTGCACTCTGCCTCACCAGGAGGAAGCAAGCAGAGAAGCCGTCACTGTGGGGGATTGCTTAAGGAACCCTGGAACTCCCAAGCTTCTGGAAAGTGAATGATTTATTTATGATACACTTACATAGCACTTCCTACATCTAGGTAGGCAGGTGGTTAGGTGAGTAAGTAGAGAGGTGCGTAGGGAGCTAAGTGGGTAAGTTGGCAGGTGAGTGGGTGGGTGGGTAGGTAGATAAAGAGGTGGGTGCATGGCTGCTTTCAAGTTAACTCTGAGTCATGGTGATCTTGTAGGCAACAGAGCAACACATTGCCTGACGCCTCATCATCCGCATGGTCACCAGCGTGGCTGAGTGCATCGTTGTGGTTACAGAACTAATCTAGCCCACCAAGGACCTTCCTTTGCATTGTTGAGAAAAACCATGTTCTCGTTTAGCAACAGACCGGTGTGTCCAAACAAAGGCAGTCGGAATGTGATCCAGGTTTTTGTTGGGTATTTTCCAAAGGTAGCTCACCACGCCTTCCTTCCTAGTCTACCTTAAACTGAAAGCACTGCTGATTGGGTCTACCACAAATGACCCTACTGATAGCCGAAACACTGTCATCAGAGCTTCCAAAATCACAGGAACTGCCAACCACCACAGTTATGGCAAACTGACAGACAGGGAGTGGAGTTATGCCTACACTTGGGGGATCCCCAAACTGACTTGCAAATGTTAACCCATCTAACCCTTGTAATAAAATTAAGGGAACCAAAGCCAACAGGGCTTAAATAATTTGCCTAAGGACAAACAGCTTGTCAGGGTTGAACAAGGATTCAAACTGGCCATCTGCTCATGTTCACCATCTCGTTCTATAATCGTCACAGAACAATGTGACACCATCATGACATTCCAAGGTCTTTCTCTTCCACTGTTCTTTCCTAGGGGGGTTATTCAGCTCATAGTGACCAAAGACAGCAGATCGTTTCAGGACTCTAATTCAGCCCAGGGACAACGAAGGTGATCCGAATGAGTTACACACTCATAGTATACAATCATATCCATTACACAATCACAATCAATTAGACAATCATGCACAATCACACCATTGTACCTGCCCAGCAACAGAACTCTCCATGTGGAGAGTACCATCATGAGTGAAGCACTCGTTAATTATTTTAGCAGGATTTCTTAGAAGCCAAACACTACCAGCATCGGAAAAGAACAGGGCCAGGCCCCCACAGCCCCTGCCCTCCCCATTCGTCGCTGATAGTTCTCCACTGTAATGCTCTGTGCACAGGCCCTAGGCTTATGGTTTCACACTGACCTGCTCTGGCCCTTTAAATCCTAACAAAAAAACCCCATTGCCACTAAGTTGATGCTGACCCATAGCAATGCTACCGGGCAGGGGTAGAACTGCCCCTGTGAGTCTCCCAGACTGTAACTCTGTTTTCAGAAGTAGAAAGCCCTGGCTTTCTCCTTGAGGAGCGGCTGATGGCTTTGAACTGCATCCCTTTCAGATCACAGTCCAACACCTTACCACTATGCCACCATGCTTTTAATAATAGGTTCCTCCTATTCATTGCTATTGAGCCAATTCCGACTCCTGGAGACCCCCGACGTTATGGGGTTTTCTTGGCTATGAGCCTCAGGCAGGCTGTTTGCCAGGCCTTTCTGCCACAGAGCTACTTTCCTCCTTGGCTGACTTTTCAGTGAGCAGTCAATCACACACCACTTGCACCGCCCACACTCCTCCAGCTCCTCCATAGAGATCCCTTTAAAGAAACGGAAATTAGGACATATAGAACTCTCTCACTAAAAATAAACCGGACCCATTCATCTCTATTTAGCTCAATCTGGCTTCCAAAATGTGTTTCTTTCAAAGCTTTGGGAAGGAAATGTAAAGGGCCAGAGAAGAAAAGCCAAGAGGAAACCGAAATTACTCATATTTTACAAGTTTTTAAATAGCACTTCTTGCTCTCACTTACAGATCCCTGAACCCACTTCATCTGCAGAGCTCTGTGAATAGTAAACCTTCTACCTAGGAACTGAATGCTTATTCATTCATTTATTTAATCCACATTTACTGAATGCCTACTGTTCACAAGGCGAGGTTCTTCCTATTTATTATCTCATTCAGCTCTCAAAGGCAGGCATAATTATTTAATTTCACAGCTAAGAAACTGAGACTCAGAGGGTGTTAAATAGCACAGCAAGGTCGCCCAGCTGACAACAAAAAAAGCAGAGCCAATGTGCATGCATGCTGGTGCCCAACAAACCAGGGGCCTTTACTTCCATTCCACACTGTCCAATCAAGCAGCCTTGCACCATTTGCTAGCATCAACACCACAGGAGTGTGGGTCCATTTTTGACAGGTTCTCGAAGGATAACAAGAGGGTGAAGGAGTTTGGGATCATGTGACTTCTGCTCTCCTCTGTGTGCCAGGCTATAAAATCCAAGCTACGTAGAAGACAGGACGCTTGCTGCTGGTGCCCAGTTAATCCAGTCCAATAATCTGTATCTGCCAGGTGCAAAGCTTGGCATTGAATATTGTGAGAAACAGGAAGACGTGCAAACAGGACCCTGTCCTCAAAGAACCATACAGTCTTTCAACCAACGAATTAACCAAGTCGCTAAATCCAGAACATATGTAGGCTCCTCTCAAATCCTACCCAGGGCTTGGTAGGATTGGAGTATCTTATTCCTCTGCTCCCATCTTCACTTGGATAGAAGCAGACCAGTCTTCTAACCCCACCCCCACCCCAGCCTGAGGAACCCACCCCCAGTCACCAGACTCACCAGTGAACTCCACAAGCAACAGGCAGTTCTCAGGCATCATTCTATCTGGCCTATCAGCAATCATTTCCAAGTATGGGGAAATAGATCTATGAGCCTATATTTATAGGTTTAGTATTAAGGTAGCAGAAGGAC
>NW_022103920.1:81945754-82012433 GCF_000313985.2 Echinops telfairi
ACTCCTCCGGAGAAAGATGAGGTTTTCTACTTTTGTCAAGAGTTATAGTCTCTGAAACCCAAGGAGCAGCTCTACCCCACCTTTCAGGGCTGCTACAAGTCAGATTCAGTTTGATGGCAGTGAATTTGGCTTTAACTTTTATAACAATTTACACCCTGCATGTACCTTGGAAATGGGGCTACACTGTAGCTGAATATTGTTATTGAATCCTAAGGTAATTGAAAGGCATACAATAAATCTTAGTCATACTACCAATGAGAGGGGATTGCAAATCTTTTTCAAATAAAATTTTCTACTGTATACCTGTTACAGAATACACACAGGATAATTAAAAATAAATGTTATCCATGGCTGAAAAATACCAAACGAAAGGTGGACTTGGAACAACCAAACAAAACGCAAGCACAGGGGTGACGCGGGTGGGTAGGAAACATTGCTCTCAAGACAGTGCTGACTTACAGTGGACCCTGAAGACACAGGGGAGTGTTCGGGAGGGGGTTGAAGGCTGTAATGTTCATGGAAGCAGACGATAGACGACCTTATCTTTCTCCCACCAAGTTGTTTTTGGTTTCGAACCACTTACCTTCTGACCAGCAGCCAAGCATTTAACCACCGAATTCTCAAGGTTCCTTAAAATTAGTTTAGAACCCTCACAGATCACTGGGTGTGGTGACAAAAGGCAGAGTGGGACAATCATCTATTCTTTCAAAGGCTCGATTCTGTAGCTGGGAGTTTCCTACCAGGAAAGCGGTTTCCTACACTGTAAAGGCACTTCTTCTGAAAAACAGTCCACTTCAAGAGCCCCGTTTTCCTGCTGACTGGCGGGCACCTCTGGCGCAGGGCCATCTGACTGGCTCTGGAACTAACCAGAACACCGCTGTAGCTGTCCCTGTTTCTTCCATGTACAAAGTGCCATTCTGCAAAGTCTAGGGATTGCTTAGACAAGGAAACAATCCACTTTTTCCTCCTCAACCCAGCCCTGGGAAAGAAGTAGGAGGTGGATTTTATGTCCCGGTTATGGAGGTCAAACTGAGACAAAACACGACCCTGGGCTGAACTCCGGGCAACAGCAGAGCCTAGTGATCGTGGGGGAGAGCTCTTGATTTCCACACTCCAATGCCACCAAGGGTAAGAACATGGCGCCTCCACTGCCACTGGCCCTGCCTGTGCCCAGCCATTACTCCCAACAGAAGCTTCTGGCCCAGGAGAGCAATGGTGAGTAGGGGCAGGGCCCACAGAATCGAGTCAGGATCACCGTTCCCTGGCTTCTCTCACTTGGCTTAGGTACAGGCCATGGCAGGTGGTGAGGATACACAACATGTAGCCCGATTATTAAACACTTTCTTCCACGAAAGCATTTTGTTCGTCTATGTAAAGTACGTTAACTCGTATTTTTAAAGGACATATTCACAAGCAGATTTTGTGCCTTGTAGAGTTTGTACAACACAAATCCAGACAGGTATGGAGAGGTGTGCATATGACAACACGTTTCTGAGGAGAAAAAGATAGAATAATGTTCCGTGGGCATTCATACCTTCCACCAATATTAAATTCAGATTCATGCTAACTACAATCAATCAAACAAGTGCTAATCTTTAGTTAGCACCAACTATGAGCCTGACGAGTGCTTTACTTCTAACCTAGACACCAACAGCACCAGAAGGACCACGGCCGTTTTAATGGGAGTGTAGTGGGCTAGGTCTTGGGCAGCTAACCACAGGGTTAGCAGTTCAAAAGCACCAGCTTTTCCATGGAGGAAGACTAGGCTTTCTGCTTCCGTAAAGAGTTAACAGTCTTGGAAACCCACAGGGGCAGTTCTACCCTGTCCTATAGGGTCACTGTGAGTCAGAATGGATTCCACAGCAGTGAGTTTTTGTTTTGTTTTGTAATGAGGAAACAGGCTTCGGGAATTCAAAGTTACAGGACTAATGAATGGGTGAAACCAAAATTTCAGCGTTCGAGTGCTCATCATGATGAATCCCATCCTCTTAACACTTCACTGATTTTATCACTAGGTTGTGGGCACACTGGCAAAGTGAGGCCCCCTGGTTTGAAAATTTCAAGAGTGTCAGTCTTTATGGTAAAAGGTGATGGAATTCATCTTGGTTTTTCATGGCCCTGAAATGCAGGGTCAAAGAGAACAAAAGGGTTTATGATGAGGAAAGATGTGCATCAGGGTTGTAACCTTTCATCACACTTAGTCAATCTGTCAGATGAGCAAATAATCCAAGAACTGGGCTGTCTGAAGAAGAATGCTGCATCAGGATTGGAGGAAGGCTTATTAACAACCCCCAAGATGCAGTGACACAACCTGGCTTGTTGAAAGCCAAGAGGATCTGAAGCACTCACTGAGGGAAATCAAAGGCTCTAGTACAGATGGCAATTCAGTGTAAAGAAAACAAAAATCCTCCATAAGCAACATCAAGATTGAGGGTAAAAAGATAGACATTGTCAATGTTTCATTTGATTTGGTTCCACGATGCAGGTTCATGAAAAGAGCAGTCAAGAAATCAAGCAAGATTTGGATGGTTATTAGAGCTGTGGCTGTAAGGGGACCCAATAAAATGATTAAAAAAAAAAAAAAGAAATCAAACAATGTATTTCACTGGGAAAATCTACTGCACAAGGCCCTTTGAAGGTGTTAAAAAGCAACGATATCATTTTGAGGACTAAGCTACACCCGACCCCAGCCATGGTATTTTCAATCACTTCATGTGCATGTGAGAGTCGGCCAAGATATAAGGAAGACAGCAGAAGAATTGTGCATTTGAATTAGGGTGTTGTGAAACAGACTGAAAGTACCACAGACTGCTAGAAGAACAAACAAATCCATTTTGGAATAGGCACAGCCAGACAGTTCTTTAGCGGTGAGGGGGGAGAGACTTCGTATCATGCACTTTGGACATGTTATCAGGAGACACAAGTCCCTGGAATCTCCATGTGCTTTGGTATCAATCTCACTCTGGGTCTAGGAGGTTCTCAGCACTAGGGAACACACAACTCAATCCATGATATTTATTATTATGCAAATTAAATTTATTTTTGCACATATATTGAAGTGTTAAATGTTAATTTGCACTTTCCATTGAAATAACTGGACACCGAGTATGATGACTATATTTAACAACGGAGAAACTCCTAGGTGTAAGGTTCCAACACCTTTACAGACTGAACGACAGTCTGGGGCTCAGTTGGGATGGAATCCTAAGCATGACTGCCAAGGTGGACAACATAACGGGATACAAAAATGGCCCCTGACAACAACTGAGAAAGTGACTATTCAATAGTATGTTTTCCAAGGGTAAAAAAGGCCCCTGAAAGTGAGAGATGGCTTTTATTATGAGGGTCAAGCTAAGGTTGGAATGAACTCTTCTCTGTCACAAGGTATTCGCATTTACAAAACAACGTTGTGTCTGTATTAAAGTGGGCGATCCCACATATAAAAGATCAGCATTGGATGAGTGAATACATGGTTGAATGACCACCAACCCAAACTAGGGGGGGGAAACTTAGTTATCACGTACATCCCTCTTGCGTTTTCATAAGGCCGTTTCTCAAAACAAACGAACAAACAACAACATCAAAACTATTCTGAAAACCAAGCCAATCAACTTCAAATAACACACACACATATATAGGATCTAATAAATCTAATATCTATAGTATTTAATCTGAACATTTCACTGAATGGCTCCAATTCCTATAGTGTTCTGAGCATTTATCACTGCTGTTTTCTTATCAAAGGAGCGCATAAGACAGGAGAACCCCGGTACTCGACCGCATCAGTATTTAACATAATTGGTTTTTGAGAGAAATGTCCAGAAAATTTTGCATCGGAGCTCAAACAAAACATCAGAATCCGACCCAACACACGTGATTTTTGTAAACAAAAGCAGTTCGTGTTTAGGTCACTCGATGTTACTTGGTGTTGTTAGTACGTGTTGTTTAAACCTTTTGCAGCTGTGTTCCAAGCATTTTGCTATAATTTTCTTAGTCTTCGTGACTTTTTGTACTGTTTTAGATTTAAAAAATGGGTCTAAGAACGAGTTTTTTGAAAATAATCATCATGATAAGGAACGGGTTAACGTGTCATTGGTATTGTTCATGATAATTTAGTAAATCCTTTTAGAAAAGTTAAGGAAATATCAACAGCCGACCACATGAGACAGATACTTCCTTTAGAAAGCCATCGAGGTCCTAGTGAAAGATGGAAAACAAGGGAAAACTGAAAAGCAGCTGCCAGTTGATTCTACGGAAGGGGATTCCCTTCTAAGCAACGGCGCTCTCTCATATCCGTGTCCACAGATCCAGGTCCTCATCAATCTCAAGGTATGGGCCATACTGCAGTTGTTAAAAACTTTTGTAACATTGTGTTTCTTATTTAAATTATACTAATTAACTCTGAACTTATTTACTTTGAAATTTCTGTGTAATATTTTCTATAAAAAGGCAAGGTTAGGGTCAAAACTTGGTGGTCGAGAATAGATTCTCAATTATTTCTTATGGGAAAAATTGATTCGGAACTCAACTGCATCACATCTCAACACTCCTAGAACAGATCAGTGTTGAGGTCTGGGGGTCTACTGTATTAGTTGCTGTTAGGTATAGAGGACACACACACACACACATACACACACACACGTTCTGGCTTTATCCCAATCAGAATTCCTCCTGAGTACCAGGTTTATGGAGAGAAATGTCTCCATGAAGGTGCAACATCAAAACCAACACAGGAAAGCTGTAAAACAGGGTGGGGGTCCCCCTTTAATAAGTGCCAGAAGGAAGTGATGGGAGTTCTGAAAACATTTGTCTTCCTAATCCATCCTGGGAGATCTTGAAAGAGTCCGCCAGTGTCAGGCCTCAGGCAAAATCCGATTGGTCTGGAATCAAAGATCTGATGTAGTGTTTCACAGTGGCCAACTCCCTCCTTGTCCCAGGCCCAGGCAGGATTCAAATGGAGACCCCGGTGATGATGTGTCACAAATGGATGGACATGTCTGAGGTGGGAGGTTGGCTTGATTGCTGCTTCCAAACCTGGAACTAAGTGGTTGGGACGGATTCTTGGGCCAGTGCTTCCCAGGGAGTGAAGGCAATGCCAGCACAGCCGGCAGACCCTGCAAAGGCTTAGAGACCAGTGTGCTGTAACCCGCAGCTTTCTGACAGCCCACTCCTTCTTTACCTAACTGTAGGCGGAAGAATTATTATGATTTACATGCATTGACTTCCATTGATCTACAACCAGCTAATTCTGCCAACAGAGATCTATTAAAAAACAACAACAAGAACCACAATAACAACATATAATTAACTGAAGTTATTTAGGAACTAATCACTCAAGCCCTTTTTTCTTCCTCCTATTTAATTCCTTTCGCCAGCTCCCTATTGATTAGCTTCTCTTGCTCATTAAAGAAACAAAGCAAATGAAACGTGAAGTCACAGGGTCATCTGTGATTAGAAGCTGTCATGAAAGGTTTAAGGACTAGCAGGAAGGGAAAAGGGAAGAGTTACTGGAAAGTTCTTCTTTGTTCGTTTGTTTGGGTTAGCAGGAACTTTGGTTCTGGAGCCAAGCACAGCGAGTTTGGGTTTCTTGTTTTGCCACTTATTAGATGTGTGCCCTTGGGCAAGGACCCCAGTCAGTCTGAGTCAGCTGCGGAACAATGACTCTTGGCAACCCCATGTACAAGGAAACAAAACACTGTCCAGTGCTGTACCATCCGCACAGCCACTGCCGTGTTTCGGCCCACTGCCAGCAGTCGCCATGTCATGCCATCCCCTTGGAGCTCTTCCTCTTTTCATTGATCCTCTACTTTACCCAGCAAGATGTCCTTCTCCAGGGATTAGTCCCCCTAACACGACCAAAGTGTGGGGGACAAGTTTCAGCGCTCACTTCCAAGGAGCATTCCAGCTGTACTTCTCCCAGACAGACTGGTTCACGCCTCTGGCCGTCCATAGGACTTTCAATATTCTTTGCCAGCGCCACAGTCTAAATGTATCGATTAGTCTCTCACCTCACTTAGCCATTGCCCAGCGTCCGTGGACCCACGAGGCAATGAGAAACAACACGGACTGGGGAGGGCACACCTTGGTCTTCCATGTAGCGCCTTTGCTCTTCGACACTTCAAAGAGGTTCGTTGCAGCCATTTTGCCCAACGCAATCCTTGAGCTGATTTCCTGCTGTTGCTTCCACGGGTGTCGATTGTGTATCCAAGCACAATGAAATCCTTGACAACTTCAATCTCTCCCCCTGTTTATTGTGATGCTGCTTATTGGTCTATTTGTGAGGATTTTTGTTTTCCTTGTACAGAGGTGAAAGTTCAAAAGAATTTGGAAGGATTGCATTAAATAATACAAAGACCCAGACATAGTCATTCCTACCTGGTAGGCACTCAAGCTACATCATTAAAATAATCTAGAATGATCTCTTATTACGTAATTATGATATGGTTAGAAGAAAATGCTCTTAAACTGAGTACAATTTCCCAAATAAATGTGTACATTTTAAGCTGTAAACTGCTTGCTGATCTAAATTTGCATTTAAAAATCTGAGTGAACCAGATGCGAATAGCTTGTTAGAAGACCGAGTACATTGGAAACCCAACATGTGTAGTTGGGTTAAAGTTGAACACCTTTGATTTCTTCTCCCGTTTGACCCATTTTGAATTCGTCCTCAGTTTAATTATTTTTTTTGCTTTCTTTCAGATTGTGGTTTTTCTGGTTTCATTTGATAATTGTTGTACAGTTCTGATTTTTTGTTCATCTTATATGCTATCTGGGATATGTAAATCTATAAAGACAGTAACTAGATCAATGGTTTCTTGGGATAATGGCAGCAAACACCCACAAAGGTGCAGGGGAGGTGGGGAGCTAGTAGTAGTGAATACAATAATGAAGAAACTGTTCTAAAATTGATTGTGGTGATGATTGTGCAACTCTTTTTTAATGTTTATACCAATGAATTGTATGATACATGCATTATATGTCAATAAAACTGTGAAAAAGTGGGGGGGGGGGAACATTACTAGATAAAGGTTTTGAGCCACAGTGAAAATAAATAGACAGATAATTGTCTAAGATAGCTACGTGAATTAAACTTTACCTGTCGGCTTCCCTGCTTGGAGGAGCAGCTGCTTGTGCTCCTTGAAGGCGAGACCAATTTTTGGGACACCCCGAGGTTCTTCTCATCGCTCATTGTGCACAGGAGGTGAGTTGGCCTCGGTGCTGTCAAAATGCCAGCAGCAGGGAATGGAGCCGAGAGGATGGAAACCCCACGCGGGCAGGCGGATCAGCTTTCAGCCAGCACGATGTGAGAGCATTCTGCGTGACCTGGAAGGAATCCCTTAAAACCTAGGGAAAGGAAGAGAGAGAGAAAGTCAGAGGTGTCGGGCGTCATCTACAGATTACAGTGTCACAACGTTTCGCTGCATCGGAGACTGTGGAGGGGGGGATGCTTCACACTTCTCTCGCTGGAAATCGTGCATAGGTTGTTTTCCATGTAGCTTTGCAGTATGGCAGATTTAAGAATGCTAAGAAGAAAGTTTGAGTCAAGACACCTACAAGATACAACACCTGAAGTCACTGAAGACAATGGTTGCACAAGCAAGTGTGGTGAAGAAAGCTGATGGTGCCCAGCTACCAAAAGATATAGCACCTGAAGTCTTAAAGACCTGAAGATAAACAAGCACCATCTAGCTGAGAGACAACAAAACCCACACGGAAGAAGCACACCAGCCTACCCCTACTTGATCGCTGAGGACATAGGGGGTGCATTAGCAAAAGTGGGGAAGAAAGCAGATGGTGCCCGGCTATCAAATGATACAGCATCTGGGGTCTTACAGGCTCGAAGACAAACAGATGGCCATCTAGCTAAGAAACAACAAAACCCACAAGGAAGAAGCACACCAGCCTACCCCAACATGAATACTGAAGACAAAGCGGGTACATAAGCAAATGCAGTGAAGAAAGCTGATGGTGCCAAGCTGTCAAATTACACAGAATCTGGGGTCCCACATGCTGGAAGATAAACACGGGGCCATCTAACTGAGAAACAACAAAGCCCACATGGAAGAAGCACACCAGCCTGTAAGACGATAAGGCGGCGAAAGGGTCAGGTATCAGGCATCAAAGACCAAAAAAAAAAAAAAAGATCATAACATTGTGAATGAGGGGGAGTGCAGAGTGGGGACCCAGGGCCAATCCAGGGGAAATTGGACATCCTCTTGCAGAAGGGCTGCGGGGAGATGAAAAGCAAATCAGAGTGCAGTGTAGTAACGATGAAATATGCAATTTTCCTCTGATTCTTAAATGCTTCCTCCACCCCACTACCATGATTCCAATTCTACCTTACATATCCGGCTGGACTGGAGGAGGTGCACTGGCACAGATAGGAACTGGAAATACAGTGAACCCAGGACAGATGAACCCCCCAGGACCAGTGGAGAGAGTGGCGATGGCGGGAGGGTGGAGGGAAGGAGAGGGAGAAAGGGGGAACAGAGGACAAGGTCTACATGTGGCCTCCTCCCTGGGGGACGGACTGTGTAGAAGTGGGCAAGGGAGATGTTGGATGGGGTAAGATATGATAAAATAATAATAAATTGTAAATTATCAGGGGTTTTGGGGGAGGGAGGGAGAAATATGAGCTGACACCAGGGGCTCAAGTAGAAAGTGGGTGTTGTAAGAATGATGAAATCAACATATGTACTAAAGTGCTGGACACAGATGACGTATGCACAGATTGTGATGAGTTGTATGAGCCCCTAATAAAAGAATTATTAAAAAAAAATAACAGATGACATTCAGTCAAGTAAACCTAAGAAATCAAGAGAGGAGTGCATTTTACTAAACTATTGTTCACGAAAATAGTTTATAGGATATAAACGATGGCACCATAAAGATAGCGTTGAGCAAGGAAGGGAAAAAAGGTTTAATCTGAAAGGTTAGTTCTCAATTAACTACATGACCTGAGAAAGGTTCCTCTTCTCCTAAACCTTCCCTCACTGGATGAAAGCCTCGCGAAGAATAAAGTAAATTTGATTAAAAAAAATCAGTATCACAAAAACCATCACTCACCATAAGGAGCTACTACTTCACACCCATTAGAAGACTGACGTTAACAGCAACCAAACAAAACGGAAAAGAACAAGAGTTTGCAAGATGTGAAGAAATTACAACCCTTTTTCCTTGACTGATATCTAAAATACCAAACTGATTCCAACTCCTGGTAACGCCATAGGACTGAGGGGAACTACCTCAGGAGGTTTCCGGATGGAAGTGGACGGCCACACCTTTCTCCTGAAGAAGTGCTGGTCGGTTCAAACAGCCAGTCATTTGTGAGCAGTGGACTGCTCAATCACTGTGTAACCAGGGATCCTTAAAGCAGCATAGTAGGTGTTTAATGAATGCATGAGAATATAACAACGGTGCACCCTCTATGGAAAATAGCCTGGCTGTTCCTCTAACAGTGCAGCACAGTTACCACGTGACCTGGCAATTCCACTTTAAGGTATAAACCCAAGAAAAAATGGAAATATGTCTATACAAAAACATGTACAAGAATGCCTTTAGTGCTTATTCGTGGTTATCAACGCTGATTAGTGATTATCAGGGGTCAAAGGAAGGGAGAAACGGGAGTTAACAAGGATGGGAAGATTGCATTGATTAAGGGTAGGGTGGCACAGCTGATTATTTTAACTGCTATTAAGTTGCGCACCTGAAAATAGTTGGAGTGGTGGAAGTTGAATGATAAGTATATTTATAACAACGATCAATGCCTCTGTTGAGGCTGCTTAGGTACAACCAAACACCTCATGGGATTGGGGTTCCTTGGCTTAGAAGTTTAGGGTCACAGTGCATGAAGTAGCCTCCTTAATTGGCCTACTAACGTGTTTAGTGCTTCTTTTGTATCTCCGTGTTTGTTACACAGGCCTCAAAGACCTTGCAAGTGGCTGCGCAAGTCACAACAATGGGTCTCTATTCCACTGGAGCACTAGAGGAAGGAGGGTCACTAAAGGAGGAGGGTGTGCAATGGGTGGCTAGTTGCCTCCATGAACAATGGCCATTCGTCTTGGCTAGAACTGGAGGGTGCCCAGCTACCATTCTGGAACCTTTTGATCAAAGGTTTCCTAGAAAAATCCTGATCAAATGGGAGAAGATACAGAACAGAATTTTACATTTTTATGGATGCTAGCATTTTGGGAGGGCGATGGACCACTGAAACCATTGTCCTGAGATCATCTTAAAGCCTTAAACTATCAAAAATATGCTTTGTCTTCTTAAAAACAGAATAGTAGCTTAGCTTCACTAGCAAAAGAAGGTCTACCTTGAACAGCATGCCCTTGGAAGAACTATCTATATGGGATCACACCGACAACAGCACTCGAAAGATTAAATGGGAACCTGTGAGGATGTGGAGTGGTTGCAAATAAGAAAAGAACAACTCAGGAAAGGAGGGTAAGAATGATGCACAACTTGATGAATGTTGTCCATATCACTAAATTGTACCTACTCTTTCACTGGAAGGAAGACTACAGAGAAAGGCTTACGGCCATCGAGTTGATTCTGACTCACAGTGACCCAATAGGACAGGGGTGGAACTGCTCTACTAAATCTTTACATGGGTAGAAAGCCTCATCTTTCTCTGGTGGAGTGGCTAGTGGTTTTGAACTGCTGACCTTGTAATTAGGAGCTCAACACACAATGCACTATACCACTAGGGCTCCAATTTAAAAACAGAGTATCTAAAATAGGGATGGGGATGTTATGGACACTTGGTTTGCAAAAGGGTATGGATGACAGTGGAGGCCCAAACTTCATTTACAGAGTCCCCACATTGACTATACCTCTGGTGAATCCTCTCTGAACATGGCCCAGGGCAGTGAATAGCCTTGCTACCAGACAGGCAGCATTATGAGGTTGAGAACAGCAGATGTAGTTAGTTTAAAATGTAATACTTTACACTGGATCTCCCTTTTGATCCATTTTAAAGTTGTTTCTGTTTTTAATATTTTCTGCTTTTCGATTGAAGTTGTTCTGGGTTGTTGTTTTCTAGTCATTGTTGTTGTTTTTGTTTTGTTTTTCCGCTTCCTATTTGTTTTTTGGTATGATTTTCTGTGAATGAAATCCAAGATAGGTATATCTATAGAGTCACTGGATTCATAATTGCCTAGGGGCGTGGCCAGGGAGGTTAGGGAAATGGGGAGCTAACAATGAGCATGAGAAGAAAATATTCGGAAGCTGATGGCAGTAGATTGATAGCACAACTCTTAATAGGTCGAATGATTAAATTGTATGATATACAAAGTATATGCCAATAAAACTATTTTAAAAATAAAAAGGAAATGGGGGAAATAGAGGTTTGATGTGGCTGGCTTATGAGCTTTTACGGGCATGTTCACGGTAGAATGATTAAAAGTTGGGGGGAGTTAAGCCTTCATGTATGAAAGAAGCCATGGGCTATATGAGACAGGGGGTGGCCTGCAGGGCAGCAAATTATTTAACTCGGCTCTTCTAGTTATCGTCTCTCTAGTTATCCCACCAAACAACCTTTTCCTGATGAGTCTGGGTAGGAGAAGCGGGGGACGGACACACTGATAGGATTCAGTTGTGGGTCCATCTTGGGGCGTATAAAATGAGCCTCACAGAAGCAGGGCGAGAGTGAGGAGTAGAGCCTATTCGCTGGACCCCAAGACCCCGCACTGTGAACTTCCTGGGTCCAGAGGACAGCTGTGACATCAGAGGACTGGCCGAGGAGGCGCAGAAGGGCTGACACAGAGGGCTAGACCCCGCAGCCCACAGAGCAGGAGGCTAGCTCATGGAGCGGTACCTTTGGGCACTTCATCCAGGGAGCTGGGCTCACCGAGCTGAGTACGTGTGGCCTGACGCTTACAGCAAAGAAACATGCCCTTTGGAAACTTACTAGCATCCCGGAAAGATCTTCTTAACATGCCGTGACTGAACACCCATCCTGAGCACCTCCCACCTGCATTGTAACCTGCCAGCAGCCTGAATAAGCCCTTTCGTCACAAGTACTGTCGTGAGTCCTGTGTGGTCGCTGCAATGACTTCTCGAGCCCCAGCAGCCGAAAAAGGAGAGAGTGGTGCGTGTGCTAGAACAGGGTACACGCGATTCGAATCGGTGCACGGGCTGTTGTACATATTCCCAACAACAAAATAAAATCCAGGGACATAAAAGAAAAAAGGTTAGAACCAAGCACCAACACTAAGACATGAGGAGAAATATTAAAATCTCAGAATATGAAATTAAGGTCCCGATAAGCACTAAATTCCGATGTTCCTCTCCCATAAGCGCGCTATCTCCGGATGGACTCTGTATCGGCGCCAGCAACATTAGCTTCACTTACGGGCGCATGACTAATGGGACCTGAAGTTAGAAGCAAATGTGATTTAGTTAAATATTGCCAGGTGAGGCCATAAAGATATCTTAATAGTCTGTTTAATAACAGTGTTGGCTGTTGTTGTTTGAGAAGGCAAAGAAACTCAAGGGAACCCCAAGTGATAAAATGCAGGTGGGGACAGGCATTGCCAGGGCAACGCATTCCAGGCTGGATTAGGAACACCAACAAAGGGTTTCTGTTTTCTGCCTCTGCCAGGTGCTGTGCCAAGTGAGAAGAAGCGGGAGGAGAGGACCACTGGGTGATACAATGATGCCATCTGAAGGCTGAAACGGAGCCAAATCAGACGAGTGCTGATGAGAAGGGGCATCTTTATCTCTTCACCGGGCCACACCCCCGAGAATGAGCACTGCTAGTCTGCCCCCACCCCCCCTCCAAACACACTTGCTGCTCTTTTCCATAGCCAAGGAAATCCACAGACCCTCCCACACCCAGCCCCAGAGTGGTCTGGAATGATCCAGAGAAATTCTATCAGGCTCCAGAGCCTCCCCTCTTGCCAACCCTCAGTTAACTCCAAATCATGGAATGACCAGACTTCTTGGTTAGATAGACAGTTGAGACTCCCAGATTATGGCCTGGAGACACCCCTTCCAGGCTGGAAGAGCTCACCCCCGTGACTTGAGCAAGAGAAAGGGCTTTAAGAGGAACAGTAACACACCCGAGAATCACCCACTATTTGAGATGAAAGAGGTAGCATTTGCCCGAAGACAACATTCAGAAGGGAGAGGAAAGGAGAAGGAACGTGCATGGTGAGCGCTGAGAAGAAGTGGGGTATGCACGATGTTACGTTGGGGGATTGTAATCAATGGCATGAAACAAAAGGGGTATGGCTGTTGTATGGAAAAAGGATGATATGCTCTTTAGACCTTTCCCCAAGTCACCATACGTTAAAAATAAGAGAAACGTCCGCATGTGTTAGGGATAAAAATGTAGATAACGTTATTACAATTTAGCTAACTTGGTTAAACTTATCAAGGGCAGCTTAAATAGGAAAAGAAGTTAAAGCCTGAAAATGGCTCTGGTTAGGCCAGGGCAAAGGGCAGAACGGAAGCCTCAGTAGGCCAGGACAAAAGCTCCTCAGAGGCAAGGCGGTCTGCTCCTTGAGGGGAGACTATTAGTTCCTGCCTCGGGTTGTGCAAGGCGTTAACGGTCTGCTACCTGAAAGAGTAGATGGAGGCTCAAGTCCGCTCAGAGGCACCTTGGGAGAAGGATCTGGAAGTCTATTTCTGAAGAATCAGACATGGATAGCCCTTGGGAGCACAGTCCAACCCGGACACACATGCCATCCTCACGAGTCAGAGCCAACCATGGCAATGGGTTTAGGGACTGCACAGGGTTGGGCGGAGGGTCACCGGGGAAAGACCTTGGTGGGAGCCCTAGGACAAAGGGCCTCAGCTTAGAGGACTCTCAACGAAGTCTGGTATCTTCGACTCCAACTAGCTGAAGTTGTTATGTTTACCTGGTAGAAATGATGACGTCAAATCCCTTAATGGTGGGGATACTTGACCAAGGGCCAGAGTCCTCTAGGGGTGTATGAGATGAGGAATAGGCTCAAATGAAAGAACCTTCCACCCCTTCTCAAGGGGTTAACTGATTTGAACAAGGTATAAAATATCTTCCCTGCTTTCCTGTCCCTTACATGCAGTGAAGTGCATGTCCAGCTCCATGAACTTCCACTGACTCACTGCCATCGAGTCAATGCCGACTCATAGTGACCCTATAGGTCAGGGTACAACTGCCCCTGTGGGTTTCGGAGACTGTATCTCTTTACAGAAGTAGAAAGCCTCATCTTTCTACTCCTGCAGAGCAGCTGGGGTTTCAAACTGCTGACCTTGTGGTTGGGAGTGCCATGCAAACCTACACCACCACCAGGGCTCTCCATGAACTCCAGCATTTGTAAATATTCACGGGGCCACCACTCAGCTCAAGGAATCCAGCATCTGCAGCAATTTCAGTGGCTGCTCAGGTCAGCCTCCTCCTGGGTGCAGCCCCATCTGTGCTAAATAAACCTCTCCTGCAGGTACCTGTCAGCATGCCTGAGGGACTGAGACTGGGGCGTCAGGAGCAGGTTGCCTGACTGGTTTTGTGCCTTCTTCCTAAGAGAGTGTTGGAGGAGATGGAATTTAGCGTGGGGCTCCCTTTCATTTTAACACAGGACCTGGTGGGGGTACCTGGGTAGAGGAGTCATTCTATGACTTTCTCTTTCCTCTCCATCGTGGCAGGCCAGCTAACATGACATTTGTGAAAGGCCAGATGCACAGACATGAGTTCAAAAATCTGGAACCACAGAGATGGGCGGAGTCCCCATCTCCCCAGAGATGGGTGGGGTCCTTAGCCACCCACCTCTGAGCAGCTGGGGGTCAGGCCCAAGTGAAACAGAGAATTAAAAGTCAAGTGGGCAAAAAGCATGCAAACAAATGCCGTCCATGGGCTTCCATTAGGACCAATAGAGCTTTGAGCTCCACCCAAAAGAGAATAGATGAACAATGGCTGCCAAGTCTTTTGGCAGCAAAGGCTGTTTTCTAGACTTATTCTGGAAAGTAATTTTTTTACTAGGAAAAAAGTGCACCATGTGGAGGCAGGGAGGGAATGCAAGGAGGCATTCCCTCCAATGTGCCTCTGAAGGAGTCAGGCCAAGATGCGACATGGTGATCCCGCCTACAGATTTAGTGAACCTTGACCTCCATGCCAGCGTCTCTGACCTTCAGTGTTCTAGGTCTAAAATGGGGGCTGGTATCTGCCCCTCAACCTTTGTTAGGGTTCATTGAGAAAACGAAGACAACATGTGTGGCTTGCAAAGATGGCTCCTCACTCTTTTCCTCTCCTGGCTTCCTGAAAGAGGCAACTGCAGCACAAGGTAAGAACCTACCAGGGTCCTCAAACTACGGCCCACAGGCCACATGAGGCCCGCTGAGGACATGCATCCAGCCCGCCGGGTGTTTCTGCCCCGTTTTTTTAACTTCAAAATAAGATATGTGCAGTGTGCATAGGAATTTGTTCACAGTTTTTTTTTTTAAGTATAGTCCAGCCCTCTAATGGGTTTGAGGGACAGTGAACTGGCCCCCTGTTTAAAAAGTTTGAGGACCCCTGCCCTAGAGCCATTCACAATTTAAAAAAAAAGATGCTATAGGATTTTAAAACTTTTTTTTTGGTCTTTTAACAGCTCCTCAAAACCACAATGACACAAGTGTGAACGGACTATTTTTAAATCATCCGAGCAGAGTGCTGACTTTGGAACAAAGCTTGAAATGCAGAAAGATAAAAGCCACATCATTCGTCACCATTGACTGTCAAAAAAAGAAAAAGAGAGACCACGATTGTTAAAAGATTTGAAATAGAGGCACATGACACAGCTACGTATTGATCCATCAGGCCTTGGGGTGTGCACTCATACATATGGTGTGGTAGCTACATAATTCTGTGTCAACTTGGAGAGAGATAAAAGTGTAGGGGTGATTTTCAACTGATGGTGCCTCCTTGTGGGTGTGGCCTTCTCATAAGGAGGGCCCTGGGAACTCCCCATGCCCCCTTCTCTGCCCTCACCTTCCTTCTGGCAACCCTCCCTGAGAGCTGGTGGAGCCACTGCCATTGTATCTGCACAAATCTGCACCCACCGGCTTGTGATTTTCCTGCATTCGGCATTACATGTGGCTGCGTGAGTCTGAAGAGGGACTTAGGGACTAGCATCCTACTTATGGACTGTATCTGGCCTGGGCTGGAATGTTTTCCTGAGCTATAAGCTCTTTCTTACATATAGAACATGGACGTGAAGGAAAGACGCCCGGATACAATTTGGGTGGGATGTATAGTAGGTGTTGGGGGCAGTCACAATGGGAAGAACTCACCGGAGCCAGAGTCGAAAATCGTGAGAAGGAACATCCATGGAGAGCCTTGGGATGTGGGTAGGATTTGGCTTATTCACACATTGAGTCCATTCCCAACCTAGGGTTTCTGAGATAAACCTCCAGGGGAGCAAACAGCCTCATCTCTCACCAGCAGAGCTGATGATGGGTTTGAATCACCGCCCTGGAATTTGACAGCCCAAAGCTTATCCCCTAGTGCCAAGAGGGCTCCTCAGGATTTGCCCAGGCAAATGTAAATGTGATGGGCAAAGTTGGAGGATGGAGTCTAGGGCGTTAGAGGAAACCTCAGACAACATTATCTCAACTCTGGGGAGCATCTACAAAATACTAACGCCTGGCCCACTTCTTCGCAAGCCAGCCAATTATGCCAAGAGTAAGACCAGGGCGTGGGAGTTATGAAATGCTCCCCAGTAACTGGATTGCCAGGGCCCGTTAGCTTGCATCCAGAAATGATAGAAAGATTTACTCCAAAGAACCGCCTTCTCTTATTTGGTATTTCATCTCATTTTAGTATCTCACGCCAGACCTCTGTCTGCTGCATCTAATTTTTACCAAATTAAAATGCAAAACAGGATGTGACTTAGCAGTTTAAAGGGTAAGAAGAGTTAGCATCACCCAAGAGCCTAAAATAACATCATGTGGTTTGAATTTTATCAGTGGGTGGTGTTACCTCCTTTAACTGACAACCACCGGCTGAGGCGCGATGGTTTTAATGACTGGAAACCTCATACAGCATTCCATCGCGTCTCTAAAAAGACTATCCACTGAGTCACTGAGAACTGTGAATGTGAATTTTCAAAATGCCTCTATCTCCCATCAAAATCTACTAATTGTGTTTTCAGAAATGTAAACACTTAGCTAGCAATGAATAATATTACACAGGAGCTATCAGGATGCTCTCAAATGACAAGAAACCAAATACCCTAGCAGCGAATGGATCACGTGTACACACTGCAAGCGGGTCTGTCCACTTTACTCAAAATAATTCCAGGGCTGAGAATTTCAGTGTAAACCAGTCTAGAAAACGAAATTCCTGAGCTATATTTTGAGTTATCCTCCCCAAACTGCAAGAGCAATAATAAACAATGGCTTGTAAGAGGTTTAAAAGATAGCCATGAACCATGGATTTTACAAAGCCAGTTAATACTTATTTAATAACCCACACTAACATCAGGGCTCCCTGAGTGAAAGTCCAAACCCCCACCAACGAAGTGATTCTGACTCACAGAGACCCTGTGGAGGGATTCCTATAAAACTAAATGGTTACCAGTGCAGATAGTCTCATCTTTCTCCTGCAGAGCAGCTTGTGGGTTTGAACTGCTGACCTTGCAGTTAGCAGCCCAAAGCTTACTCCACTCTACCATCAAGGCTCTTGTAGTGAACATATTACGTCAAAACTCACTGCCATTGAGCCAACGCCACTCATAGTGACCCTATAGGACAGGGTGGAGCTACCCCTTCGGGTTTCTGAGAATGTTACTCTTTTCTGGAGAAGAAAGCCTCGGCTTTCTTCCAATGAGTGGCTGACAGTTTCAAACCGCTGACCCTGCAGCTAGCAGCCCAATGTGTAACACTCTGCCTGCAGGGCTCCCTTAGTGAACACAGTGGGGGAGGGGGGGACGGGGTGGGAAAGGCATGTAAGAAATTGTGATCCTGCCTCGGGAAAGAGCTGCTGCAAGACAGTGAACATGAAATGCTTTTAAAGGAATAAATAATTTTACATAAGGGGGTGGGATTAAGAAGGAGAAATAAATGAAACAGAGAAAACTGTTTTAGGAAATGAGGGTAGTTTTAGGGCTTACACGGGCAGGACGCCATGAAGCACTCACTAGCGCTGACCAGGTGAGGGCAAGTCTCCTTTCTCTCTCCCACAGAACAGCTCCATCTCACGTAACTTTAAGGCAAGGGCCGTGTCACCCTTTAGAAAATGTCCTCCAACTATCACGTTTCCTGGTATGCAGCAGATTATTTATCAAATTGATGGTAAATCCATGCCCCTCCTTCCCAAATACTAACCTACAAACAAACCCACGGCCATCAAGTTGATTTGTACTCATAGCAACCCTATGTAAGTTTCCTAGACTGTGAATCTTTACATGAACAAGCAGCCTCATCTGGACCTTACTGTTAAAGATCCAGCAGTTCTCACACATCATCGCGAGGGTTGCTTCTCCACTATTCTAAAAAACCCCAAACTCCCAAACTCACTGCCATCAGTTGATGCTGACTCACAGCGACCCTGTAGGGCAGGCTAGAGCTGCCCCTGTGGGTTTCTGAGCGGCACTGTAACTCCTTACGGGAGTAGAAAGCGTCATCTTGCTCCTCAGGAGTGCCTGGGGGTTCCCAACTGCTGATCTTGTGGTTAGCAGCCCAATGAGCAGCCACTAGTTGCTCAACACCAGTTACTGTCAAGTTGATTCTAACTCATGGTGACCCCATGGGTGTCCAAGCGGAACCATGGCCCATCAAGGAACCATGGCCCATCGAGGTTTCAATGGCTGATTTTGCTTTAGAAGGAAATCACCAGACCTTTCTTCGAAGCACCTCTGAGTGGGTTCAAATTGCCTAACTTTTGGTTAATGACTGAGCACTCAACCTGTTGTGCCACCCAGGAACCCCATTATCTACCAGGAGAGGCTTTTTACCAAAATGTGTTTTATTTCAGAAACAGAGAATGAAACATTCAAAAGTATCCATCAGTTGAACTTAGAAGACAGAAAAACGGATCCTAATTTTTTTAGGCGTTTACACCTAATGAAAGTGTTACAAAAGAGTAACAAGCAATAGAGATTAAATCTACGAAAAGGAAAGTCAAAATGTGAGGTGTATGTAATGTATTAAACTCCTAGCTAGATTCCATCACCGTCACATAAAGAGGTAACTTTCAACAACGAGAACCACAGCCAGCCAGCCCTAAGTGTGTTTGACACTTCTTCCAGGCATCTGTGTAATTAAGGAGTTACACACATTGAAGGAGTGTTCACATACTACCACTTTGTATTTATATGGCATCTTTCATCAAAGACCTCCAAGTGCTATGCAAATGAAAACTATTCATTCACCCTCACTGCCAAAGGCAGAGCTGCCCCAGCACAGAGCAGTGATGACAGCCGTACCCCATTAAAAAGGGAAACCCCAGTCTCCAGACCAAGGGTGTGCTTAAGGCTTATTATGGCTTAGGGCAAAGAGATGCCAATTCCGCTTCATCATTACAAGCAGCTGACTGTGCCAATAAATATCATATATGCATATGTATCGTATACATGTATCACATATATGGTATTTATTGGTCTAAAATTATAGTCATATTTATAGAGTCTACGTGTCATAACTATATATGATATTTATTGGTATAATTATATATATTTGAATGTTATATATGCAGCATTATGTGGGTGAATAGATATATATATAGGCATATATGTATATATATATCTCACCAATATAGATGTTCACACTCATACTTGGAGAGGTTGACTCTATGGAGAGGTCGTGTCTAGAATCCTGTGTTAGAATGGATTGTCTAGAGAATCCAAATCAGCGACATTCATGTATGCATACAAATGAACTTCATATCACCAAGTATGGGAGAAAGGCAGGGCTTCCTCCTCCCGTACAGAGTCACAGCCTCAGAAACCCACAGGGGTAGTGTACCCTGTCCTATGGAATAGCGATGAGTCAATGGCATTGGCTCAATGGCAGTGATACATCAAGAAGGCATCCCACCTTAGTCAACTTAAGTCCATGGGTCTGGTACTAGCTGGGGCCCTTTTCAGGTGCAGAAAGGTAAAGCAGGATGCAGGAAGAGCACAGGGTGCTGGATGCACATGGAAGGATCATCAGGCTGTGATCTGATTGATAGGCTGGACTTGGCCCCGACACCTTCATACAAATTCAAGCTAACATAAAATCTAACTACCACAGATCCTTTCTCTTGAATCTGGGTGGGCTTACGATTGGCACCAATGACACCTCATGGCTCTCAAGGTTGGGTTGGAAATGGCAGTACAGCTTCCATGTCATGCTTTTTCTGAAGATGCTTGTCCCTAAACATAGCCGCCACACTGTGAGGAAGCCCCAACTACCCAGGTGAAGAGAACACACACAGAGTCCCAGGTAGAAAAGAATGGAGGTCATCCAGCTAGGAACCAGCATTACCTGAGACTGAACCCAAAGCTGAAGGGACAAACAACCCTACGATGCTTTTTGTGAAGGTAGCTTTTAGCCCAAACCTTAAAACCCTTCATTTATCATTTTGCGTTTCTCTTCACGTAGCTTGAGGAGTGGTTGGGCATAGGTTTTCTTATTGTTCAGATTAGGACAGGGATGGGTTGCCTAATTATAAGGGTTGGACCATGGGAGGGAAGCCTGGGCAAAGGCAATGGGACCAATGGTCCAGGAAGGTACAAGGGGAAGAAGGAGGTGGCGAGAACGGTGTGGTGAGCAGACCGCCTCATGGACAGTGGAACAACCAGGGAAGTGGAACCAGCATCTAGGAGAGGGTGGAGATCCTGTGAGTATCAGAGCAACACCAAGCCAGTGGAGAGGAAGCACTAAGAGGTGGAAGAAGGGGAAAGTGATGGCGGGGCAGGAGGAGGCAAAAGGAAACAGAGACAAGCTCTAGGAAGCAAAGGCATAGATGGGAAGATTAACAGATTGCATTTATGCAAATACATTAATCCATAACAACAGTGGTGTTGGCCTATATACATATATTTATAAGGCAATACACTGAAGCTGTAGACAGATGTTGGGCCTTGACTCATACCTCCCCTCAATACAAGAATACATTGTTCTAACAAACTGGCATTCTGTGATGCTCACCCCTCGCCCACCCCCACCACACACAGGATCGCTGAAGACAAAATGAGTGCATAGGCAGATGTGGTAAAGACAGAGGATGGTGCCCGGCTTTAGCAGCCATCCAACAGTGAAGCAACAAGTCCACATAGAAGAAGCACACCAGCCGGTGCAATTGTGAGGTGTCATCGGGCCTGGGCAATGGCCTTCAGAAGATTCACAACAAACAGTAAATAACAAACAAAAATGCATTGGTGAGAATGGAGGGAGGATGGACCCAAAGCCCATCTATGGACAGAGGGGTCACAGGATGGGGGTGAGTCAATCAGGGTTCAGTAGAGCACTAATGGGTCACACACTATACCTCTGTTTCCTGGAGGCCTCCTCACCTGCCCACCCCACCCGCACTGCTATCACAACCTCAGTGCCGCCTCCCAATGTAGACTAGACGGGAGCTGTATACAGGTATAGGCAAGAGATAAAACTCACAACACATGGAACCCAGGAACAGGAGTGGGAATAGAGATACCAAAAGGGTAGGGGGAAGTGGGTGGGGAAACGTGTGGGGGCGATGTACACCAACTGCAATGAATAGCACATAACCACACACACACACCCCAGTCAGGGTGATGAATAACAGAAACCAGAGGGGAAGGGAGGTGGTGGTCAGAGTGAGATTTGAAAATAATTAACAATCTACAATCTATCAGGGGGCCACGAGGGCTGTGGGGAGGCGGGGAGGAGGGAGGGTAAAAAGGAGGAGCTGATCCCAAGGGCTCAATGGAAAAGTGAATGTCTAGAAAAAAATGATGGAATATATGTACAAATATGTTGGGTACAATTGATGTATGGTTTGTAAAAAGAGTTGTAAGAGCCCCAATAAAACGGGGGTGGTTGGGAATGGGTTTCTGTCACCTGGGCCATAGAGAAATTGAGTGTCTCATAATTTCTTTGGGTCAGTTGGGCTACAACTAGGACTGGAACCCACAACTTCAAAGCCCATGGCATTGTACTCTCCATCAGAACCACCCCCAGCCCCCCAAATGGACAAGGAACCCGAAGTACAAGTTCTAAGTGGATTCACTTACATGGGTCTAAGCAGTGGATTTTGTTAATCAAAATCTCAAGCACCCTTCAGTCCTTTAGTAAGAACATGGAACACTCTTGGATTTCAGCCAAGGAGCTGTCTAGTTAGTTGATGCTGCCATACAAAGACCTAGCCTAACCACACACAGGACTCCTGGGAGGCTACCTGTGCCCAGAGAACCACAGATGAGACCATCACGGCCATATTGAGGGTGGGGCTTCGTCATCAGAGCTGGAGCAGAAGAATGATTGGAAGCAGAGGGAAAGACAGGAGAGACCACCTCACTGGGCTACAGTAAATCCTAAAAGATCGCTGCATTAGGTTCCTGCCCTGACTTGGATGGCTGATGAGAAGGGAAATGTACTCTTAGAGTTCTGCAGACTCTAGCCTGAATGCAGAGTGTCAGCCAGTCCGTGGCATCTCAAAGGGTTCTAGGACAAAATCCTTTCTCGCCTCTCCTGCTTCTGGTAGCCTCTCTTTGAAAACAGGGTCTTTCAAAATGTTATTAGTGGATCTGACATGAGGTTGAATGAAGCACAGTAGGCCCTGGTGCAACATGACTGACACCCGGATAACCGAGAAGAGACAGAGGCCTATGCAGGAAAGACAGCCATGGGAAATTGGAGGCCAGGACTGGAATTAAATGCTGCTGCTACAAGCCAAGGATGGCTGAGTCTACCAGAACTGGCCCACAGTATCTGACAACGTTTGTGGTGCTGGAGAATATTGAAGCTACCATGGACGGCGAAAAGGTCAAACCTATCTGTATGAGAAAAAGTAGGTCTACAGTGCTTCATGGAGGCAAGGTAGGCAAGACTTCATCTTACGTACTTCGGACATGTCATCGGAGAGACTAGTCCCTGAGAAGGACATCGTGCTTGGTAAAGTGGAGGGGCAGTATAAAAGGAGACACACTGACACAGTAGACTCCGGAATAGCAACAACTATTGGGATGGCGCAGGGCCGTGCAGTGTCCTGTTGTACCCAGAGTTGCTATGAGGCTTCACGGACTGGACAGCACCTAGCACACACACGCCAGAAGCTGCAAAAGGTAAGGGGTCTTTCACAGTCTGGAGGGCGAGCGAGGCCCTGCTGAGACTCTGCACTAGGCAATGAAACTGGGAGACGATGGATTTCTGTTTCAGGACACCGATCGGTGGTAACACACCCCACACACTGCACATTCCAACTCGGGTACCCCGGAGCCCTCTTCAGCTTCTGGTCCTCCTTCAGCCAGTGTGTCTCGGCTGTTGGAGAGGCATGTCGAGACTTGCTCTAGCATTGTACTTGCAGACGGTCGCCAGACAGAGTGGTGCAGAAGCTTCCCAAGAACGCAGACAAGAAAAGCGGTGCTCTTTAACACGGGGTGAGAAAGGGGCACCCCTGACTCCAGGAATCTCGCTGGCCTGCTGTTTCCAGCACAGTGGGGGCAAACACCCCACGCCCAACAAGCTCACTTTACTAGACACAAAGGCAGCTGCACCCGGAAGGCCCCTTCCATGTGTCCAGCTTTCTCAGTTTAAAGGAAGAACAAACAAATAAGCCCTATTCAACGTCTTAGAAGGACTGAAGCGGGATCAGAAAGAAATCCTAGGAGAATACCATGGTTTTACACAAACAAGGTGTACTACGCAGGATGTTTTGGCAAACCATATTTTCATGGGATGTTAAATGTGAAAATACGGTAGTCACCCACGCGTACAGTGTGCACTACCGTAGCACTCCAAAAAGCCATCCCAGTCACAGCAAGTTTGTCTCAACCCACTGAGTACGACACTTTCTACATTTGGCTAACTCGAGAGAAGGAACTGGGGGTCGTGTTTTGTATGTATCCTCTTTCTCCTACCTCTCCCTGTACCCCATGTTTTAGGATATGAATCAGATTTGCAGGAATCAGAGTTACCAGGTCAGTGGATCAAGGACTATCAGGTATCACTCTGGCCTAACACTAGGGTAACAGTTTAAAAAAAAAAAATTTAGAAATTGGAAGATAGGTCATACTATAACTTACATGCACAAATAGGAGCCCTGGTGACATAGGGGATTAAGTGTTGGGCTGCTGACCACAAGGCTGGTGATTCAAACCCACCCATCGCTCCTGGGAGAAAGAGAAAGCTTTTTGCTCCCAAGAACGATTTACCGCCTTAGGGGCAGTTCTACTCTGTGCTAGAGGGTCCCATGAGTCCCAAGAGACTCGGCAGCAGTGGGTTTGGGGTTTGGGTTTATATGCAAATACAGAATGTCTTGTGAGTTTGGTTACAACTACTAATTTAAGCACTCACTTCTATGACAAAGGACACAGTGAGCTTCTATGTACTGTCCCAGCAGACATGACCCTTCTTAAAAGACAGCAACTCACAAAGACTGACAAATCAGCCCCCATGTCTGAAAAATAAAGGTATTACCCTGGATCATAATTAGGTTACAAACGAGTTCTACTAAATGCCAGTCCTGCAGGGTTCTCTGTGGAAGGAAAAAGAAGTCTCCAGAGTCCAATTATTTCGAGGCGTATGTCCCTGTGTTCCCCTCAGAAGCCATATAAAATACGTTGGCTATTAACGGTCTGGGAAAGAAAAGCAAACACCGGAAAAACAAAAAGACCCCGATAACTGGGCTGAAACTCCAAACCTGTTAGATGATGGAATCCATTCTTTGAGGGAACACCTATCACCATTCCTTCAGCCTGATAATCGTGTCTCCTTTTAAAGCTCACTTATCCTAGTTCACGCTGGGGCCACCGAGCCTTCAAAGTCGGTCTACTTATCAGGCAAACAAAGACTTCACCTGCACGGGCATCATTTCTCGGTTATGAATCAGATACACTGCAGTCAGTAAAAACCATTGGCGACTCTTTGCTTACAGTTTCATGTCTCTGCTTGAATTCTTTCCAAATAAACAAACCATGACTACCCCATTAAAACAAAAAAACCCCCAGAAACAATGTTCATGGACTGGTCATGAGTTTACTTGATTGCAGCATCACTGGAATCCTCACAATCACATCCCTCCCCGCCCCTTCTCCTCACTTGCCTTCTAAAGCTTACTGCTCAGACTCCGTCCTTCCTATTTTAGTCTGAAATACACCTGAAGAGGAAACATCTGGATGGCAAGTACAACATCATTTGGAGGAAAAGTGCCACTTAAGGCAGTTCTGACTTTAATAAGTTAACTGTAGAAACTACTGAGAAGAATCTGAGGGGGGGAGGGGAGCTCAGGAATTAAATATTCACATACAGAATTGTGTGCTCACTTAGGAACACATCTCCATTGGGGCATGTAAACAAGAAAACGGGATCCCATGCAGTCGCTCCTAAACAAATGCTCACTGAAAGCTTACAGGAGCCAGGCTCTGTTCTAGACCCTAGAGGCACAGTGAACAGCTCAACCTCAAACAGACAAGACCACAAAGCAGACGAGAAGATTCCGGAATGATGAGTCATAGGATGATCGTGGATCAGACAGCTTGTACATGGGGCAAGGCTGGCTTTAAAAAAATAATTCCGAAAATAAATTAATTAAATAATTCAGAGCCATTACAAACAAAAAAACCCCCACACTACCATCAAGTCAATTCTGACTCATAGGATCCTATAAAACGGAGTAGAACTACTCCTGTGGGTTTCTGAGACTAACTCTTTATGAGGGTAGAAAGCCTCATTATTCTCCTGAGAAATAGCTGGGGGGGTTGAACTGCTGACTTCGGGGTTAGGTGTCCTATGGGTAACCCACTACGCTATCAGGGCTCCTGCATCAAGGAAAAGGCGATGGAAAAAGCAACAGACATCTGTTGTCCCTGTAATTTCTCATGCATGCTACATTCACATACATATGTTACATTTTTTAATTCTTAGAATTACCCTTTGACTTCTGCTTTTAGTGTCACTTGAGAGTCCAGGAAACCAAGACTGAAAGCCACTAGTCTCTGCCTGATCTTACACCAAGTGTCAAGGCTAGACCTAAAACTGACTTTAAAATACAATAGCAATTCAAAGACACATTTCCAACCTAATTTTGGGATAATACGGACAATATACATAAATGGAAACAAAGTACAAATAATAAAGGAAAACTCAATTTATTGAATTTGTTCAAAATTTCAAACGTGTGTGTGTCAAAGAACAGTATCAAGAAAGGACAAAGCCACAAAATATGGGTGGGGAACTTGCAAATCCCACAACTCAACAATGAGCCAAATAACTCAATTTTAAAACAGGCAAAGGTCTCAACAGATATTTCTCCAAAAATGAGCTACAAATGGTCACTAAGTATATAGGAAATGATGCTCAAAATTAGGAATCAGTCAGGAAATCCCAGGTATAACCAAAGTGAGATACCACATCACCCCCAATAGAATGACTAGAGTCCAAAATATAGACAAATACTGACCAGGAGAGGGAGAAATCAGAACCCTCATTCACGGCTGGTGGGAGGGTACAGGTGTGCAGTCATTTCAGAAAACAGCTTGGAGACTGCTTAAAAGGTTACAAATAGAGTTCTCTTATGACCCAGAAATTTCACTCCTAGATATAAACACAAGATAAATTAAAACATTTCTCTAGACCTGTACCCAAATGTTCATCGGGTCAATATTCATAATAGCCTATAAGTAAAAACTCAGAGGGCCATTAACTGAATAATAAGAAAACAGGATGTGGTAATTCCATGCAAGGCAATACTATCTAACCATGAAAAGGAATAAAGCACTGATACATGAGACAAAATAGGTGGGGGGGGCGCATAGCTGGGGAGCGACAGGTTCCAAGTACTGGGGTTCTTTTAGCAGAGATGAAATGTTCTGGAATTAGACAATGGTGACAACTGCACAATTTGTGAGTACAATATACAAATAATTTAACTGAATACTTTAATTGGGCAAGTTGTATGGTATGCCTATTATCTCTCAATGGCAACCACCTGTCCCATCCCATTTGTTTTTCTCAATTACAGAGAATCAGATGTGATATCTGGTATCTAGTCCCAAGATTCAACAAAGACATGTTTTGAAACAGAAAAGGAGAGTTGCAGAAGAAGGTTTTGAAAATCCTCACAGGATGACTTTAAAATAACACACTCAATTGAAAAGAAATGAGCAAATCAACATCCACAGAAAGGTCTCTGATTCCAGACCAGGTCACACAAAGCCTTCTGAACGTATTTCTCTGCTTTAATAAGATCATGGGAAAGAAAAAAGGAATTAGAAAAAGTCCAAGGTCAAAGTCAACTGCAACACGTGGAAACACAGGTACAAACGGCAAACCTTGTGCTCTAGACTTGTGAACCCTGGCTGCCACATCAGACATCCCGGAACTGAGACTCCTCCTCCTCCTCCTCCTCCTTTGAGCAGTTGTTGAGAATCATATCTAGAAATGAAACCCGGGTCCTTCCACATTGCAAAGGCTTCCTTCTATTATATTCTGGTAGGGAACACAAGCTTAGATTAGTGAAGGCCTATTTATAAGTAAATCAGTTGGCTGGTTTAGGAGTATGATTCTCAAGGTGCAAGAGGACCCAGGTTCAAATTTCGTTTCTAGAAGTAGCATTGGTGATGAAGTGGGCTACAGGTCAAGCAAGGTCAGCAGCTCGCCACGTGTCAGATCCACCAGCTGCTCTGAGGGAAAAGGATGAGGCTTTCTGCTCAGGTACAGATGTGTATCCTTGGAAACCCACAAGGGCAGTTCTCCTCTGTCCTACAGGGTTGCTGTGAGTCAGAAATACTCGATGACAGTGGCTTGGGTTTGGGGTTTTGGAATTTACAAGGAAAGAAGGGTTTACTGAAACCTTTACAGAATGACTAACAGGCCGAGCTAGATGTGATGCTGAAATGACCTCAAGCTCTGAAACAGTTGGTTGATCTCTGATTTTCAAGCTTGCTTTACATTTAGCATGGACATAGTCCCACATGAAGCAGAAGGAGGAGGAGGAGGAGAAGAAAGAGAGAGAAAGAAGCCATCCCGCTCCCACTCTGAGTCTCCGAGACTTTACAAACCAGTTAAAATGGAAGCACAGACGTGCACACACTCACACAGGCCAGCTCACCACCAACCAAAAGAGCAGCACAAGTCAGTGACAAAGGTTTACAGTTGAAGGAAAGGGCCACGGTACTGCAGCGAATGAAGCGCTGGCCTGCTAACTGCAAACCCAAGGGAAGAGATGAGGCTCTCTCCTCTGGTAAAGATTAATAGTCTTAGAAACCCTATGGAGCAGTTCTACTCTGTCCGACAGAGGCGCTATCGGGGCTCTGAGCTTGTTTTTCCTTCAGTAAGGTCAGTCACAAGTGCTGCTCAGAGCAAGCACAAATAATCCCAACTTTCAGGAAGTTATGATGCAAATGGTCAAGGGCAAATCTGCTGCAAAGCACGTTTTGTTTATTGTTGTTTTGATTTTTGCCTAGAAGCCGGTTATAAGCCCATGGCCATGTACCCAGCCTGCTCAGAGAGGCCCATGCACTTGTTTAGGGGCAAAATGCCTTTCAAGCTCTGACTCCAATCCAAAATACTGAAGTGGTAACACCCCAGCTATATCGGAGAACACTCGTATGTCCCAAGATTCCCTGGTGTCCTAAACCAAACCAAACCCACGCTACTGAGGCAGACTGGCAAACGAAACTCCATTTTTGTTAGCTGCTGATGGCCTGCCTCCTCACCCCTCCCATCTCAGAAAGCCCCACTAGTGATTGATTTTAGAATGTACTCTCATGATCAGAACATTGTAATTAATAATATTGTTCCTTTTGATGGTGTAACCAGGAACCAGGTTGCTATAATCAATGCTGTACCCTGTAATGCTCATTATCTGTACAGAATAGTAACATTAATTTTGCTTTCTGCTCTGTCCATGCTTAAGTCCTAGACAAATGATAAATGAGTTTTTGCCTTCAAAGTGTACTCGGGACTGTAATCAAAGAATCACTTTTAGATTCTAGCATTCCAATTTTAACCGAATAAAGACACTTCTAAATTATGAAGACATTATAGTGGCTGTCATTTATTTGAACCTGTAACAGTATCAAGTCCATTCTGACTCAAAGTGACCCTCTCTTTACATGGTTTCCAAGACGGTAGATCTTTCCGGGGGCTTACATCCTCATCTTTCTCCCTAGGTACAGCTGGTGGGTTTGAACCTCTGACCTTACGGTTAGCAGACCAAAAAACTGATGGACTCAGCTGCTATCGGCAGGTGGGTGTGTTAAACTCACCAGCGGTTCCCTATGGGGTAGTTCTACTCTGCCACCAAAGAGTCACCGTGAGGCCAAAACCTGACTTACGGGCAACAAGACTTTTTAAGCCTGAGAAGACTTGGGGCAGTCTGTCACTCATCTAAATTTAAATTTCAGTAATTTCTGCTTATCTGGAAAGTAAAACAAAAGACTTCGCAACCTGGACAATACAGAGCTTTTTGTGGAACTACAAAATTCACAGGGAAGCTAACTTGCTGGATCATTAAAAAATATCTGTTGTAGGGAAGATACACGAATTAGGAAATGCGGCCATTTGGGACAATTCTCCCTATCATCTATGAACAATATAAATGACCCCCCCACCCCCCAAACCTGTTACTGTTGTTGTTCAGTGCCATTGAGTTGGTTCCGACCCATAGTGACTTTATGCACAACAGGATGAAACACTGGCCAGGCCTGCGACATCCTCACAGACATTCCCACACTTGAACCCATTGTTGCAGCCAGATCCCTGAGGACCTCCTCTCTTTCACTGCCGCTGCGCTTTCCTAAGCAGGATGTCCTTCTCCAGGGACTGGTCTCTCCTGACACCATGCCCAAAGTACGTGAGCCACAGTCTTGCCATCCTTGCCTCGATGGAGCACTCTGGCTGTTCTTCCTCCAGGACAGATGGGTTTATCCTTTTAGCACTGGTCTGTCATTGGTACCTGACGGCTTCTTTGTTGCTGCGATGCTGGAAGCAATGTCACTGGTAGTTCAAAGGCAGCAGCATCACCCAAAGTGAACCAAAGAGAACCAGTTTCCGCCGGAGCGTCCAGACAAGGAACAGCCAGTGGAGAAGGACCCGGATGCCTGCTTCGGAGGAAGGAGCTGCTGAACACCTCAGGCTTAGCTTCAAAGCTCTGCCAGACACTGAAGGCTCCCTTTTAGAGACCCGTGTATCAGTTTGGCTGAAAACTGAGTCACTCGCGTGAATTTGGTCCCAGGCCTAAAGGGTGACTAAGGGCCGGAGTCTGCCTCCGGGTCCCACCAGTCTGTATCAGACCAGGAAGCCTAGTCTTCTCTATGGCCCATACTTGGCTCCCGCTCTATCCAGGAGCTTCTTTCAGATCAGTCATGGTAACTGACAACATCTTGTTCTTCTGGTCTCGCTAGTCCCTTAGTCCTTTAAGCTCACTGATTCTTTATGCCTGTGACTATCTTTACCCTTCTTTGCTCTGGATGGGAAGAGACCAACGGCGACATCTTAGACGACCACTCACAAGCTTTTAAGACCCCAGTCTTCAAACTCACCAGGGTAGGATGTAAAAGGCTGTCTTTGTGGGCTGTGATGCCAGTTGATCTTGGTGTCCCTAAGTCCATGGACTTGAAGCCCTTCGGCCCTCTGACTCAGTCCCTCGAGGTGTTTGGTTATGGATAAGAGAGCAATGTGCCCTTGAGGTTTGAGAACACTGTGGAGTCACATGCATTGTGATGGGCACCAACAGGCCTGGCCTGGTCTCTGAGGACAAGCTCACTTATGTGAAAAATACAAAGCACATGGCTTCCAAAGAGCCCCAGTGCTCCACAAAGGGTGACCTGTCTGAACTGTGGTATCAAAAGCTCCCGACTGGGTAGGGCGGTGAGGGCACACTCTGGCTTCCGAAAGCCATGCTTGCTCATACGGCAGCCAGCAGTGTGACCTGGAGCAGCCTGGCCTCCAACCGCCTCTACTTCCTCCTCTGAGCATCCGAGAGGCTGGGTGACCAGAGTGGGAGGGAAATGGGGTCTTCTGTGGACAACACTTCAGTGCCTCTAGAACGTGGCTCCACAAACACGGTCACACGTTGAGCAATTTTTATAAACCAGAGGTCCTGCATGATTCGTGGTGGAACCGTGGTGGCGTAGTGGGCTATGTGTTGGGCTGCTAACGACAAGGTGAGCATTTGGAAACCACCAGCCGCTCCGAGGTTGGGAGAGGAGGCTATCTCCTCCTGTCAAGATCCACAGCCTGAGAAACTCTAGGCAGCAGTCCCTACCCTATCCACGAGGGTCTCTATGAGTCAATCAACTCAAAGACAGCTGGGGTTTTTTGGCATGCTGAGGTCCAAGGGGTCAGAAAAGACCCTGATAAAGTGCTCGGCATGTGGGAAGTGTGAAATAACATCATGTCAGACCACCTTCCTTCGCCCTCCTTACCCATTACCTTGCCCTGTCTCCTGGCTCTCTCCTGAAGTCCATTTGGCTGCTAGCTCTGCCCCCATTTTCAGGCTGACCCCATACTCCAATGACCACCTGGTTCTGACTCACAGCTTTCCTCCCAATCCTGCCCCATGTCCCAAGTCCTCGGGTTTGCTTCAGGGTTTCAGGTCAAGGGTCGGTCCCCCAGGGACACCCTGCCTCTGCCCCCCTTCCCACAGCCCACCTTCTCACCCTCCAGTGCAGTGGGAGTGAGTCATGGATCACCTGCCCCTCCCCACTGAAAAGCCACTGATGGTTAATTCTGAATACAAACCAATACAAACGTACAAACAATAACAACAACAACAGAAGGCTGACCTACAGTTCTGGGAGTAGAAATTTTAAAAGAAAACTAATGAAATATAAGAGATATTATGAAAAACCCTGCACTAAACCCTGCACACAGCCTCAGAGTTAGGACCAAGTAAGCAAATTATTCTGCCCTTGAGTGACACAGCCATCCCATCCCAGGAGACCTTTTTCAACACTCGTGATGGACACCCATCAAGAGAAGTTCTTCTTGAATCTGACTTGTTCCCCTACCAGGTCCATGAACAAACAGGCCAAGCTTGCTGCATTCTCTCTGCAATGCAAGTCATGGTGACGTCCAGGCTTATCTGAACTCACGTCGTTTCTCTCCTCAGGTCCCTTCTCCAAGAACTGTCCTCTCCCCCACACGGGGTGGGCTACCCATACAGGTCTGTGTCCTGCCCCTCCTGGGCCCCTGAAATGACACGGAACCCAGAGCAGCCACTGCACCGACCAAGGTGAAGCTGTTGGATTCTCTTTGCTAAATGTAGGAGTCCTGTGGCATAGTGGGTCATGAGTTGTGCTGCTAACCTTAAGGTCAGCAGTTCAAAACCACCAGCCGATCCTCAGGGGAAAGATGAGACTTCCTACCTTCGTTGAGAGTTACAGTCTCAGAAACACACAGGAGCAGCTCTACTCTGTCCTGTGGGGTCAGGATGAGTGGAAATCGACCGGATAGCAGTGAGCTGGAGGGTTTTTTGTGCTAAATGTGGAACCTTAGATATAGGGATCTAGACCTTCTATAAGGACCACGGAGTTTAGATGACAAGAGAGACCACAGAGGTAGCTATTTTTAACCATGTGCAGTAAGAAGCAGAGAATGGAAGCCAGGCAGGTGTGAGGATGACAAGACAGAGAGAGAAGTGCAGGCTTAGAAGCACACAGAGAGAAAGCCAGACAGACAGACACCACACACATGCAGTAAGACAGAGGCCGACGAAATAACAGGCACAGAAAGACAAAGACAGTAGAGTGACCATGGGGTGGGTCATGGGTGGGGCAGGAGGGCTAGCCCAACAGGGTGGCTGTGTGAAGCTCTCCCAGACTCCAATTGTGCTCCCTGCTGCCAGCCCAGGAGCTCTGAGAGTGACCGCAACCCTCTCTGACATGATCCACTCTCAAGCACTACTTCATCTACGAAACTAGAAAAAGAATTGTAAATGGCAGTGCCTTAGGGGAAAGAAGATCCCTGGGTGGCATGAAAAGTTCTCTCTTGGCAACTGTCCTAAGTGCTGTTCACTGGAACCCACTCCGCGGCACCAGGAAATGAAGGTGGGGCGGTCTGCTTCCTTCAAGAGGGGAGCATTCTGCTCCTGGAAGACCTGGGATTCGCCATGAGTCAGAATTGACCCCAGGGCGAGGGGGTTGATTTTTTTAAAATTCTTTTATTGAGGGCTCGTACAATTGTTATCACAGTCCATACATACATCCATTGAGTCAAGCACCTATGTACACCTGTTGCCCTCATCAGTCTCACAATAGTTGCCCTCTACTTTAGCCCTCATTATCGTTTGCTCGTTTTCCCCCTCCCTCCCCCTATCCCCTCCCTCCTGAACCCTTCATAATTCATAAATTGTTATAGATTTGTCCGACGTCTCCCTCCGCCCTCTTCTCTGCTGTCCATCCTCCAGGGAGGGGCTATACTTAGATTCTTGTAAGGGGGTTGATTTTTAAGGAGAAGGGATGTCAAGGAATGATCCTGAGGAGATATTCAAAATTCACATAGGAAATCGTCAAAAATGGGACAACAGGGGTTATAGTTGGGTGGTAAGTAAAAAGCTCCCCCTCCCCACATTCTTATGACTTTTCTAGTTTCAAGATTTTTGTGATGAGGATATATTTTCAAAATGGAATACTGGATTGCTTAAAAAAATGTTTTTTAAAGAAAGGCAAAAAGTAGTGAGAGTCTACTGCTATGTTTGGCTCCAGTTTTTCTGAAGGCGTCACTTTCCTACCAGCAGAGCGGTTATCTAGCGAAGCTTCTTCCCGAGATTGTCATGCCAGTATCATTACTTCCCCATGTAACATAGGACTAGCACACCAATCTGGGAGGTCTCGGGGGCTGTCTGTCCTCCGGGAAGATCCCTTTTCTCCAGGGACATTTGGACCAATAGCTGTGTGGTTCGTGCACCTGCCCAGGAACTAGGTCTGTCCAGACTCAGAGTTTATTGTCTGCTTGTTCCCCCTGTTTTTGGGATACAACGAATTGACACATCTTTTCTCCCAAGGGGCAGCCAGCGGGTTCAAACTGCCACACTTTACCACTCTGCCCCCGGGACTCCAAACTGCCCCCCTGCCCGATGTAAAGCCTAGGATCCTAAGTAAATGGAGGATGGTAAACCTCGTGGGCAGAAGTCAGCATGCCTGTCAGGTTGTTACTTGTCGTCCAAGCGCTGGAACAACAGTGAGTAACATGTGACTAGATGCCTTTTCGAGAAGCGAGGGCATGTCCCAGTCCCAGGCCAAATGCTAAAAGACCACATCTTTCCTCAGCGGCCCTCTAATTTAATAACAAAAACTCGCTGCTGGCCTCGTGGCTACTGAGTAGGCACGCTGGACGTCAGAAAGCACTGTGAACTCTCAAGTGAATTCTCAAAAGGATAGCTTTCACTCCACATTACATGTCTAAGAAAGGGACTCTTCTTCCCTGCCCAAGCACTCGCTGACACCTCGGGGCTAAAACATCCCAACTTCCTCTTCATTTCAGAACCTCTCCGGCTTCTCTCCATCACTGCTGGTAGCCAACCGACATCAAGGGGAGAACAGCAGGGCCGAGGTGGGTCCTGCTAATGGTGTATTTAAACCAGGCTTTCTCCTTCGCAGCTGAATGTTAAAAGTTAACAAAGCTGGCTGGTTTGACATGTTTAGTTCCACAGCCATTACTTTACCCATATTTGTGAAGTGGAAAGTTTCCGCAGAATAGCTGTTTTGGTTCCCAGGGACCGCTATTAAGACAAGATGTCACACACGGAATTGGAAAGATAAAAAACGCTTCTTCGGTTTCATTAAAATGCTCCTTAAATAGCGATGGAGTAAAGTCTCATCAGCCCTCCCTGTTGTGCTGTAGCGCTGAAGACACAGGCACAAATGAGGTTTGCTAGCCTCTGAGGGCTCTCCTTACCCACGGATGCTGCACGTGAGGCAAGGAGGAGGACTCGCGTCTACCTATGGACGCAGTGTGTGTGGCTCAAACACCATTTCAGAAAGAGCTCTTCAGTTTTCTCTTTGAGCATATGAAGCCACGGGAGGCCCACGCTCAAAATTCTCATCGCCTACAGATACTAAGTAGTCAGGCTGCAAATCAAAAACATCCAGCCACAGGTAATAAAAAAACAACAACAGAAAAAGACTGGTGTTCTGACTTTCTGGAGCCAGGGTCAATAAACCCCACAAAACTGTTGCCTGTGATAATCTTTAAACCTTAAACCAAAAGTACCCTGACATCTCTTTTCAAGCAAGCAATGTGGTTGTTATTGTGTGGTATTGAGTCCACTGTTGACTAGCAATGACCCTGGGAGTTAAACAGCTTCATAAGGTTTTCTAGAACCTTATGAATAATCTGTAGAAGCGGAGCTCCAAGTCTTTTTGCCATCGAGTTGATGGTAGTTTGAAACATCGACCATTTAGTTAGCAGTCAAGCACTGGGCTACTGTGGTAGTTATAGAATTTCATGTCAACTTGGTAAGTTGATAAGGGGTGGAAGTTAGCCTGTCAATCAGGTCACAGCTTGATGATGCCTCCTTGTGGGCGTGGCCTTCTAATGAGGATTCTGGGAACTTATTCTTTTTTCTCCTTGGTGGTGGACCACACTCTCCCTCTGCTTCACCTTCCTGTTGAGGAGCTACACTCAGAGAGCTGGAGGGGCATCATGCCAGTGCTGAGATGCTTCCACTGGCATTGGATCCACAAGACTTTCTACCCACTGGCCTGTGATCTTCCTGCATTCAGCATCATTGCATGTGTTGCGTGAGTCTAATGAGGAATTTATGGACTAGTATCAGACATGTGGACTAATATGGGGCTTTATAGACTTGATCTGGACTGGGCTGAAATTTTTTCTCAATATACAACAGCTCTTTGATATAAAGCTCTCTCTTATACACATATGAGTGTCTCTCGATTTGTTCTTCTAGTCAACCCGGCCTAACACAGCTACCAAGAATGTTTGCCATCATGTACCTTTAAGAATTATCTACATGGGAACAAATTGACAAAAATAACTAAAAAGGTCCAATGGGGGCAGGAGAATCGTGATCATGGAAGAAGAAACATTAGGAATAGGAGGGCAAGAAGGATTGTCCCACTTGAAGAATGTAATCAAGGTCACTGAATTGTATATGTAGAAATGTCAAACTGGTGTAGGTTTTGTTGTACATATTTTCAACAAGAATTTCTTTAAGAAGTTAAACAAAGAACACATGCCCAAGTGCTCTTTCTGAACATCTAAAGTTAGCAGGCCTCAGAATCTAGGTATGATCTTTTCTAGGAAGTTTTCCAGATGACTGGAATGCAGAGCCAGGACTGAGTCCCCGTGTCACTCTTAAGCCTCGGTCCTGATAATAAACCCCCCCACCCCCACCCCCACCCCCACCCCCATCTTATCGGACGAGGACGAAGGAAGAGTCAGCCCACCGCTAAACACGCTAGTCACCGAACCCTCCTACAAAGATGTGCCACATTTCTGAACCAGTGCCGGAAGCTGAGCCCCTCCGGTTGAAATGTTCTCCAAACACAACTGGGAAAGCGCTGCTTCCTCAAAGAAGCATCAACATTAATGACATGGCTGGAGCAGAGCTTTCGGGACCTTCATGTGCTGATGTGGCAGCACTAAAATGAGAAGAAACAAATGCTGCCACCATGTAACAACCATTAGAATGTGGAATGTGCGAAGTATGGGTCCAGGAAAACTGGAAGTCATCAAAAATGAAGTGGAATGCATAAAGATCAATATTCTAGGTATTGATGAGCTGAAGTAGGCTGACATTGGCCCTTTTTAATTAGATTATCATATGGTCTACTATGCCAGGAATAATAAATACAAGAGGAATGGTTCATCAAAAAACAGAAAAAACACTTTGAGATCTATCCAGTTTGGGGCTTGCACTTAATTCTATCCTGAGTCTAAGAACAATTAGTTCCTATGACAAGGCCCTGCTTGATGCTTGGCCTCGTGAAGAGATCACTGAAGAAAAGGGTGCTATAGCCAAGTGTGGGGAGGAAACTAGATGGTGCCCAGCTATCAGAAAGAACGTCTACATGAAAGTATGTGACTGTATAGATCATAAAAAATTATAGATAACAATGCGAAAAATGGTAAGTATGGAGCATTTAATTATGCTATTGAGACAGGTTCTCCTGGACCTAGACCGAGAGGCAGTCAGTCGTTCTAACAGAACAAGGGGATTCTGAGTTTAAAGGGGTTTAAAATCAACAAAGATGTATATCAGGCTTGTATTCTTTTATCATACTTATTCAACCTGTATATCAATGAATAAATCAAAAAGCTGGACCATATGAAGAATGTGACCTTAGGATCCAAAGAAGGCTTATTAATAGCCTGCAATATGCAAATAGCACAATCTTGAGGAAAATGAATAGGACCTGAAGCAATTACCGATGAAGATCAGAGACCACAGCCATAGTATAGATTGTCACAATAAGCAAAGAAAACCTGGAGTTGCGAGGATTTAACTTTACTTGGATCGACAATCTATGCTGATTGAAGCAGCAGTCAGGAAACCAACAATGGATTGCATTGGACCCAACAGCTGCACACGAGCTCTTTCAATTCTTCAAAAGCAAAGATGTCACTTGGAAGACTAAGGTGGGCCTGACCCAGGTATGTGCCATCACCTCATGTGCATTCAAAAGCTGGACAACAAATCAGGTAGCCTGAAGAAGAATCGATGCCTTTGAGTTACAGTGTTTGCAAAGAACATTAAATTAGTCAGGAGCTGCCTGAAGAACAAACCAACGTGTGTCGGACGAACAGCCATAGCACTCCTTACAAGGTGGGATATGAGACTTTATCCCACATACACGGGACACGTTATCCGAAGGGACCAGTTGCTGGAGATGGACATGCTTGGTAAAGGAGCGGGTCAGGGAACAAGAGAAACACCCTCAAGGGGTTACAATGACACAGTGACTGTAATGATGGGTTAAACCTAGGAATGATTGTGAGGATGGAACAGAATGGGCAACAGTGTTTTGTTCTGTTGTACATAGGGCTCTCTGAGCCAGAGAGGCTGGAGGGTACGCACCAGCAATGCACCTGACATTTCCCCAGCTAGCCATATCAATCCACTGGAGCTCCCCACAAAATGTCTTGGAGTCTCTGCAGCCTCTCTTACCTCCACTGTGGGTGTGGTAGAGGAGGCATCCTCTCAGCTACAGCTCAAATACTGTGTCCACTTCTTCCGAACATTGCAGGCCTACCTACACCAGTCTATCCAAGCTCATACTTTATTCTAACAACTATACTTGCCACAATAAAATAGGTTGCATATCTGACTCCCTATTGAATGGGAGCAGGCATCACGAAATCACTGCACTGGGTCAATCTGCTACACAAGGCCTTTTTAGTGTTGAAAAGAAAGGATTTAAATGTTACGTTGAGGACTGAGGTACACCTGACCTAAGCCATGGTATTTTCAATCACCTTATATGCATGTGAAAATTGGACAGCGAATAAGGAAGCCCAGAGAAGAATCAACGCACCTGAATTATGGTGTTGGCGAAGGATATTTAAAGTTCCGTGAACTGCCAAAAGAACAAACAAATTTGTCTCAGAAGAAGTGCTGCCGGAATGGTCCTTAAAGTCCAGGATGGTGAGACCCTGTCTCATGTACTTTAGACAAGTTGTCAGAGGAGACCAGTCTCTGGAGCAGGACATCGTGCTCGGTGCAGCAGAGAGGCAGTGAAACGGAGGAAGCCGCTCAACAAGACGGACTGACACAGGGACTGCAAAGATGGTCTCGGGCATCAACACAGGGAGGACGGCACAGGGTGGGCGGTGTCTCGTTCTGCTGTGCAGGAGTCGTGAGGAGCCAGAACCAACCCGTCAGCACCTAACACACACACAAAGGCAGAGCTCCAAACCGACAGGTAAGACATTGCTCTTTGTTTCTTCTTCTTTATATCCTGCTGCCTAGCTAGGGACTTGCCATATATAGTCAGGACATTGATATTCAATACAATTTGATTAATGAACTAATCGATATAGCCACGTGAGAGCAATGTAGCTAACACTGTAATGAAGAACACTACTGCTGGCATTATTTTGTTTTAGCTGTGCAAAAGGAAACGTGAAGGAACATAGCCACTAATTTTTATTCCGTTGGATTCTTCACAGTGAGTCTTGGCTGCCAAGGGTGGAAAAACCAACCATCCTCAGGCTCGCCATGAGGACAAGTTCTTGGGGCGCTGACTCAGAAGCAATGCTGCTGTCCTCTGCAACACTTCAGTCCACTTCAAGGAGGCCCAGATGCCTCCAATTCGCTTTGCTTGGAGGGAAAAGAAAAAAAAACTCAGAAAAAAGAAGTTGGTAGGGAAACTGGCGAGAAGAAGATGTAAATGCCATTTAGAGCTCTCTGCTTAGCATTTTTCTAAGCTCTGAGCTTACAGGACTTCAAAGTGTGACTCAGGACAGCAACTGCGATGCCAACAGTTTTCCTTTTTGGTTTGCTAGCAAGGAAGATGAAGGCTATGAACTCAACCCCCTCAGTCTCAACTTCCTCCTAGAGAACAGAAAAGCACCTACCATTTCTCAGGGTGTGATTTCATCTACATCCATAATTTTGGGTAAGAATGTTTGCAACTAAAGAAGAATTAATAAGGGAAGTGCTGAACGATTCCCACAAACACTGTTTTAGTTGGCGAAATAGCTGCAGTCATAAAACAAACATGCTCACGGGAGGGTATATGGATGGGTGGGTTATCCTTCATTTTCTTTCCTGGGGCTTTTCTGCCAGTCATTTGCTTCCGTGTGGCTTGATCTGTGTTGGCCGGCACGTGCAAGGAGACAATTACAGGAGAGCCTCAGTTTTTAGAAAGAGGGTGGTAGGACCAGAGAAAACGCGATGGCACCGTGGAAATAGTTTGTACTTTCTGCTGTAGGTTGAACCATATTTTGCCATTCAACATCTTAACCTCTCTCTATCTTCTATCTTTTCATAATCCAGCCTACCTGAAGTAGAAGTGTGACTAGAGAAACTAATCCAGAGACACTCATGTATGAGAGAACTTTATATCAGGAATATGCATCAATGAAACATCCCAGCCCAGTCCAGATCAAGTCCATAAATTTGATATTAGCCCATAAGTCTGGTATTAGCCCATGAATTCCTCTTCAGACTCACGCAGCACATGCAATGATGCCAAATGCAGGAAGATTATAGGCCGGTGGATAGAAAGTCCTGTGGGTCCAATGGTGGTGGACACAGCTCTGGCTGCCATCAGCATGGCTTCATGTGGCATGTCAACAAGAATGTCAAGCAGAGACAGACAGAGAAAGTGTGTCTCACCTCCAGGGAGAAAGAGAAGAAGTCCCAGAATCCTCATGAGAAGGCCACGCCCACAAGGAGAGAGCACCAGGCTGTGACCTGATGGACTAGACTCCACCCCTTCATTCTGATTTATCACGTTGACATGAAATTGTGTAACTCACACAATAAGTTACATACAATAAAAATGTACCCCGTTAAGTGTGCAATCTGGAACGTTTGGCAAAACTATGACCTAGGTATGTGATTACCCCTTCACTCAAAATATAGGACTTTTCCTTCACCCCAAGAATTGCCCCCCGGCCCTGTGCAGCCCTTACAGATTCACTGATTGGTGAATATCTGGAATGTTTCCGGTTTTTGTATTTTTATGACAAAGCTGCTGGGAGCTTTTGTGCATGGGTCTTTTTCATAAGAAACTGTTGGGCGCTGGGGTAAGTGTAGGAGCCTGGGTGATGTAGGGGTTATGAATTGAGCTGCTAACTGCAGGGTCAGCAGTTTGATACTAGCAGCCAATCTACAGAAGACAGATGAGGCTTTCGGCTCCTGTAAAGAGTCACCGCCTTAGACACCTGTAGGGCCACGTTCAACTCAGAGTCGCTATGAATGGGAATGGACTTGATGACGGTGAGTTTGGTTTCCGGGTTTTGTTTTTTGGGGGGAGGTAAGTGTATTTCATGCCATCAGAAAGTGCCACACTGTTATCTTAAGAGGCTGTATCTTCAATACTCCCACTAGCCATGTTTAATGGGTCCGGTTGCTCCACAGTTCAGCCAGTTCTTAGTGTTGTCGGTCTTTCAAGGGTTAGCCATCTGGCAGTGTGTGAGTGATACTGATAGCGGCACAGAGGTGAAAGCACTCAGCTGCTAACCGACCGGTCAGTGGTTCAAACCTACCAGCCGCTCTACAGGAGAAAGAGGGAGCAATCTGCTTCCATACATGTTGACAGCCTTGAGCCCTCTCGAGGACAGTTGTCCCTGTCCTACAGACACACTAGGGTCAAAATCAACTGGCAGTGGGTTGCTTCCTTTTATCCTCCCCTCTTTTTTTTCCTATCTGTAAACCTGTTGAATTGAACTAAGCGAGCTTTATGTGTCTTCCTTGTTCTGAATAAAGAACACAAGCCAGCGGAACCAAAAGCAACACACTCCGTTCACAATGCCATCGGTTTTCACCACATCAGCTCTGATGCACGTGGCTCTCTGTGTGTCAGGGTAGAACTGTGTCCGGTGGCTGATTTTTCAGAAGTGGAATGCCAGGCCTTTCTCCCGAGGCACCTCTAAGTGGACTCAACTCTCCATTCTCCCAGGAGCAGTGGAGTACTTTCATCCTTTGCCCCACCCAGGGACCTGGCTTTATGGTTGCATAGTGCCCCACAGTTTTCAGAAAGCAATCCCATGTATCTTATTTGATACTAAAAGAATAATTTTCACTAAAACACCATACATTTCTAAAAAGAAAACCAAAAAAACAAGACCCCATTAAGGAAAAGCCAGGCTCCCTCTTTTGCCTGGCACATCGACGCTGGCCTGTCCAGTCACTGGGCCTCCCCTGACAGGACCCACCCAAGCATGGCAGGACTTGCAGCTCGCCTTACAGCCTCTGAGCCTCCGTCCAAATGCAACCTTGGAAAAATGAAACAAAAGCATTTCTGGCTTGGTCATGCGTCTTGCCCTCTGCACTCTCAAGGGTGCGCGGTGTCTCAGTGAGGAAATCTCCGACCTGCGTTTGCTGTTCTGCCGCAGGCAGGAGCAATATTTCCTCACCGTCGCCAAGGCTCATGTCTAGCCACGTACTACGGAGGGTCGCCTTCATCTCTCCGAGTCTCCCAGGCTGAGGACAGTAAGGGTGGCAGCGTGTTCATGGGTTCAGAGGAAATGTAAGGAGCTCGAAGACAGGGCACCCGGTGGTCAGAGGTGAGGGAGAAACGTAGGGCATCGCATTGAAGGGAATTTGTTTTGTTCACTTCCAAAGAAATGTGTACTGCGAGAGAAGAAATCCGCACAGAAAACATCTGGTGTTTGCAGGGATGGGGGTGGGGGTGGGGGGAACCAACCCTTTTTATCTTCCATTCCTGTCAAAACAAACAAATTACATATCGCTTATCCAAGATTCAGATTCCATTTAACAAAGGTTTCCCATATCTTGTTCTAAAGATATCTCACAATATGCCAGCAGAAGCAGAGAAAGCCTTTTATTCCTGATGGCAAAATAGACAGGGGTTTCAGTGGGAGGCCTATTTCAATATGAATGGAGGAAGTTGAGTTGCAGCTAAAAAAAGATCACGTTTAAATATATATATTTGGCATGTACTTTCAAGGGCCTCTTACCTCTGGGTAGAAGGATGAAATAACCCACCTGCTATCCATTTTGATTAGCTCACTCGCCTCTTGAAACTCTAATGAAAGTTATGATTCAGTCTTCTTATTGAAAAAAAAATGCATAAGGCTTTGCACAGTTCTATAATGTTCAGTCCTCTGAAGGCAATCGGTGGTCCCTTTAAGGGTCAGGATCATAGCGAGCACCCCCGATTAAATTAATTTGTCAATGAGAATTCCACTGACAATCATGCAAATGTAATCTCTATCCAAAAACAGGAAGACAAACCTCTCCTCAACCGAAACTTCACAAACATAGTAGAATTTGAAAAGGACATTTTTAAAATTCTAAAATGATTTACCATTCTCATGGGAAGTGCATGTTCAGAGACAGAAGGTGAACTATGGGTAGACAGGACGCTCCCAGCCAATCATGCCCCCGCCAGCCCTTCCCTTCTCCACGTCAAATGAAGTGGAAGCAGTGAATTGAGTGGCTCTTGTCCATGCCTGCATAGGTCTGCTCTAAATGGATGTACTCATTGTGGGGCACGGACGGGGGTGGTTGTGAGCAGACTGATAAAAGATAATTGAATTTGGAAACATTGAAAAGTACAGCAGAAAAGGGAGAGCCATTTGGAAGGAGAGCTCCCAAATCTGGGTCTGAATCCCAGAGCCTGTGAGTGTTAATTTACACGGCAATGGGGATTTTACAGATGCGATTACAGAGGTGATTAAATTAAAGCTCTTGAGATGGGGGATGTTATCTTGGATTATCCAAATGGGACAGTGTAATGGCAAGGCTCTTTGTAACGGGAGGCAGCTCTGTGACAGTGGCAGAGTTAAGATGTGATACCAGACCACTATCCATGGGATGCAGGTTACCTATACAAGATAGAGAAGGCTTTCTCCCTAGAGCCTCCAGAAGAAACAGTGCTGCTGACAACTTGAATTTCCATTTCCGACTTCCAGAACTGTACCAGAATACATTTGTACTGTTTGTGGCAACTGGTTATAGCGGCAACAGGAAACTAATACTTGTCTGTCTTGTCTTTTGTAAGGAGGAAAAAAGGGAAGCGGGAAGCAGCCTATGTCAAAAGTATTTTCTGATAATAGCAAATCCCTAGATCACCAAAGTCAAGAGTGTGGCTCAAATATGTCCCCGAGCCGGGACGTATGGGCAACTCTGCGACAGATGGGAAAACACACCACAAGGAGTTCGAGAAGCTGGCTCTTCCGTGTGCCGGCTCGTGTCCTTCACAAGCAAGCGCAGCCTTCCTGGCCTCAAGGACGGATCTGCAAACTGAACTGGGTAGATGGATGACGACGCCTTCTTCACAAAGACCAATGACTTTCTCTGCTGACTAGACATCAGCTTCCCACAGACCGGCTCTTTTATTTATTTATTAAAAGATCGTCTTATTGGGGGTTCTCACAGCTCTTATAACAATCCATCCATCAATTGTATCAAGCATATGTTGCCTGGTTTTCATTATTTTCTAAACATTTATGTACTTTCTCTTGAGCCCTTAGTATCAGCCCCTCTTTCCCTCCCCCTTGACTCCTTGATAAATTATATTATTATATAATTACATTATTATTATTTTCATATCTTACACTGACCACTGTCTCCCTTCCCCCATGGTTTCTGTTGTTCATCCCCATGAGGTGGGGTGGGGGTGGGGGTTATGTGTGATAATTTTGATGAGTTCCCCCTTCCTCCCCTCTTCTCTCCACCTTCCCCCTACCCTCCTGGTATTGCTACTCCCATTTCTATTCATGGATTCCGTGTGTTGTAAGCATATCTTATCTCTTATCTGTACCTGTGCACATGCTCCAATCTAGCCCACAGTGAAAGGCAGCACTGGGGTCATGATAGGGAGGGGGTGAGGAAGCCTCAAGGAACCAGAGAATATTGTGTTTCATCAGTGCTATGCTGCACCCCAGTTAACTCATCCCTTCCTTGAGACCTTTCTGTGAGAGGATGTCCCGTTGTCTACAGATGGGTTTGGGGTCTCTGCTCCAACCCCCCTCATTCTCAACAATATGTTTTGTTTGTTTGTTTGTTTTGGGTCTTCTGATGCCTGTTACTTGATCTCGTGGACACCTCATGATCACACAGGCTGGTGTGCTTCTCCTTCTCTGCTCCATGGCTGCTTGCAGACCCGCTTTTATAAGTCTGAGTCAGTCCTTACAACACCTTCGATGGTGGGCACATTTTTACTCCCATTTTAAAGCATTGGCTTCAACAGTTGGATGCAGGCCTGCTGACTGGACGCCAGGCTCCCACCCATCGCACTGTGCGGCAGCCTGGTCAAAGTGCACTTTGTGCGTGAACTGTGGTAAATGAGAAACATGTGGGCAAAGAGAACACCCCCACTGCCACCCCCACCACAAACCAGGGTCGTGAATTCCCTAGAGAAAAGAGAGAGAAATAGGGAAAGGACCAACTGCTTTATATTCAAGTATTGTAAATGCTGGGCAGTCCAGGATGAACTTTCTGAGAAAATGTGTTAAGACGGCCAGTGGCTGCAGAGGTGCAAACACCCTCCCATGCTACAAGGTGGAGCGCTGTTACAAAGCAGTGCACTTTCTCTCCCTCGCGTTCAAATCCCACCCTGGGCCTGATGCTGCTGCAGCAACTCTGATCCTCACGGTTCACAAGAGGAGAATGGAAAGGCTGCTGCCCAAAATAGTCTAATAAGGCCAGCAATGACTCACGGAGTAATGACAGGCCAAGCGGGCAGACGCCTGCGGAACTGGGCCCAGCTGGGAGGGGGTTCCACTGCTCAAGGTCAAAATGGAGAGGGAGGAGGGCAGGGACACGTACTGCACATGTTCCAGGGTGAAAGGACGCCGGGACCACCTGCCCACTCCCCAGAGGGCGTCGATGGGGCATTCCAACGCAGTCGTTCCTGCCCAGATTCATGGAAGGACAAGCTTGTGAAGGTACAGAGTAACCCTCCCAAACAGGCCCTTCGGAAGGCTTTCTCTGGAACATGACTCCGGTTTTGTCCTAAATTTGTGTTGAACAGTCCAGTTTATGCTTCTCAAGAGTCACAAGGAAAACCCCAAGTAAGCCAGACCCACTGCTCCCGAGTCGCTTCCACTCCCTTCTTATACAGCAGGTTGTACAGGTAAGAAGCCCAGTCCCTGACCCACAGCACCACCAGGATTCCTTATAGTATGTGAGGAGAACAAAAAGTAGTGCGTTTCTGGTAATGGTGATGAGAAATTTGACATGACTTACAGAGAATGGTTGCACATGATTAATGTAATTTATATCTCTAAGTTGTACACCTGAAAAATGTTGACCAGCAATTGTTGTGTTCTATGTATATTTACCACAATTAAAAATTACCACATCCAGAAACCATAAAAATACTATAAAGGCCTAACCACCCAAACTAGATTAACCCCACACTACAGTCCATTGAGGAGCCCTGAAGGCGTAGTCATTCTGCACTGGATTTTGAACCACAAGGTCAGCAGCTCTAAACCACCAGCCACTCAGTGAGGAGGAGGAGGAGGAGGAGGAGAAGACACTTTCTACTACCATAGTCTTGGAAACTCACAGGGCAGTTCTATCCGGTTCAATCAGGTTACTATGAGTTGACCCAATGGCAGCGAGGACTTTGGACAGCTCACTGAGGTTCTTAATGATATTTCTGTTTCTACTTCTATTCTGGAAGAACACTAGTAACTGAGAAGAAGTTGAACATTTTTTTTAATAAAAGAGAATTTAACAATTTAGTTATGTTAAGTTTCACAGAAAGTGCATGCTTTCAGTTCTGATCAAACATCAATAGTTAAGTACTCAGTTATGAGAAAAGTAAACCGATGTGTATTTTAAACTTAATAATGATCTGTTTTTTGCAGTCAAAATTTAGAACTTCAGCCAAACAGAATCAACCATGGCTGCACAGAGAGATATAAACAGCATTAAAGGTGCCATCAATGGAAAGGGTAAGCCAATAAGCACTAGATTGGCTGCGTGACCTGGCACACAGCGGCATGAACAAAACGAGAAGAGCACACTGAGAGGAGGAAGGACAGAAGCGTTTGACCAGATGTGCACCAGCCCTGAAACGGGGATCTAGGAGAAAGTTAACTTCCTCCTCCGAAGCCAAGAGCGAAGCGCTTGGAAGTGAAGGAAAATAAGGTCATCTGAGAGCCATTTTCTATGTGAAAAGTTAAATCTCACCACTTCCGGGCAGGGCTCTTCTGAAAAGACACCAACATCCACCATCCCAGCGCAATTTTCTTCAAACATGACACAGACGAAAACACAGCATGCCCACCCCTGATCTGACGGCCACATACAAGTCATCTTTGCTGGATGTTTGAGAGCAATCATCTTTTCCCTGTAATCATCTTGTGTCTGAGTTATGAATTTTCATGTCCAATAACTTAATTCCTCGGATGAGAAGCCCGTCGATAAGAGAATATACAGGAGGTGAACTCTATTATGTATTATTTTTAAAGCACTGTCACCAGCTACTAGAATATAAGGTGCCTGCGGTGTCCAAATGGAAAACAACTCTTATTTCGTATGTGCTACATCAAAATAAAGGCGCCCTGGTAGCACTACGGGTTAGGTGGTAGGCTTTTAGCCTCCAGGCTGGAGGTTGAAACCCACCATTCACTCTATGGGAAAGCAATGAGGTTGCCTGCTCACATAAAGACTTCTAGTCCTGGAAACCCTATCTGGGTCGCTGCCAGTCAGAATCGACAGATGGCAGCAGGTTTGGGTTTCTTGCCTTCTTTCCTTTCAATCAGAAATATACCTCTGGCCCCTACCCACTAAACCCAGCTGCTGTCAATCAATTCCAACTCATGGAGAGCCCACGTGTGTGAGAGCAGAACTGTGCTCCGGAAGTTCTCAATGGCTCAGCTTTCTGGAGTAGGTCATCAGGCCTTCTGGGTGAACTCAATTCCCCAACGTTACAGTCAATGGTTGCGTGTGCTAATGGTTCAAGCCCTCAAGGGGTTACAGTCATATAATCCCAAAAGAGTGGTGTAAAGGGCATTCTGGTTTCAAGAAATCTGCGCCCAGATAGGGTTTCCCACCATCAGATTAGAAATCAGAATGAACCCAAAAAGGAACACAGCTAGCTTCTCCAATGGGTTTACCCTTTGATTACAATCATAATATGGTGTTGGCCATGCACCTCATCGTTGAAAGAATCTTTTTTAGAAAGATTTCACCCTTGAGAAGGAAAGGCCTAGATTTAAATCAGGCCACACTTTCATCATCGATGTCCTTTATTCTCTGGCACAAGAACTAAACATTTGGCAACAGGCAGACGGAAAAGCCAGAGATAACAATTTTGCCGAAACGCCTTCTTCTTGGGGGACTTTCAGTAACTGTACAGCACAGGTTTGTCTTGTGCTGTATAATGCACAATGCCTCTCAATATTGTGCATGGTCATTGGAAATTTCTTACAAGAACCTTGTCCTGGCGTGTTTTGTTTTAAGGCATTTTTTGCAAAAAATGTAGTACAAGGTTTTTGTTACAAAGTTGTTTACACTAGAAGAACCTTGAAGATATCTAAATGAATCCTAGATTGGTCAAGTCTATTGATGTAATCACACATAAACACTTATTAAAACTGATGAAACAGATATGAACAACTTTTGAATTTAAAAAATTAATTATAGACTCACAGGCAGTTGTAAAAAAGTTGTGATTCTTATGGGAAATGGATGGATAGATGGCAGCTTTGAACCTCTTCTAACTTCACAAGGAGAACAATCATTACCAACAAACAGCCCAAGGCCAATTCCAATGAAGCAGATGTCAAACATACTGCCGCGCTCCAATCTTTTTACCAACTCAGAATCCAGCCACCCTCCCTTGGCTATAGCTACACACAGCTCACAGACCATAGTTAGGGAATTTATTAGGGAAGCAATAGGTTATAATTCAGAATCAGAAATAACTCAAGATACAGTTCTTCAATCAGGACAGTCTCTTTTCAGCTGTACTCACAAGCTGGGCTCTCTTGGGCCATTAGACAATTGGCCTGACCTCTGTCATGCGTGGGCAAATGTTATAAAGTTCTCAGTGGCACCAATAAGTGCCCAAGGGCACTGCACTCCAAGTCAGCAAGAACAGCTCCATGGACAATTGCCCTGAGGCACACTACTCCCTAAGAAGCCTCCTATCCAAAGGTTCTCTAGCTCCATTGGTCAGCACACCTTATTCTGTGGACTGGGTAGCCAGTCTAAATGTCACACCAGCCTCCTGGTTCTGCTATTACCACTTTTCACCTGATTTTACACCATCTCCAGGGTCACAGCTTTTTCTCTGTCATTAGAATCTAGGAGGTTCTCAGCTCAGGGAACCAAAGTCCAAACAATATGCATGACTCCTACTTCTTCTGGACAGTAATGAGGCCCCCTGTCTGCCAATGGAATGACTCGTTTTGAACCTCACGGGGTAGCAAAATTGACCAAATCCCTTGTTGGGGTTCCACACACCCGATATACATGGTCCTGGCCCTACAAGGGTGCCAGGCAGCCTTTTTTGTATTATCAGTAAATTATCCAATCTCCTAAGTGGGCCACAAGTGCCTCAATTGCATAGTTATTTGGTGGGAATTACAAAACCATAGTGAGAAAACAATCCATTGCATCACAATCCCCTTCATCCAGTTTCTCTCATTCGTAGCGTATTATCAGAAAACAGGAAGCTAACATTTGGCACAATAAAATTAACCAGAACCAGAGCTCACTTAGTTTTATGGATGCAACTGTGTCCCCACAGAATGTGGCTGCGCCATGATTCTCAGTGGTTTAGCAGCTATGTAATGTATGTAACAAATTAAATACATTAATTTGTATTTATGCAATGGCATAATCATCCTGCATGATGGAATCTGATGTGATCAGTCAATCCATCCTAAGGGGTATAGGGAGAGTTGCAACACATTTACACAGGTCACAACCCTGATCCAATGTAACAAGAATGTCCCTGGAATGTGGTCTGCATCACTTTTTATTTTACAAGAGATAATGGGGGAGAAGTGAGCAAAGAAGAGGGATCTATTACTACCACCAAGAAAGAAAAGCCAGAAGTGAGGTGTAGCCTTTAGACGCAGAGTACCTGTGCAGGGAACCTCCTAGACCCAGAGAAAGGCTGATGCCAAGATACATGGAGATCCCCCAGAAAAATGGGTTCACAAATGCTGAAAGAAGATATGAACCTTCCTCCTAAACCGTCAACCAACAGAGCAAGAGAGTCTTCCTCTAGACCTAGTGTCTTGAATTTGTATTTCTGGCCTCCTAAACTTTGAGGGAATAAATTGCTTTGTTGAAGCCATCTACTTGGAATATATATCCACAAATATATATAGTTTTGACACAGTATATTTGTACATGGGTATTTATCTTTACTGCAAATATGTACATGAATGTGGTGGAACATACACTGGGCAAAGTTATGAAAATTTCTTAGAAATAACCAAAAACCTTGAGGGAATGAGTGCTTGTGCCTAGGGGCTCAGGTTCCTAGTCTCAGGGGTCAACTGGCATAACACAGTCACAAAGACAATGGTCTACAGCCTACTTTGGTAAATAGTGACCAAGATCTTAAAAGCTCATGACAGGTCATCTAAGGTATAACCCCTTGTCTAGATTAAAGAACAATGAAGAAGATGGAAGGTACGTGGAACTAATTAGTCCAATGGACTGATGAATCACAAGAACACCAATCTCTATGACCCTGAGACAAGATAAATCAAATGATGCCAGGTTACCAGTTCCAACTGCTCTGAAAGGGATCACATTAGATAGGCCTGGATAAAGTGGGGGAGGGGGTGTGTGGAACAGAACTCATAATTATAAAGGAGACCAGCCTTACTGGTCATATAGAGACTGGGGGGACCCCCAAGATTTCAGTCCTTCATCACTTTTCAAGTCTAGAAATAAAGTCCCCCTATGGCTCAATTCTCAGCCTAACAAGAGACTAACCCACAAGGGAAGCAACAACATGAGTGAGGTTACACACCCTAGCAATCATTTAAGATCAAAAAGTCAATATCTACTCAAGAACAAAGTTCTGAAGTGTTAGGAAAGGAGAAATGGAAACAGGAGACACAGGGAAGAAGCTGGATAATGGTACAAACTGTGGGTTTGAATGGCTGAATGGAAAACTGATTGCTCTGTAATCCTTCACCCAGATCACAAAAAGTTAAAAATTATCAATTAAAAAATAAGCTATTAAAGCCATCCACTTATGCTATCTCTGATACAGCAGCACAAGATAACTAAGACATTGGATTTCTCCAATTTTTACATGAACTTGTGTGTGTTGGGTATTGTACTGTTGAACTTTATCCCATGCATGTACTAATAGAATCACCATCATGCATTAGATACAGAATGGCTCCATCACTACAGATGAGCCACAGGGATCCTTTTGCAGTACCAGAAATGTTCTATCTCTTGACCAGTGATAGTTACCCAGGTTATAAAAATCAGTTATCCACCTAGGATGTATGTAACTTAGAACATGACTCAGGCCTGAATTTCAAAAGAACGATGATGAAGTTCTACTGGTTGACATGAACACAAGTTCGTGGCACAATGGGTTAAAGAAAGTTACAAATGTAGTTATAGAATTACACGCTATAAATTATATTTGTAGGATGAACTCATTTTTAAATCATTTATGTCTCCAGTTACCTAGAAAAGGAGCCTGGTTGTGTAATGGGTTTTGTGTTGGGCTGCTAATCACAAGATCCTCAATTTTGACCTACCAGCTGCGCCACCATGGCTTGCTGTCCCCGTAAAGATTTAAAATCCTGAAAAGCCACAGGAGTAGTTCTACTCTCCCCCACAGCGTCGCTATGGGTCGGCATCTACTTCATGGTAGTGGGTTTTAGGTACCCAAGAAAAAAAATTCATCAAAAGTTCATTTTCTTCTCAAGTATTTTATTTTGTTATATTGCAATGAGAGTGAATGGTTTTGATAAACCCAAACCCACTGTCATCTAATCAATTCCAACTCAGAAACCTAAACAAGTTTTCCAGGCCCGTCCATCTTTACAGGAGCAGCCAGCCTCATCTTTCTTCTTTAGAGCAGCTGGTAGATTTAAACCACCAACCTTGTTGCTAAACAGTCCAATAGGGCTTCTTTACTTGAATAAAACAGAAGTGCAGGGGTATCTGGAAGAGGGAATCTGTTATCATCACTTACTGTATTCTTAAATTTCTCCACGTGAAAAAGTTAATCATTTTTGTCACTCCCCTTAAACACCTCAATCAACCTTATAATAAAGTAGCCTTAAGCAAAGCTGCACTTGAAAAGGCATTCCCATGAAGCTTCGTGTATTAGGATGTGTGAATTTGTGAAAGGAATCGGAGGCAGTGGATCCAGATTGTATTTAAGGCTAATGGTTCCTCTTAACACTTTACAAAAGAGATTATGAGCTACAATCTCCCAATGAAGCTTTTACCGAGCTCTGACCACGTACTAAAATTAATCAACAGGGTTCCCAGGACCTCAACAGATCCTGCGCTACACAAGGTCAATACAATGAGCCTCATTCTTATACACCTGGGAGAGCAAAGTTCTGGATGTTTAGAAAAGAGTAACCAACCATTTGAGCATGCCGGTGGGAAGGGGAAAGGATTCTGGAGACAGCATGATGCTGGAGCTGGTCCTTGAAGGCTTCTATCTGGACTTGTGCCGGGAACGAAAGACAGGGTGGAGAGAGGAGATAAGGTACTGCAGTTACAGAGTGAGAACTTGTAGCCACAGGACCTTTGAGAACCTGCTGGAGATCAAGTTGAGGTAAGAGAGCTGCAAAGGAAAGTGATGATGGAAATAATCTTGAATACAAGGAGTGAAGTTTGGGCTGTATTATCCTATATATAGCAGGACACTCAAGGGTTTTGAAGCAGCAGACTCCATGGAAGCAGTGTCAAAGGTGAGTTTAAATGGAGAGAAGGAACGAGAAGATGAATTACTGAGCACTCAATAAGACACCCAGTGAAACTAAATGAAGGTTGAATAGGAGCAGCAGCAGGTTATAACAGAAAAAGATAGATTAATACATTTTATTTGCATTTTTAAAGCCATATAGATATATTGTATATAATCCACAGCATTTTTTGTTCAACATTATGAAGGGGTACCTAAAAGACCTGGGACATTTTTTTCAAAACTATGCATTTAAATTTTTTTACAAAACAACTTTATCACCTTCAAAGTACCCTAATTACACGTAATTTGTCAAATCTGCGATTCCATTCTAGGAAGCATTTTTCAAACTCATCTGTTTGGATGGGTGATAGCAACTCCCTCGTCTTTTTCTTCACCTTTTCAACACTGTCAAATCACTGTCCTTTTTCATTCATGGAAACAAAAAGAAGTCACAAGGCTCGAGGTCAGGTGAGTCAGGAGTGTGGGGCGAGAAAGGCATGCTGTTTTTTGCCAAAAGTTGGCACACTGAGATGGTTGCATTGTCATGCTGGCAAAAACCAGTCCCCCGTCTGCCACAAATCAGGCACATTGTTTTTGTCGCACACTGTTACACAATCTTTTCAGAACTTCTAAATAGAAAGCTTGACTATCAGTCTGACCTGATAGAATGAACTCCGAATGCACTATCCCCCTCACATCATAAAAACAAATGGGCATTGTCTTGATCTTTCATTTCACTTTATGAACTTCTGTTGGGCAAGGTGACGATGACATCTTCCACTGGCATGTTTGCTTTCAGGGTCATAAAAATAGCTCCAAGCCTCATCACCAGCAATGACCTTGGGGAATAAAAGTCTGGGTCGATTCGTAGCTGTTCTTTCAAAGCATGGCATGTTTCCATCCGATGTTCTTTTACCTGCCTAGTCAGAACCCGAGGCACAAATTTCCCAGCGACCCTTCTCATTTGCAAATCTTCCCTTAAAATTCGCTGAACCTTGTTCCAAGATAATCCAGGTAACTTCCTCATCTCTTCCATGGTCCGTAGTTGGTCTTCGAGCACATGTGCATGAATTTTGTCAACATTTTCATCTGTTTGGGAAGCTGTTGGGCCTCCAGAGTGAGGTTTGTCATCAATCAACTTTTCACGTTTTCTGAGAGGAGAAAAACACTCATACATTTAGTTTTTCACATAGCACTGTCCTTGTTAGCTGCATTCAACATCACAATAGTTTCTGTGGCATTTTTTCCCAAGCAGGAAACAAAATATCATACCTACATGCTGCTCTCTTAAATCAACCATCACAAACATTGAAGCTCAAATGAAACAGCTTTTTGTATATAATCCACAGCATTTTTTGTTCAACATTATGGGGGGGTACCTAAAAAACCCGGAAATTTTTTTTCAAAGCTATGCATTAAAATTTTTTTTACAAAACAACCTTATCACCTTAAAAGTATCCTCCATTACACTTAATTTAAGTGTATTGGATTCCATTCTTGGGCTCTGACCAGAGAGAGCCTTCCCAGGCGACACCACTGGGTGCACTAACTCACAGTTGCTGGATGCTTGCCTAGTGGGAAAAATGTGTACTACGGAAGCTCCCCCCAGCGGAGCATTTTTCCAGTTTGGGGGAGGGGGTGGGGGCGGGTAACCCCTCATATTCTTGAGATTTATCCACAATGAAACATGTAGCTCTTGTTATTTCATTTGAATTGCTTGCTTTATAAAGTTCCATTGAATGAGTATTCCACACTTGCTTATCCATATCCTGTGCTAGGAGATTTAAGTTATTTCCAAGTGTTTTGTTCTAACAATGAATATTGCAGGGATACAAATGTATGAGGCTTCTTATCTTCTAAAGTGATTGTTTCATATTATACTCTCATCCATGACACATGAATTCAGATTTTACATGTCCTTTCAGATGCTTAGCAAAAACTACTTACTTTTAGTCAATCTGATGGGTATGGAAGGTATATTCTTTTCTTGCCGTGGGTTGAGTTTATGTTTCCAGCATCCATAAATACTTTCAGAGTATAAATCATGAAGTAGGATGTGGGAAGTAAGGGAAAGAAAGAAAACTATGAAGTTTTCTGCCATGTAAGATGTATTAGTTAGAAATGAATATGGCTGACTCAGCTGCCCACCCAAAATGGTGGCCCAAATAGACAAGGGCTTACTTGTGTGAGAAACTGAGGAAAGCGGTCCAGAGCTGACCAGGCAGCTCCACCACCCTTGAGGACCCAGACTCCTTCTACCCTTACATCCTCCCATCTTCAAGGTCACCACAGGGTCTGAGATGGAATCTAAATCTCTGGTCATCAAGCACATGTGAAGGGTCGGCAAATAAAAGCTAGACTCTCCAAGCTGAACAACTTCCTTTTGTTTTAAATCATGATAAGTACACACCTGTAACAGAGTAGATGGCATTTCAACAATATTCCTATATGCTGGTCGTTGCTACTGACCTTAATTCCGCTCATAACGTTTGTACATTTTCATTTTGATGAGCTACACAATCCTCCTACACAACACCCACTGGTCTGATCGTAGGCACATGTCAATAAATAGCAAGCTGCAAGTCAATCAGGGTAATAAGGTTTACTGTTACTGTTTTGTTTGCTTTATTGTGGTAATGTGTAAAAGATAAAAAGTTAAAAAGATGCTGCTACTAGTGTAAGATAAGACAAAATAATAATTTATAAATTATCAAGGGTTCATGAGGGAGCGGGGAACGGGGAGGGAGGGGGGAAAATGAGGAGCTAATGCCAGGGCCTTAAGTGGAGAACAAATGTTTTGAGAATGATGAGGGCAATGAATGTACAAATGTGCTTTATACAATTGATGTATGTATGGATTGTGATAAGAGTTGTATGAGCCCCTAATAAAATGATTTTTTTAAAGAAAATTTGAAACAAAGAAAATAAAAATAGGAAGATAACCTTTTATAAAAGAGATGCTGTTACTAAGGAAAAATAAATGTATAATAGGAGGCAACATTAATCGCCCTCATACATTATGTGATTGGTAAGAGACAGAACACAAAAACAAATGGGAAGAAAAGAAATCAGAGATCAAAAGGCAAAGGTCAGTGCAGACATACAGGGAGGAAAAAAAAGATTCTTCAGCATAATGGCATCAGATGAAGTCATCGGATGATTACTAGCCCAAGGAAAGACCATTGAGCAACACGAGGGTGAGGATACCAGAAGAGTCATGGTTATACAGGAAGGGGTAATAGGAAAAGTTAGTCCAGGCAGTAAAGATACTGAGAGCATTCATGCCGAGAAGGAAGAAGTCTGGATCCAAAATTCCAGGGAGCAAACTCAGTCAGCGCCAAAAGGGTAGTTAGGCGGGGTACCAGTAACCACCCTTGCTCTCTGTCACTTTCACTATTAAAATTCCCACTTTTTTCAACTACAAAGTTTATCTGCTTGAGGGAAGTCTATGCCCCTTCCAAACTTCCTACTGTAAAGCATGACAATTCTAAGCCTCTGAAGAAACCCCATTCCTCTTGCGATTCAATAGCTTAGGCAAGGACATGTGATGTAACCCTGGCCCACGGGACCCCAAAGCTAACATGCTGTGAATGGCAGGGAAGAGAAGAATATGCTTACTTACCGCCAAGATCACCAACCCATACAGCAGTCAGCAGTATCAGGACGGTAGACAGGCTCAGGGGGGAGGAGTAACACTGAATCTGTGGGGAGCATGGTTCTAAACTGACACATTAATGTCAACGAGTGAGGTCCTCAATGGCCTAAGACAACAGTTGGAGAAAGATAGAAAAGGCAGAGGCAAAGGCAAAGGCAAAATGAACTAAGATGGACATAAAAACATGAGAAAATAGAGGTAGTAAATGTGGCTTACTTCTAGAAAGTTATCAGTCAAGGAAACAAAAGCAATGGAATAGCAGGGTAACCAAAAAGCAAAATCAAGGGGCTTGGTGTTTGTTTGGGGCAGAAATTGGAGGCAATTTACTGGGCGAGTGGAGAAAGTTATAAAGAAGGGGAGATTGAGAACACAATAACTTGGAACAAGATACTAGGGGATGGGTAACAAGAGCCCTTAGGAAGCCAGCTTTAGATGGAATGACACTGGACCGACACACTTCAATCTCTGAGAGACGGGGGAAGGGGGATACTGGTAACTCTAGGGCCTATGTGGAGTCCTTGGTAGCCTTTTTTTTTTTTCTTTTGACGCTACCAAAAATGTTAAGGGTCAAGAAAGGTCTGACTTTCAAAGAACCACCCATTGAAAACCCCGCGGAGCACCGGTTCCTTCTGGCACTCACGAGGTAGCCGCGAGTCGAGGCACCTCGCAGCCAGTGGGGAACTAGCAGAGGCTGTGACAGAGGAGTCGAAGGAGGCCTTCCTCTGCTCTAGATAAAAGAGGAATGTGAGAAAACAAGTCTGTGGACGCCATCTGTATCCTTGGAGAAAATAGTAAAGGTGATAGAAAATGGGAGCAAGGATAAGCTTTGGATCAGTTAACAAAAAACCTTCCAAGCAACATCCATGGTTCTGCTAATAGTAAAATAATATATCTGTAAGGGAGCCAATCATTGCAGTACTGTCCTTCACGGAGACATAAGCAGGCTCTGTGTTGACTCAGCGTGGGGGCAGGAGTGGAGCACTCCAGAGAATAAGGAAGAGGAATTCCTGGGCAGCTGGCACTGTCGTCCAAGGACAGAGGGAAGACATGAAGAAAGTGGGGGCAGCACGGCTAGAGAGGCTGAGAGATCACAGTAAGGTCCTAGGGGAGTCCTGGTCTAGGGTGTGGCCACGGGGTTGGCGTGAGACGCTGATGTAAAGGGAAAGGTCAGTGACATGCAGGAGGTGGAAGACAGTGAATGAGGGCGCCAGGTGGGTCTCCCAGGTGGGCAGGGTCTCCTCCAGTATGCTGAGGGTACCAGCAGGCCAGGAGCTCCCTCCATGGTGAACTGGAACTGAAAGCCGATGCCTGCCAGACCTCGCCAAGCTTCATAAACTTTCTTTGTTGTTGTTCTTTCCCCCTTTGTTTTTCCAAACATGTACTGAATCTTAAAAGGTCAATGGAATTTGTTCCTCTAGGGCCTGGAGTCTAGGCCAAGGATGGGGAAGGTATAAAGCCTACGAATTCACCAATACCAGGTAAAGTCACCCACTACACCAATGCAGTTCCAGCCATCACAGGAGGGGTGAGTTAATTAAATGTTTAACTAGCATGGCTGGCCCGAAAATGTTATAAATATCCAAATGGCCCTTGACAGAAAAAAAGTCAGCCCACCTGCCTCCATCCCATTTCTTGGCCCCACCCCCATCCCCCAATGTGGGCAGCGAATTTCATGCAAATACCCTCTTATGTATGTGCACAAAATATGGCCCTAAATTCTGGAGTAACAGTGGTAAGGTCCTAACTGATTTACAAGTGGCCCAGGAGAATGAAAATGAGAAAAGTTAAGACACATCAAATCAAACACATCTAAGATATTTCTTAAAGCTCCTTCTTCCCTTTCCCAGCTCCCTTCTTTCAATTCCTACCACCACCCACCAGCTTCAGGTAGCAATGATCGCTTCTTGCCTAGTTTACAGCAATCGCTCCTACCTAGCCTGCCTACCTCTGGCTGTCCCCACTCAAACCAACCCATCCACAGCTACCAATTAATCTTCCTGGAGCTGCGCTGTGATCACGTCACTCTCCTCTGTGTAAAGGTCTCGGTGATTCATCCTCTCCTAGAGGACTGTCTTTCAGAAGGAACTCTTACAGCCCCTTGTGCTATGAGATGGATCACAGGGTTCCCATCACGAAAATTAAATCATGACAATCTGTTCTCCCACTGCAGAAAGCAGGGGTTGGGAGTGTGGGGATGGGGGTGGGTAATGGATACGTTTTCTCCCACTTTAAGTTCCCCTCCCTTCAAATTTCCCTAACTTTTGGCACCGCTCTACCATCTAGCAGAAAAGACATCTAATCTAGCTTAAAATAATAGTTATTTAAAGTGTAAACAGATCATTACTTGGAATTCCTCTTCCAGCAAAGCCCGAGAACAAATCATCCATGGTAAAAATTTGTGGTTGTGTTCAAGGCCCTCCCATATTTTGACCTCAACTTTGCTTGCCAACTTTACTTCACATAGTCTGAACGCCATGTAAGCTGTGCGGCTTCATAGTCATTTGAAGTCACCTTTATTCATGCTTCTCTCTGTAACACATAACACAATCAGAGAGAATAGACCTGTTTCATAAGGGCCACACTTTACCTGATCTAGGCACTTTGGGCACCACCAAAAATTATGTCATTTCCCCCCCCACCCCACCCACCTACCCCAGGCTCAAATAACCTTCCTTAACAATGTCTCAAGAGATTCTTTTACCTCTAACCTTCTAAGGCAGACAATGGGATTATACTAGGGCACAGTATGGAACAAGCTATACCAAATTGTCAAGGATTTTATCTTGCTTACATCCACAAGCAATGTTCATGGGAGCAGTCAAGAGATCAAAAGACATGTCGCATTGGTTAAATCTGCTGCAGACAATCTCTGTAGAGCATTAAAAAGCAAGGATATTACTTTGAGGACTACGGTGCGCCTGACCCAAGTAGTTCCAATCACGTCACATACATGTGAAAGCTGGACCCTGAATAAGGAAGCCTGAAGAAGTCCTGATGTTTTGGATCGAAAGCACCATGGACTGCCAAAGGGACAAAGGAATCTGTCGTAGAAGTACAGCCAGAGTGCTCCTTAGCGGCAAGGAGGGTGAGACTTTGTCTTACATACTCTGGACATGTGCTCAGGAGAGGCTAGTCCCTAGAGAAGGACATCATGCTTGGTAAGGTAGAGGGGCAGTGAAAAAGAGAAAGGCCTTCAAAGAGATGAACTGACCCCGTGACTGCAAAAACGGACGAAGCATGGGAACAATTGTGAGGATGGCGCAGGACTGGGTGGTGTTTCGTTCCGTTGTGTATGAGGTCGCTATGAGTCGAACCAGACTCAACAGCAGCTAACAACAGCAACTCTGACAGCATACCACATTTATTAGACAGTGAATAGAAGCAGATTGCTAACTGTTGTTGAGTTGGCTCAACACATAATGACCCCATACATATTGGGATGGAATGCTGCCTGCTTTTGTGCCATCTCCGTGATTAACGGTAGATTGGACTTTGGGGACCCAGGGGTATTATGGGCTGGGTTTTGTGTTTTGTTTTGACATCACTAAGCCTTTCTTCCTAATCTTAGTCTAGAAGTTTCTCTGAAACCTTCTAAGTATCAAAAAAGCATGCAAGCTTCCGTTGTGGGACAGGTAAGGTAGCTGCACATGAGGTATAAAGGTTGTATATCAAACTCAATTCTACCACATGGAAGGTAAGAATTACACCATTGCACAACTACTTCCCTCTCTATGTAAGTATAGACTTATGCACAACTAAGACCTGGGTAATGAAGATATTTCTAAATGCAGCTGACTCAACCCTCCGGAAAAGAACGTGTTCTACTCATGGCCAAGAATAACGAGAGCCATATTGTGTAACTCCTATCTAAACCCTTCACTTCTTTCATTTCCCAGATCTATATGGAGCTGTGGGTTAGGTGCTGACCTGCTAACCACAAGGACAATTCAATCAAACCCATCAGCTTCTCATCAGGACAAAGATGAGGCTGTCTGCTCCTGTAAAGATTTACAGTCTCCGAAACTCTATTTAGAGTGGCTTTGAGTTGGAATTGACTCAATTGCAGTGAGTGTAGCCTTTATAAGGAACCCTGGTGGTGTAGTGGTTACACATTGGGCTGCCATCCTCATGGTCACCAGTTCAAAACTGCTAGCAGGTCCTCGGGAGAAAGACTGGGCTTTCTACTCCCATAAACAGTTACAGTCCCAGAAACCCACAGGGGTTGCTATGAGTCCATATTGACTCAATGGCAGTTTGGTTTTTTTGGTTTATATCCTTCATAAGAAGCCCTGGTAGCACAAAGATTAAGCACTGGGCTGCTGACCAACAGATCAGTGGTTTAAACTCATGAACTGCTCCTCAAAAAGAGAAAGGTAGCAGCCTACATTCATAGGGATTTCAGGAAATGCTACAGAGCAGTCTGCACTGTCCTATAGGGTCCCTATGCATCTCAACTGACAAGACTGTACATCACAACAACCAGCTCTTCTCCATCCTATGATAATCTACATAATGCCACATTGATCTTCATTAGAATAATAACTCTGGTTTCAGGTTTCATCTCTTTACAGCGAATTCCGAGTCTCTGAAATGTTATCTGAACTATCTATGAGAAATATCACAACTGGATGGCTTTAACAGACATGTATTTTCTCACCATCTAAGAGGATAAACGTCCAAATTCAGGATGAAGGTATCATAGGAAGGCTTTTTCTCTGTCAGCCCTTGCCACCTATTCCCCCCCTTGGTCTATGAGTTTCTCAGTTCAGAGATATGGGGTCCAAAGAACGTGTTCCACTCCCAGCTCTTCTTTCTTGGTTGTAAGAGGTCCCTCCAATATTCTCACAGTTGTTTAATCTCTCTTACACGTCAAGAGAGATGGACTCAAAGCATATCACCTAATCCTGAGATTATATCCGGCTACTAATCATACCTCACTAACATTTTACCCAAACCTATTGCTATTCGGACTCACAGCAACCCTGTGTAGGATTCCCAAAACAAGTAAATCTCTACGGCAGAAGACAGCCTCATCTTTTTCTTGTGAAGCAGCTGGCGAGTTTGCTTGCATTTAGCAGTCCAATGCTTATCCCACAAAACCATCAGAGTTACCATTTACAACATCTAGAATAATTGCAGAGCCCTAGTGGTATAATAGTAGGTTGTCCATGGGGCTGTTAATCACAAGGTTAGCAGTTCAGAACCACTAGCTGCTCCTTGGGGAAAAGATGAGGCTTTCAACTCTCAAAGATTTACAGTCTTGGAAACCCACAGGAGCAGTTCCATTCTGTCCTACAGTTCCATTCTGTCCTATAGGATTGCTACGAGTCAGAATAGACTGATGGCAGTGGGTCTGTGAGTTCAGATCACATCAGACCACAAACTGGAAGATACTCACCTATCCCTAGAATCATGGCTTAGCCACAGTGATGCTTATTTTGGTCTGATTCGATCCAAACCATGGCAGATGCTCACTTAGGTAGGGTAAATGCTGAGTACAGACGTTTCTGTGTTTCTATGGTTCTGGCCATCTTTCTCCCTATTAGGCTGCAAGTTTTCTCTGAAACCTTTGAGGCCAGAAATTTTACAGAATCCTGTTTCATTTTGTTTTTAATTTTTGAAAGAAAACACAGTATATCACATATTTCATAACATCTCTAGTGGAACTAGACCAACAACACATAATCAAACAAATTCCTATTTTTACAGCAAAACATATGAACATGACTATTAAGATAAAGATCATAAATAGCTTTATGTCAGTTGGGTAATATTTTGTCATCAAATGAGCTACACACACGCGCGCACACGCATACCAGTTGCTATTCAAATTTCACAACTGCAGTAAGAGTCTGTCGGCCCATATGACAAATATCTATCAACGTAATGCCGAAGCTTAAGCAGAGAGCATGGATACTCGTCCCTTTGCAAAAATAAGAGAGCCCTGCTGGAAAGGCTGTCTACTCTCTGTAGATCTAAGGCCAACCCTGGGTAGAAGAAGCTTCCAGAATCAATAGAACTTCACAGTATGTTCCCGCTTAGGTGTTTCAATGTACTGGTGAAAGTGCTATACAAGAGCAATTGCTCACCATGGCCTATCTTTACTGTGGTGGCCCAGAGGTTTATGATTTAACCAAGGTATGCCACTTTCCTGGGCTACACTCTCACGCCGACATGTCTAGTGCGAAAGAACACCGCCCTCTTGTTCACATGGTCAGGGCCGACAGATCGAGGCACCGTGAACCAGACAAGCATGTACATGCCAGGGAGGCCTAGCCTACTGACTTAGGCTTAAAAGACACAACAGATTGAACTGCAGTCTGTTCATCCAGTTACCTCATTCCAGAACAACCCCACCCCAGAAGGCCCCTATAGTCTAAATTGGCTACTCCCCACCAAAAGGACATAAGCATTCACGAGCTCCCTGAGACCTAGTTTGGCCCTCTGGGAAAGCTAACCCATTGTTTCATAAGCAGCAAGTTCATTGTCAGGGAAAACACAAAGAATTAAAACAAACAAAAAAAACAGGAAGTGAGCAGAAATGCAGCATAAAAATGATCATATGCACACCCACGGATGTAAATGAGGTCATTTGAATATTCAATTATTGAAACGCATCAGTAAAGAAAACAGCCTGCCATCAGTAAAAACAGTTATTAAATAGTTGTGTCAGATTTGTGTGTATGATATCAGTTATATTCCCACAGATTGGGGTTCAGCACAGGATACACCTGTCTCTAGCAGTATGGAGAAAACATGGAACAATATTGAAAAGAGAGTGAAACTGAATCCCTCCTTGAACAAGGTGTTACAATCTAATTCCCCTTGGATTCCTACTACAATTCTCCAAAATCTTCACCGTTTTACCACTGAGAGCACAACACTTCTCATTAATAAACAGAGTATGTCAGCTCGATGGTCACTCTCTAGCTCAACGATGTATGAATTCTTAAGTTGCTGAGCACGAGACTGGGATTGGCTGGATCCCTGTAGTCTTCTGATTGAGTGACACCTGAAAATGTCCACATTCTCTCTACACCCTGCCTCCAAAATAGCCCTTCAGGAAAGGGAGCACAAGGTTCCCAACGAATGATTTCTCAGCTCAAATCTCAGCTTCACGGCATCTGAATTCACCTTGGTGGGACAGTTGAATGGCCTTAATGAGAGCATACCTGTCTACGAATTGCATTAACAAGAGATCAGGGTTAACACTATTGCTCTGTATCTATATGCATCTCCAAGGAAACCCATCTAATATTAGAGCCATGCTAAGACACAGATTCAATTCTGGAAGAAATCAGGCAAATAGAATTTAATAAAGCTTTCATGTTTCCTGATGCTGACCATCATCACCATGAAGAATAAACACAATGAGCAAATATGGCTTTGGTTGTTCCCCTTGAATCTTCCTTGGACCATAATGTTGTACTTACAAATAAACATAAACTAGGAGAGACAATGAGAGAGGGTTTGGTTTTGTTTTAGAATCCTCCACTCAACCTTCCCGGCATGGACACAAGATGATAAATAGTCAATAAACCAAAAACCAAACTCAATGCCATTGAGTGGATTCTGACTCATAGCAACTATAAATAACAGTAGAACAGCCCCCATAGGGTTTCCACGGCTGTAAATCTTCATGAAAATACACCTCCACATCTCTCTCCCAGGGGTTCCAGCCACTGGCCTTCTGATTAGCAGTGCATCATGGGGGCTTCTTCTAGTTATTCAATAAGCCCCTTTAACCAGCAAAAGAATTCAAGCAAAAGTTGCCAGTGTCAAGTCAGGTGTGAGTTAAGAATTTCATTAGATGGTAAGCAAAGATTAAACAGTAATCTTGGGTTGGAGATTGTGGGATTCTTTTTCCTCTAAAATTTGACATTCTACTCAGAAGTGACTGTCACATCTCCCAAATGGATCATGAGGCTGGGAGCGGGAATTTTTGTTTTTTCAATTGCATTTAACTTACCTGTCTCAATTCCCAAGACTACAGTAATGATAAGAAGAAATTCTTAGTGTTTCAAAGCACCATGGCAATATATAAGAATTAAAGTCTCAATACACCTGATTCTCTTTCCTCTCTTCTGAAAGAAGAAATGCCCAAAGACTTTTGTTTGCACTATTTCATCCAAAGGTTTGCACCACAAATGGATAGTTGTATTTATTTGGTGTTTCTTCCATCTGTTGTTGTTGTTAGGTACCACTGAGTCAGTTCCCATTCGGTCAGTTCTAACTCACAGCAACCCTATGTACAACAGAGCAAAACACAGCCCAGGCCTGCAGTGTTTGCGCCCATTGTTGCAGCCGCTATGTCAATCCATCTCGATAAAGGTTTTCTTTTTCTTCTGCTAACCCTTTACCAAGCCTGAAGCCCATTTCTCGGGACTGGTCCCTCCTGAAAGAAGCCCTGGGACATAGTAGTTATGTGTGGGCTGCTCACCAAGAAGTCAGCAGTTCTAAACCATCAGCTGCTCCACACAGGGAAGATGAGGCTTTCTAGTCCCTGAAAGATCAACAGTCTTGGAGACCAACAGAGGGCAGTTCTACTTGGTCCTATAGGGTCACTGTGAGTCAGCATTGGCAGTGAGTTTGGTTTTAGTTTTTGGGTCCCTCCTGATGACATGTCTAACGTATGGAATAAAAGTCTCACTACCCCCACTTTTAAGGACCATTCTGTCTATTACTTCTATTCGACCAGCACAGATTGGTTCATATGCTTCTAGCAGTCTGGGGTATATTTAATATTCTTTGCCAACATCATAATTCAAATGCACCAATTCCTCTCCTATCTTCCTTACTCACCTCCTAGTTTCCATATACATAAGAGGTGACTGAAAATAGTATGGCTTGAGTCTGGGGCACCTTAGCCCTCCAAGTGATTTCTTTGTTCCTTCACACTTTAAATACATCGAGTGATTGCTTGATATCTGCTTCCATGAGTGTTCAGTGTGGATCCAAGCGAAATTAAGTTCTTGACAACTTTTTTCATGAATTCCTGATGACAGTTAAGGATCACAGACTTCAGTGGGGATTATACTATGGATTACAGCTTAATGTAGGGAAAACTAGAATCTCACAACTGGGCCAATAGGTAACATCATGATAAGCAGAGGAAAGATCAAAGTTGTTAAGGATCTCCTTTTGCTTGGACCCACAGTCAATGCCCTCAAAAGCAGCAGTCAAGAGATCAAACAATGCACTGTGCTGGGTAAACTTGCTGCACAAACCCTCTTTAAAGTGTTGAGAAGCAAGGATGTTACTTTAAGAGCCTACGGTGTGCTTGACCCACACCTCATGTGCATGTGAACGTCAGACACTGAAGAAAGAAGACTGAAGAATAATCCATGCAAGCACAGTGAAGGATATTTAAAGTACCGTGGACTGCCGAAAGAACGGACGAATCTGTCTTGGGAGACGTGCGGCTAGAATGCTCCTTAGACTCCAGGAAGGCAAGACTTCATCTCAAAAACTTTGGACATGTTAACAAGACAGACCAGTTTCTGGAAAAGGACATCGTGCTTGGTAAAGCAGAGGGGCAGCGGGAAAAGAAAGAATCTCCACAATGCACAGTGGTTGAGAGGATGCGTTCGAACGTGACCAATGAGAGGAAGGCACAGGAACCAGGCAGTGTCTTGTTCGCTATGAGTTGGAACCAAATTGATGGCACCTAACAATCACGACATTGTTCATCTAGCATTACGTAGCTCTTAAGGAAGCCTTTCTGGTTCCCTTTACCAGTGGCATTTCAAACTAAAGGACAATCTTCATCAACCACAACACTGCCAAATAGATTTATAAACCAAAATACACGGAGCAATAATCCCAGCACAAGGGAATAGACCGCCACCTCTCAATGGAGAAAAAAAGAGGCTTCTTACTCCAATAAAGGGTTACAGCCTCAAAAACTCACAGGAAGTTCTACCCTGTCCTATAGGGTCACTGTGAGTCAGCAGCAACTCGATGGCAGTGAGCTTGGCTTTGGCATTCTCAATGGGAAAAAGTATGAGCACACTAGAAAACCACCAGTCCTTTAAAGAGTAAGTCTCATTTATTCCCCCTAAATAAGGTTAGATAGAATAGTGGGTCCCAGATACATGAGTCATTGTGAAGGAAACCTTTTCTGTATTTTGTTTAGGCGGAGCAAATATCTTCTTTTATTAAATACACTAAGCTTAACCAATTGATTCGCTTAGCAAGAGGGTTAGAGAACAGTGTTTGGACTTTGGGACTCTTTAAGAAGTCAGAAAACGTCACACACGATCATGAGAGTTTGTTTGTTAAGGACAGGTCAAAGGTCCGCTTTATCCGCTTCAGCTGGCAAAGACTTCTCTCCCCGGCTCACCTCTGGAGTATGTCTGGATTTCACTCTTCATCGGAGCTGTGGGTGTTGGTGTGGGAAGGAGGGAGAGAC
>NW_022103920.1:82013944-82015242 GCF_000313985.2 Echinops telfairi
AGGTTAAACCTGCTCCGGAAGGCTTCTGAGACTAGAAATCTTTATGCAAACAGACAGCCTCAATCTTCTCTTTCAAAGACTCTGGTGGTTTTGAACTGCCAACTTTGGGGTTAGCAGCCCAACACTGAACCCACTATGCTACCAGAGATCTTTGCCGCAAGGCTTAGAGCTGCCTAAAAAGAAAGAGGGAGTTCTCCATCCCTGAAGATGGAGTCAAAGTCATCATCAACTCAAAGTCCTACCTAGCCAAAAAAAACAACAACAAAAAAACACCCCACTGCCATTGAGTAGATGCTGATTCACAGCGACTTTATAGGGTCCTGGGGTTGTGAATTATTATGGGTGCAGACAGTCCTATCGTTCTACCTCGAGGCGGTTTATGGGCTTGCAGTCGCACGCTCACTCGACATCCTCACCAGGCTTCCAAGGTGCCACCAAGAGGATTAAACCATCAGATGGAGATTGGACTCGATTCCAGTGTCTTCAAAGCAAGACTTCATATATATAGCTTCCCAGATTTATTTATATATAAAAGATTTAGAAAATAAAAACAAAACAATTCCTATAACTGTGCGGGATGTTACTATTCACTGCTCTCCACCAAAAATGTGCTGAAATAGAGAAAACTGTGTCCAAAGCTCTTCCAGGTACAATTGGCCAGTCTGCAGAAAGAAACCGCCCACGGAGATATGTACCTTGACCTTACTGAACTGCAAGAACCTCTGGAGAAGCCTGCTCACTGCCGTTTGTTATCTCCAGTTACTATCCCTGAAAGCTACAGATGCTCACTTCACGAAAATACCTTTCCACAGTCACTGCAAACCAAACTCAGCCATGGCATACCTTATAGGACAGACTAAAACGGTCCCTGTGCGTTTATGAGACTAACTCTTTACGGGAGTAGAAAGCCTCGTTTTTTCTCCCATGGTGCAGGTGGTGGTTCTGAACTACAGACCTTGTGATTTGCAGCACAATGCATAACCCACTACGCTACCAGATGCATATGAGGGAATATACAATGGCTTGGGGCGGGCCCACCTTAGTTCTCCATGTGACTTCCTTGCTCTTCAACATGCTAACGAGGTCTTGTGCAGTAGATGCACCCAATGGCACGCACAGACCTAAATTAATGGTGGATGGTACGATCAGTACGTTGTTTGTTTGGTGTATTAGTCTAGGTACTTTGGAGAAACAAATCCACAGCGACTCATGTATAAGAGAGAGTTCTATGTAAAGAAAAGGTGCATCACGAAAACATCCCAACCCAATGCTGCCCAAACCCACAAGTCCAACATTAA
>NW_022103920.1:82016550-82020730 GCF_000313985.2 Echinops telfairi
TTTCAGAGTAACCCGGAGGATGGCAGTGGTTATGCAAGTTATTTCTAGGTCTCACATCCTTCATCTGCCAAACAAGGAAACCGAACTGAACTCCCTCATCCCTTCCAGCTTTCAAAGTTGCCCTCTTTTATATCTCATGGGCCTTCAATCACCTTCTCCTGAAGCTTAATGATCCACCAAGTTCTGATATCATCTCAGTAAGTCATTCACTATCATGACCACGACAGGAAGAGGTCCTTGAAGTGAGACAGGGGCACAATGAGAAAAACAGTGGTCGATGGTGTTCTGATTCCAAAGGGTGATAATCGCATTCATAAACTCATCTTATAAACAAGGGCTGACTCACAGGGCCATGGCAGCTTAGCCCCAGAACAATCCGCTTTCTACTGGATTATTTAAACAATCTCCAATCTACCAAAGCATTGTGCTTCAGAAGTGTGTGGAATCTGCACTGAAATATTTATGTAAGTGCTTGGGTTCCCAGGCCAGGTCATAAAATCTAGTTACTCTGTGAAAGCCCTGGATGCCAGGGCCAGGGCGCCACAGCAACCACCTAACTTTACCGGACCACACTGGATCTGCTTCCCAGGGACAACACTGAATAAATAACACACCCAAGGTTCTGTGAAAAATACCCCCAAGTACCAACGCACAAAAGTACACATAAGCACATCCTGGTCAAAGGAGCGTTTCTGAGAATCAAAGCGCTGGTGGCAATACTCATGTAAGTCCTTACATGAAACCCAAGCTAGACATGAAAAAATAAACTTCTCAAAAAGGCAAAGTATAAATAACTTAGCACACAAAACACGGAAAAGTTCTTGGCTACTGACAACAAAAGGGGTTAAAGGAAAGAGAGTCAATCAATCAGAACAAGTTTGTTCAGAATTACAGTAGTTATGTAATATGGAATGCAGGACACCAGCAAACACTGTTGAAAGTCAATGCCCAACAACTAAAGTCAAATTACAAAATCATGAGAAACCAAACCTGTTTAAAATAAAAGGTTTCATACCTAGATAAAGCTAAGCCTTCACTCTTACTTAACAGACCAAACTTTTTACATAGGATTGTATCAAAGTCCTTCAATTAGTATTTCCTTATATAATGTTAGGAGCCCTGGTGGTGTAGTGAATTATGTCTTAGGCTGCTAACTACAAGGCCAACAGTTCTAATCCACTGAATCCATCAGGCACTCAGCAGAAGAAAGGTGAGGCTTTCTACTCCCATACAGAGTTAGAGTTTCAGAAACCCACACGGGCAGTTCCACTCTCTCTTTTAGGGCCACTATGAGTTGGAATTGACTATGGCAGTGAGTTTTAGAACATTTAATATTTAAACCCACTAGCATTTAAATCCACTAATGTTAATACTTGCTTAACCAATTACAAACATTAATAATTAATCTACTGGTAGCACAGTAGGTTAGAGCTGAACTGCGAACAAAAAGCCAGGGGTTCAAACTCACCAGCTGCTCCTCAGGAGACAGTTGAAGCCAACGGCTTCCCTCAAGAGGTCCCCAAAGCCCTGTGCGACAGTTCCACTCTGTCCTGCAGAGCCACCAGGCAGAAGGAACCCAACATCAGTACGGAAAAGTAGAGGATCTCAAAAAAGAGGAACACGCTCATCACCATGGATTGAGACAACAGCTGCAACGAAAGACTCGAACCTAGAAACAACTGTCTGCGGATGGCAGGGACCAGGCCGTCCTCCACTCCGTCGTAAAGAAGGGAACAGGGGAAAGTCACCATGAGAACCAGCAGTCCAGCACCTCCCACGCCCGGCCCACATCGATGACCGATGACTGGAGCAGCAGGGAAGGGGACGTGGGGAGGAGGGGAGAAGACGCCTGGGAGCACGGAACTGGGGCTAAGGAACCGACCAAATGCTGCATGAAGAGCTGGCTGCATGGACACACCTGTGTCTTCTCCAGTGGGTGCCTCCCACATTTCTGTAAAAATGAAAACAACTTGAAATAAAAACAATCCCTTACTCAAGTAAAAAGTAAATCATGCTAACTTTATTGTGCCTATGGAATTTAACTTTATAACGCCCCGGATCCAAATGGGGAGAAATATGAGAAGTGAGTACAAAGCCAAGAGTCACAAAAAACTCCAAACTCATTGCCACTGAGTCCATTCTAAGTCCAGGTGAGTCGACAGGGCAGACTACACGACCCCGTGGGTTCCCAAGACTGTAACTTTCTCCTGTGGAGCAGCTGGTGAGCTTGAGGGTAGCAGCCCGATCCATCCGTGACCGCTCCACCACCAGGGCTCCTTCAAAAGTCGCAGAGTAACAGGGGACCTAAAGGGGTTTCCAAAAGTTCGTGGAAAAAAGGGAATTAAAAGATGAAGGCATTTGCAACAGGGTTTTTTATTTGCTTTGTTTGTTTTTGAAGTCGCAGCATGTTTACAGAGAGTTCCTGTCTATCGGGGCTGACACACAAAAGCAGAATACTTTTAGAGCCAGGAAGAAATCCGGGTTACAAGTCTGAAGATGGTTTCGTGTTTGAGACTAAACTTATGGAAACTGTTAAAATTAAACAAGACTGTTGCACAGACACACGCATAAGCATGCTGTTGTTGTCGTCGTTGTTGCTGTTAGGCGCCATCCAGTCGGTTCCAACCCATCGGGACCCCAAGCACAACAGAACAAAACAACCCGGTCCTGCGCCATCCCCACAACTGTCCTAAGCCTGGGCTGGTGACTGCAGCCAGCGTGCGAATCCTCCTCGTGGAGGGGCTTTCTCTTTCTCAGTGCCCCTCGACTTTACCAAGCAAGACGTGCTTCCTGGCCAAAGTGCCCGAGAGAAGTCTCCTCGTCCTGGCCTCCAGGAGCATTCTGGCTATACTTCTCCCCAGAGCTGCTCTTCTTTGGGCCGTCCTTCGTCTTCATTCTTCGCCAGCGCCACAATTCAAACTCCGATTCTTCTTTGGTCTCCCTTATTCAACGTCCAACTTTCACGTGCAATTGAGAATGGAGGTAAGTGGCAATCCCATGGCTTGGGGCAGGTACGTCTTAGTCCTGAAAGTAACCTCCCTGTTTTCAACACTCTAAAGAGGTCTTGGACAACAGATTTGCCCAATGCAATGTGCTGTGTGATCCGTGAATGCTGCTTCCATGAGCATGGATGGTAGATCCAAGCAAGACAAAATGACTGACAACTTTATCTTTTCTTCATTTACCAGGTCGAGTTGTGAGGACTTGGGCTTCTTTACCCGGAGTTGTAATCCATACTGGAGGCTGTGCTCTGGTCTTCACCAGCAAGTGTTCAAGGCTTCCTTACTTTGGGCAAGCACAGTTGTGTCATGTGCATATCACGGGTTACTAATAAGCATATAAGCATCATACTCATCATATGTGTGCACACATACATCTATGCACACAGAGAGACAAAAGATGTTCTACCTTTCCTTTTCCCCATAATTTCTTCAACTTACTTGCAAGTATATAATAATTGGGTATAAAGAAGACTACATTGTCAAACAGAGAAAATAATCCTTGTACTTGTTTTCTTCCACATGGAGGAAGAACAAAAACACACAACCAGGGAGGGGGAATCCACCCAGCACCACATTGTGCTTAGGTCTCCACATCAAAGCCCTGCACTGATGCTCTCCAGGGGTTTAACAAAAGCTCTCTATTAATTCCTGTCTAAATAACCACAAATAAGCATGAACGAGCCACTCCAGATACAAGCGTGCTACGAAAGCTCTAGGAGATCAGACATAACACCCATGCTACATCTTTCAGCTTGAATGGATAAACACTTCCCGTGAGACCTAAAATGTTATCATTATTTTTAAAAGACATAAAAGAGAGTCATTTTATTCAAACAAGCGTGAGCCTACAGAGGGCTTTTGTATAGTTAATAGCAACACTTCTTGGGGGATGCTATTAACTAGATGATAGCACCAAATAACTAAAAGGAAGGACAAGAGCGAATATGGAGGGGGCTCACCCCACCCCACCCCTGGCCATTCTTTTACACTTTCAAAAAAGTTGCTCAGACAAGAGTAACGTCTTAGACTACAATAGTTAAGTGGTACTTGAACAACCCAGGCACGAGAATAATGCACGGGAATCCTCCTCAACAATATTTCATTTGAGTTTAAGATCAACAGAATTTGGCGGGGGGTGGGGGTGGGTGGGGAGTGAACCAAACCTTAGTCGTCCAACC
>NW_022103920.1:82021126-82023060 GCF_000313985.2 Echinops telfairi
TAAATGGCTCGGTGAGCCTCGCCTTTCGAGTTCTCGGGTCTCTTGCTTTGTGATGGTCCTCACTTCTAAGGAGCATTCTGGCTGTACTCCCCACACAAGATTTGTTTGTTCCTACAGTCTGCCCAATATTCTCACTAACACCATAATCCAAGAGCATCCATTCTTCTTACACCTGCTTTATTCACTGTCCAGCTCTCACATGGACATGAGTCAGCTGAAATAGCCTGGCTTGGATCAGGTACACCTCAGTCCTCAAAGCATTATCTTTGTTTTTCAACACTTTAAAAGGTCTTTTGCAGCAGATTTGCCTAATGCAATGCATATTCCATTTCTTGACTGCCGCTTCCGTGGACATTTGACAGCATCAATGGACAACATCTATTTATCATGATGCTGTTGCTTTGGGCTCAGCTGTGAAGAGTTCTGTTTTCTTCATGTTGGAGTATACACCTTTTAGAGTCGAGATGGCAACCTCAGGTCCACAGAGCTCAAGATTTGCCCTGTGTCATGAAATTGCTAATCACACACCTGGCTACCTGGGTCTCTGGGCGCTTGACACGTACACTTTAGCAGAATGAAAACTCAGAATGTATGGATTCCTTGTGCCTGTGTGAAAAATCATCTTTAATATCCCTTAAGAATTAACTGAAATTGGTATAACATTCTAGATGTTGCTCTGATCAGAAAAGACTCTCATGTGGGTCACCTCAGGAGTCTGGGAGCTCGAGTTTTTCATCTGTTTCAACACAATTAATGCTGGACAAATGTGCATTCACAGACAAAACCCTGCAGTATTTCCAGATCTGTGCATTACATCACTCCTCCGGCTCGTACAGAGTTCCTGGGTAGCACAGCTAAGAGGTGCTCCCTGAAGCTTGAAGATTCAAGTCCCTCCGCAGATGCCTCCAAAGCAAGACCTGGAACTATTGGAAACCCAATAGAGCACAGCTCTATCTGTTACATGTGGGGTTGGAATGAGTTAGAGCTGGCTCAGTAGAGGGTCATTACTGTGGTTAGAGACTATGGTAGGGTCAGTGCCAGGATCCCTCAGCCCTGATCTTGTGGGAGTGAGTTTCCCTCAAGTTGATTTCAACTCAGGGTAACTCTATGTGTAGAGAGTAGAACTTTGCCACAGAATATTCTACCAACACATACACCATTAGCTAAATCTATTAACAACATTTTGAAGTCCTAGCACCAGGGTTTCTAGATTACAACCATACCCTTCTTCTTACTTCCCCTACCCTCCCACCCCTCACTTAAAACAACTCTGGGCCTTTTCCAACCCAATATGGCCTGAAGAGGTAGCTTTGCTTCATCACTCTAATAAGCTCTGACAATCCATCTGCAGTTTGAAGCCAGACAGCCAGCCGAAGCTGCTCATTTGTCAGCTCTACCAATGAGTTAGCCCCTCCATTTCCAGGCCAAGTAATTCTTCCCTGGAGTTTCTCTCATGGATAATCATACTAACAGTTTCTCATTTCCTTTCCCTGCAGGAAAGGTTGCTCAGATGTCTGTGTGTCTGTGAGGTTATGACCAGACGTCCAAATCCTCATCTGAAAGTGACTGAGTCCTTTTCTCTTGTTCTCGGTATGAAATCAAACAGACCAGCATTGTCAGAGAGCAGAGTGGGCTCATTAAGAAACAGTCAGGTTGTATCACTGATTCAAAAGCTCACCACTTAGAAGGTAGGATGTTTAAAGACTTGAAGGTAAACAAGCGGCCATCTGGCTCAGAAGCAACAAAGTCCACATGGAAGAAGCACACCAGCCTGTGTGATCACGAGTGTCGAAGGGATCAGTTATCAGGCATCAAAGAACAAAAAATCACATCATTGTGTGCTCACCTCCATGACACGATCGCTGAAGAAAAATGGGTGCATAAGCAATTGTGGCGAAAAAAGCTGATGGTGCCTGGCTATCAAAAGATATAGC
>NW_022103920.1:82024170-82036173 GCF_000313985.2 Echinops telfairi
TTATTTGAACCCCAAAGGGGTCGCGACCCACAGGTTGAGAACCGCTGCAATAGAGGATACATTTATTAAATGATCGAGGCCATGTATACACCATTAAAAGTGTAATAGCATGGACAGCACATATCCCAGGATGACTCTTGCTACATCGTTAAGACATATCATTATAAAAGAGCTCCTGAGCATAACCTTCATGCTAGTCAACAGTCAACAGTGATACAAAGAAAGCTCACCGCTATTGAGTCAATGCCAACTCACAGTAGCCGTGGAAGACAGGGCTGAACTGCCCCTGTGAGTTTCCGAGAGTACTGTATACATCTTTACCGGAGTAGACAGCACCGGCTTTCTCCAGAGGAGTGGCTAGTGGTTTCGAACTGCTGACCTTAAGGATTGCACCCCACAACTCGACCAGCACACCTTACAACAGTGGTAGATGATGTGAAAAACTTCCTTCATCACTGGGACAGGCATTGAAAGATACTCAGAGAAAATGAATGGCTACCACTGGAGCCCCAAAGAGCCCCCCGAAAGTTTTTCTCCAATCAAAACCCCTCTTCCTCTTTTATGGTTCTACTACATCCTCTGCACCAAGAATCACAGTTTTTATGTAGGCAAACACATAATGTTTTGATGTCCAAATACATAGTCACCCAAGCCAAAACACCCTGAGGAATCACCTGGCAGTTTTATACCCACCGGGATCTTCCTAGTCAAACACTTGGGATTAATATTTCTTTTGAAATTTAAACATCTTTAGACATGAAGTTATTGTTTCTTCTCTGCACGGGAGACTGTGGCTGCTTAATTCTTTCTCCATGCAGATGTCAAAATCTTTCATCCGACCAAAATAGCTGTAAAAGTTCTGCACAATTACGAGAATCATTACAGCATGCCAAGAGTCATTTGTATTACTTGAATTCATACAAACACATTTACGAGAGACCCACTTAACCTGAGTGTTTCTTTTCAAAAGGAGGTATTTAGATGAAAGAGTACTCTCACCATTCCAACCATACCATTGAGTATTGCCTGGCCAATTCTCTCACACAGACCCTGGAGGAGAAAAGGAATCCTCTTTACACCACTTCCTACAAATAACAAATAAACTGGCTGTTAGCTGTGGTCGAATTGGCCCCTACTCGCACCAATCCCCTGCACAACAGAAAGAAAGGCTGCCCAGGGACGCTGAGGACCCTGCTCATCTTCCCAACACGCGCAGACTGCAGCAGTGCCTGCAGTGCAAGGGCAGGCACGGAATCAAACCTGGGCCTCGCCTTCACGACAGAGAAGAGCAGTTGAACCTCTGAAGCACCAAGACGCCCTCACCCCCAAATAAACTTCACTTGCCAAAACCAAACTCGCTGTCATTGAGTCAATGCCAATGCGTAGGGATCCTACAGGACAAGTGTTGGGTAGGCACCGATAAGGCTCTCAGCGAACCACCCCTTTTCTGCTCTTCTGCGCAATTTCTACATTCTATGTATTGCAGCAGAGAGAAATGGAGCTTTTTACTCCCATAAAGAGTTATAGTCCCAGAAACTCAGTGGGCAGTTCTACCCTGTTCTATAGGGTCCTTTCCTTATGAGTTGGCATCAACTCCATGGCAGTGAGGTTGGTGTGTCTTAGTTTACATATGCCAGCAGAGAGATGACTGTATGGTTCACCCAGTTTCCCATCTGCTCACTCCATGTATCTGTTGTCATGAAGCGCTGAGGAGCAAAGTATTAGAATGCTCAGTGTCTTTTCTGTGTCCTCTCCTGTATCAAGCGGGGCGTCTTCCTTGTTGTCCCATTGTCTTGTCCTCATGATGCAAATGTTTCTAAAAGAAGGTTTTACTGTTCTATTAGGGTACACAAGAGACCCTTATATCAAACATGATGTACCAAAAACTCAAAATTGAACTCACTGCCAATGAGTCGATTCCATCTCATAGTGACCCTATAGGACAGGGTAGAACTGCTCCTCCTTTTATGGGAGTAAAAACTCTCACCTGTCTCCTGACATCTAACTTAAAGAGGGCATTTATTAACTCTTAAATGGAACAAACACACAGACACATCATGTGGATAAAGGAAGTCATTAGCATGAGGTCACAATGGTGTCCCAGGATTTGCTGGGATACAGAGCTTTTAAACGTCATGGGAGGGCAAAGAACGTGTCACAAAAGCATGATTGGTGGCAGATCAATACATCACCCGTGAGAATACTGAATGAAGAACAGAACCACAATTGGGACACAACCATTCTGTGAGACAGAAGGTTGGCCCAGGGCCTTTGGACCAAGGCGATTAGGGTATAATGGATCGGGCATAACTCATGGTTATTCAACCCCAAGTACCACCCCAAGTAAGGTGATCTCCATCAAGGACACACCCAAGGGAGTCCCCAAGAGAGACTGTCCTCCCTGGTCTGGCTGGAGAGGGAGTGGGAGAATTCCCCCTTATAATGCCCATTGCTGATACCAAGGGATCTTGGCTCAAAGCAGAGAATAGCAGAAAAGGGGTTGCTTATGCTTTGTTGATTGTGCCAAGGCATTCAACTGTGTGGAGCATAACAAACTGTGGATAGCCTTGAGAAGAATGGGAATTCCAGAACACACCATTGTGCTCATTTGAAACTTGTACCTGGATTAAGAGGCAATTGAGCAAACAAAATTAGGGAATACTTGGTTTGAAATCAGGAAAAGTGTGTGTCAGGGTTGTATGCTATCTCCATACTTACTCAATCTGTATGCTGAGCAATTCAACAGAGAAGCTGGATTATATGAAGAGGAATGTGCTACTGGGATTGGAAGAAGACTTTCTCACAACCCGCCATATACAGATGACACAACCTTATTTGCTGAAAGTGAGGAGAACCTGAGGCACTTGCTAATGAGGACCAAGGATGGCACCCTTCAGTATGGATTAGACTTAATGTAAAGAAAACAAAATACAACTAGACCAATAGGTAAGATCAGGGCAAATGGAGAAAAAAGGTTGAGTTGTCCAGAATTTCGTCTTACTTGGATCCATAATAAACACTCATGGGAGCTATCAAGAGCTCAAAAGACGCATTGCATTGGGGAAATCTGCAGCACAAAATCTCCTTGGAGTGTTGAAAAACAACGATGTTACTGTAAGGACTGAGCGATGTCTGACCTACACCATGGTATTTTCAATCACATTCGATGCAAGTGAACGTTGGATGTTGAGTATGGAAGACGGAAGCAGCACCGGTGCATTTGACCTGTGGTGGTGAAGAATATTGAAGGCACAAGGACATGCTGATCTGGGTTGCAAGAAGTAAGGCCAGAGTGCTCCAAAGAGGCAAGGATGGAAAGCCTTGTCACACACTCTGGACATGCTGTCAGGAGAAGCCAATCACCGGAGAGGGGCATTATGTTGGGTACGGTGGAGGGCTAGCAGAGAAGAGGAAGACCCTTAACAAGATGGATTGCTTCAGTGGCTGCAACAAGGGGTTCGGGCATAGGAATAATTGGGAGATGGGACAGGGCGGGGCAATGTTTCCTTCTGCTGTGCTTAGGCTCGCTGTTGGTCAGAATGGACTCAATGGCACCGACTAACAACTACAGCTGCCTGCGGACAAGACACTTCACGTCCTGGCCAACACTCAGGAGGAATTCAGTGGAGGCTTAATCCCTGTGGGGGCTCTGCAAATGGCTTTGAGGCTTTCGGTGTCATTCATCATCTTCTTCAACCCCGGTGCTCAGAATTTAAACTCTAAGACACTGTGCTTATGAACTTGGACTTCTTGTTTGTCCTAAAACTTCTAGATTATTTTTATTTGTCCTGTGGCCTGGCCTTTCTGCTTTCCTCAAATAGTGTGCCCAATGCAAATGATGTGCATCTATACCTGCCTACAATGGGTATTGTTGCTATGAGGTGCCTTCAAATAGGTACTTCCCTCTAGAGACTCTGGCCATACTTCTTCCAAGACAGATGGGTTTGTCCTTTTAGAAGTCCATGGTACCTTCAATATTCTTCTCCAGCACCACAATTCAAATGCATCTATTCCGCTATGTTCTTCCTGATTCGATGTCCAATTTTCATTTGCATATGACGCAATGGAGAATACCATGGCTCGGGCCAGGGGCACCTTTGTCCTCAAAGTAACATCCTTGTTCTTGAAAGTAACCTCTTGCTCTAAAGACGTCTTGTGCAACAGATTTATCTAAAGCATTAAATCTTTTAATCTCTTGTCAGCTGCTTCCATGAGCATTGATTGTGGATCCAAGTCAGACAAAATCCTTGACAACTTCAACCTTTTCTCTATTTATCATGATGTTACGACAGGTAGAAGTTACAAAATTATGTTTAAACTGCTAGCATCATGCACCCACACATTTACTGTGCATGCCGAGTATTATTTCCAGGGGTGAATTTCAGGCTCATTCATCCTCATTCAATAGCCCCCAAAAGTTGCTTTGGCCATATTTGTATAACAAAGGCATCAGTCACATATTGAGTTTGGTGGGAATCCGACAATAAACAACTGAAACTGTCAGCCCGAGAGCTACGATGTTTCCTGTAGCCCATTGACACCAGGTACTTCCCCAGAGACGACAGGCAGAGCACAGAGTGGAGGGTTGTGCACAGGGCTTCAGGAGCCTGGACTCGGGCTGACCCCTCAGTGGCACAGGCCATCCCCTCACAGGGTGGCTCCATGTGAACCCATATGGCAGGGCAGGGTGGGTGCGTAGTACCTCTCCCTTGCAGAGCCCCCAGGAGGCCTGTCAGCCCCTGCCCACCCGCCCCCTGTATCCCAGTGCCTGCGGCTCCCACACCTTCTCCACAGCATCCATGCAAGTAAGAGATTCAAACAACCCAAAAATGTCAACCAGCCAGTCAGAGGACTAGGCAGAATGGAATATGTGCACCACACCAAGTCCACCCCTACCCCCCTGTGATAGTCTGAGTACTTTAGAGAAACAAATCCACAGGAACTCTTATGTATAAGAGAGTGTTTTATATAAAGGTTAAGTGCACATCAAGAAAACATCCCAACCCAGTGCTGCCCAAGCCCACAATTCCAACATTAACCCATATGTCCAACACCCATCCACAAAGTCCTCCTCCGTCTTACAAAACACACGCAATGGCGCCGACTGAAGGAGGAAAGCTGAATCAGTGAGCGTGTAAGCATCTCAGCACTGACAGGGGTCTCCACACGGCTGCTCCAGCACCCAGGGCTGCTTCAGGGTAGGTCTATGCAGCTTCTCCTTGGGGATGTCTTACAGGAAGTGAGCTTTGCCAGCTGAAGTAGGGAACTGGCTAAAGCAGCTGCACCCTGATCTGACCATCACAAAGCAAGAGACCCGAGAACTAGAAAGGCGAGGCTCACTGAGCCATTTATCTCTCCACCCTTCAATTAACCGCCATGTGTTTATCAGTCAGGTTGGCACAATAAACTTTAACTATATCACCCCCCCATCCCCCAGTTTGTGTCAACCTGACTTGACCGTGATTCTCAGTATTGTCTAATAATCCTCCATTTGTGTGATCTGACACAATTGTCTTCTGGTTGTAAATCCTAACCTCTGTGATATTAATAAGGCAGGACACAATCTGCAATCTTAGGCAGTATTTTAAGTCAATATTGTTTAAGACGTTAACACAGATTAAACAATCAAGCAGAGAAGAGAAACTTCCTTACTACCAAGAAAGAAGAGGCAGAAGTCCTCAGATCCATCCTTTGGCTCCCTGTTCTGCCACTGAGAACTTCCTAGACCCAGGGGAAGGTCCAGGCACATGGAGATCACCAGGGAATGCTGGCCAGGCCCACGGATGTGAAAAGGGGGCGAGGACTTTCCCCCAGAGCCAACAGAGAGAGAAAGGCTTCCCATGGATACGAGAGAATACATGTCTATCTGTTGATGGCTTCTATTTGTGGCATTTCTCTTACAGCAGCACCAGATAACTAAGAGAGGTGTGAACAGCTGTGTACTCTATCATGCTGTTAATAGGTACACAGACAAAGATGTAGACAAAAGTTGCTAGTAAACACTTCTCAAATTATTATGCTTCAATGACTATTATTTGGTATGTATGCATTCTGGCTAAAAGTACCTACAGTGTTTTTGTCTTTTGTCCTCTTAATAACAAAATTATAGAAAATGAAGTTATTTCTTGAATCGTGCACTCAATGTTCTCTGATCTAAGACCGGTCACTGAATAAGTGTGTGCAAACTGCTTACATACGAAAGCCTCGGCTTTCTTGTGTGTGAACAGAAATAAAAGCTACTTCCTTAGTTGGTTGTTTGGAGGAATAAAGGAAGAAGGATATCAGAAAGGATTTTAGAAACTCTAACAGAGGACACAAAGATTAACTAAAGGCACAGTTATAAAACTGCAATTGAAAATTTGCCATTATCTTACTCCTTGGGGCTGATGCAGGGAATTCTTATTTATTTTGAATAGGCAACACATTCTACGGTTCTAAATCCAAATGTTACAAAAGTGTGCAAAGTAAAAATCTCTCTGGAAATACCTAATTCCCTCAAGAAGAAGCCAATGGAATCCATTTCATATTGATCTTTTCAAATGTGTTCATTGCCTCCCCACCCATAATACATATATGCTATCATACAATAGACTCCGGTTAGCACACCACAGATAAGTCAAAATATACTGCTCCCAGGGATCCAGTTCATACCTGCACAGATGTATTCCAAATCAAACGTGTTTAAACCTATCCCTGCGATCAGTGGATGACTGCAAACAAATTCCCTCGGTCATATATTTGTCTTCATCTCCCTAATTCACTCAGTGCCATGCCAACTCATAATGCCTCTAGATAGCAGAGAACCTTAGCTGAGCCCAGGAGACACTGGTGGGTTTGAACCTCTGGCCTTGTGGTTGACAGTGCAGTGATTTACCAGACAACACCAACAGGGCTCCTTTAGTCTCCTTCCAAGTCCAAACTCATGGCTATCGAGTCAATTCTGACTCATAGTGACCCGAGGGATGGAATAAATTGGCTTTGTGGGTTTCCAAGTCTGTAAATCTTTACTGGAGCAGAAAGCCTCATTTTTCACCTTTTGGGTTCGAATCTCAGACCTCATGGTTCTCTGAGCTATGCCAACAGAGCTCCTGTCAGTTTCTTTAGGCTGCCTTAGGAAAAAAGTCCAATCAAAAGGGTAGCATCCAAGGAGATCTTGGACCAGTTCAGTTTAAGGCAAAGAAGTCAGCGTAGAACATGATGGCGTCAGTTTGTTGGAGATTCCAAAAGGGTAATCTTGATAGATTTTCTCAAAGAACACAAAATCTTCATGGGTGTTACTAGGAAAAAGTTGTAAGAAAACCGAAAACTGGAGAGGAAAAGGCCAAGAAAGTTGTGAAGAGGAACTGATTTTTTAAAATTTTTAACATTTTATTGAGGCTCATACAACTCTTCTCACAATCCATCCATCCATCCATTGTGTCAAGCACATTTGTACATTTGTTGCCATCATCCTTCTCAAAACATTTTCTTTCTACTTGAGCCCTTGGTATCACTCCTCATTTTCCCCTCCCACCTCTCCTCCCTCACTAACCCTTGATAATTTATATATTGTTATTTTTTCCATGTCTTACACTGTTCAACATATCCCTTCACCCACTTTTCTGTTGTCCGTCCTCCAGGGAGGAGGTTATATGGAGATCCTTGTGATCGGTTCCCCCTTTCTACCCCACCTTCCCTCCACCCTCCCGGTATCGCCACTCTCATCACTGGTCCTAAAGGGATCATCTGTCCTGGATTCCCTGTGTTTCCAGTTCGTATCTGTACCAGTGTACATCCTCTGGTCTAGCTGGATTTGTAAGGTAGAATTGGGATCATGATAGTGGGGGGAGGAAGCATTTAAGAACTAGAGGAAAGTTGTGTGTTTCATCGTTGCTACACAGCGCCCTGACTGGCTCGTCTCCTCCCTGTGACCCTTCTGTAAGGGGATATTACTCATTTTTCTAAGGAGATTTTGGCCTTTTTCTTGTTAATTGATAGTCTTTTTTGAATATTAAGAAAATGTCACTCCCAATCTATTGCTGTTCTTTTATCACTTTATGCATTCGATGATCCAGTCAGGTTGAGCTACTTGCTATTCCCCAAATGGGCCACCTATTTGGAATTTTGCTTCCTCTTAGCTTGAAGAGGAGCTCTGGTGGTGTAGTGCTTACCCATTAGGTTGAGATCCTCAAGGCTGGTATTTCAAGACCACCAGCCCACTCCAAGGGAGAAAGACGCAGCTTTCTATTCCCCTGAACAGAGATAGCCTTTGACACTCCCAGAGGCAGTTCTACCCTATCCTAGAGAGTCACTATGATTCAGTATTGACTCGATCACAGTGAGTTTTTGGCTTGAAATGCTCCGCTCCTTCTGCCTCCATTCAGTTTAAAGGGTGCTGCTGCATGATATCCTCCTGTATTCCTTGCAAAGGACACAAGCCCTCCTTCTCTGGTGTCCAGGGCACACTAGCAGTTTCATGATACTATCTTTTCTCTCTGTACCATAAGGTCTTCTTGAAGGTTAGGACTATATTCTTCATCTCCACTTCCTCTATGACAGTATATCCAGCACATTCGCTCAAGTAATCTAGCCTGAAAGCCCGTATGAGAACGACAGTTCCTTTCCACTTTCAAGTGTTTGCCATCGACCCGGTGGCACTGATTTTGGTTTAGAGTCTGTGTCCTTACAGCACCAGGTGGGGCAGTGATGAAGCACTTGCCTCCCAAGCGTAAAGGCGTCAGTTCAAACCCAACTGCTCCAATAAAAGAAAGGACATGACAGGGTCTGCTTCCATCGAGATTACAGCCTTGGGAGCCCTAGGGGGCAGCTCTTCTGTCCTCTATGGTGGTTACGAGTTGGAATAGGCTTGATGACAACAAAGAGTTCAGTGATATATATCTAGAGAGAGAGAGAGAGAGAGACAGATGATAGATAGATATGTCTTTCAACTCCCAAGAGAACGTTATAAACCTAGTGGTGTGCTTCACGCAAAGTGAATATTGGAAATGTGCTCTTCGGCCAAAAAAGTTCATATCACAAATTAATAAAAGACGGACAAATTCTTCCTCCTACATTTTTTTGTTTGATGTCTGTTTTTAACACTGAGATCCTGGTTCTGGTTTACATGAACAAAGAACATAACTAATAGCAAAGTGTGTTTGTCTGTTTAAAGCAATATGTTAACAATGACCAATAAGCCCACGAATGGCTTAAATAAAATAAAAAATGGTGAAAAAGAGAAAATATTAGGTGTGCTTGTAGAGAAAACAGAGCACTAGTGAAGGAAAGGTAAATTGGCCAACCATGCTCGGGGGAAATGGCTCAAGTTACACATAAAGCAGACCTATCAGACAGCACTACCACTTGTCAGTCAGTTTGTCCTACTGTGGTGACTTGTGCTTCGTGTGCTGCCAGAAGCCAGGCCATGGTATTTGAAATGCCAGCAGGCTCACCCAAAGCGAACCAGTTCCAGCGGAGCTTCCAGACTCGGACAGACAATGAAGAGGGACTTGGCTCTGCACTCTGGAGGGAGGAGCTGCTGAATTCCTTGCACACAGTGACGAAGCACAGTCAAATACTGAGCCTAAACACGAAGCAGCACCTTGGCGGAGATGCTGCTGGAGGATGGGCCGCTCAGGTCTGAGGAACCTGGAAATGTGACTCAAGAGGAGCTGATTTCTTGGAGGGGAGTCGACCAGGGTGACACAGTCCTATAAAGAAAGCTTCTGGGAGTGCAAACTTCGGGATCTTTATTTCCTGGCGGGCCATGACTCAAGGTAAAGAGAAACAGCTGCAAAAATCTTCTAATGATCGGAACTGGGAGCGTGTAAAGTACGAATTTAGAAAAACTGGAAAACTGGAAGTGGTCACAATGAAATAGAATTGATGGGATACCCACTGACATGTTTCAGCAAGCTGGTGAAGCACTGGAGGCACTCACTCATCTCTGCCAGGAAATTCGGAAGACAGCAACGTGGCCAACTGACTGGAAAAGATCCTTATTTGTGTCCATTCCAAAGAAAGCTGACCCGACAGAATGCTAAGCTATAAAACAATATCATTGGTATCACACACAAGTAAAATGTTGCATAAGATCATCCAACAACAGCTACAGTAGCAGTACATTGACAGGCAACCACCAGAAGTTCCAGCCCGATGCAGCAAAGGATGTGCAATGTGGGGGGATATCATTGCTGATCTCAGGTGCATCTTGGCTCAAAGCAGAGAAGACCAGAAAGATGTTGACTTGTGCTTCATTGACTATGCAAAGGCATTCGACAGGGTGGACTACAATACACTGTGGATCACATTGAGAAGAATGGGAATTCCAGAACACTTCATTGTGCTCATGAGGAACTTGTACATGGATCAGAGGCAGTTGTGCAAACAGAACAAGGAATATTGCATGGTTTAAAATCAGGAAAGGTGTGCACCGGGGGTTGTATCCTGTCACCATACTGTTCCATCTGTACACTGAGCAAATCATCAGAGAAACTGGATTATATGAAGAAGAATGTGGCGTCAGGACTGGTGGAAGGCTTATTAACAACCCACAATATGCAGGTGGTACAACGTTGCTTGCATAGGGTCAGTATGGGTTGGAGTTAACCCGATAGCACCTAACAACAACAACATCACACAGCAATTCTTCTCCAAAGTATACCAAAGAACCAGACTCATTGCCATTGAGTGAATCAACTCGTAGCGACCCTGCAGAGCAGGGTAGAAGTATCCCTGTGCGTTCCTGAGACTGTAACTCTGTCCAAGAGTCGAAAGCCTTGTCTTTCTAGTGGTTTCAAACTGCTGACCTTGCAGTTAGCTGTTCAATGTGCAACCCCTATGACACCAGGACCCCTCGCTCTTAGGTTTATGTCCAACAAAAAAGGACCTGTGTGCTCACCAGAAGTTATGTCCCAAAACTGTTCTTAGCAGCCTTAACCATTACCAGTCCAAAATGGGGGAATACAAATGCTTATTTGTGTGCGTACACTAAGATGACCAGATTTAAAGCGGGACAGATTTAAAGTGGGGGGGCGGATCCTTGATTAAAAATTTGGTCTATATGGACCAACAGACCGTTCCCTAGCTTGTCGTGTACTCTTTCCAAAAATCAGGACTTTTTAAAAACGCCAAAAAGCGGGACGTCTGGTCACCTTAGCGTACACCCACATGTAATAGCAATCGAAGGGATTCATACATTATAGTCCAGTATAGTCAAGTCATCAGCAAAGGAAATGAACAAACCACAACTACACATCAAAATATGAGTGCATCTCATTGACCCAAAGAGTTTGCACAATTCCATTTATGTAAGTGCTCAGCAGTTGAAGGTAATGTGATGATATTGCCAATGTACCCTTTGTGGGTAAGAAGAAGGGCAAGACTGTAAATGACAGAGGCGTCTAGGGAGTTGCTAATATTCCGTTTCTTCATCTGGATCCCAATTACACAGAAGTGTTCATCTGATGAAATCTCATTAAGCCATACATTTATGCTTTGTGTACTTTTCTGCATGTTCCTTATACTTCAACATTTACCTAAAATAACGGAAAATAAGTGGGTTAAACCTCCAAAGAGGGCAGTTCAGTGATAGAAGTCTTGATATAATGGTTATGCATTCAGCTGCTAATCGCAAGGTCAGTTGTTCAAAACCACCAGCCACTTCTCAGAAGAAAGATGAGGCTTTTTACTCCCATAGAAAGTTTCAGTCTTGGAAGCCTATTCTACCCTATCCTACAGGGTTGCTATACTTTGAGATAGACTTGATGGCAGTGAGTTTCGTTTCAGTTTTTTGATAGCGTCGACTGGTTTTGATTCCTGGTCAATGTGTGTAGTATTAAATTAAAAGACTGGCGCTGGAGGGGTGAAGGGCCAGCCCCACCCGCTGCTACTACTATTACTACTACTCGGGTTCAGTAAGGCACAATTGTACGGTTGAGATATATAAATATTATATTAAAGTCATCGAGAGCATGAGAGATATTACAATAATACAGTCAGACATATTACATGGTAACATTGCTC
>NW_022103920.1:82039093-82043501 GCF_000313985.2 Echinops telfairi
ACACTTTAAAAGAAATGGAACCCAAACATCTATTATTCTTAAATGAAGCATCTGTTGAGATACCCCCAAAAGAAAAAAGCCTAGCTATTTATTACAACACAGATATGTGCCACTGTGCCCAGCTCTCCTCCCAATATTATTTTAAAACACTGCACAAACAGACAAAGAGAGAGAGTCATGGGAGTAGTAATTAATGGCAAATGCAGGTGCCTGGATAGAGGGAAAGCAAGAGAAATGAAACACAAATTCTTCCAACTCATTAGTCTTCTAAAAATACTCCCATAATACAAAAGCATGCCCTACATCCATGGTGAGGAGATGAATGAAAAGCTAATCGAAAGGTTTTTGTGAATCTTGACCGCAGCCCAGACACAAATACTTCAAAATTAAAAAATAAAAATTAAGGGCATGGAACTTGTCAAGCAATGTTTCATACACACGCAGAAACAGGTCAATCAAATCAACCTACAGTCACTTTTATGTGTGCTAAAGGGGACTGATTTTTAAAAATCCTTTCTATCAAAGCACTCTGAAACTGATACTCGGACGCAAATACTTATCTGCCTTTTTCTGAACTCGGCAGTTTTAACTTGACTTGAAAGGGCTCAATATGGAGATGTGAAGAAAAGACCTGGATTTTATGTTGTCAGTTTATGAGGGACCAGCTTGGAGAGGACATCATGCTTGGTAAAGCAGAGCCGCAGCAAAAATGATGTAGGCATTCAGTGAGCTGGATTAACACGGTGGCTGCAACAAGGGGGCTCAAACATAAGAACAACTGAGGATGACGCAGGGCCAGGCAGTGCTTCCTTCTGATGGTCAGCGGGACACTAGGAGTTGAAACCAATTCAATGGCACCTAACAACAACAGTGGGGTGGGGGGTGGGGGTGCCTGGCAGCCAAATTTCCACTTCCTGATATAAGACACCGAGATGGTGACTAAGTGGAAGTCACAGCTCTCTCACAGCTCAGGTTAGGGCACAAAACTAGTTTAGGAGAGTCCACCGCATAGAACAGTACAATAGGCTGCTGCTGTCACTCGTGTGGACCTCATGCATTCAGAGGAGCTACTACATGGGGTTTCCAGGGCTGTGGCCTTTTGGAAGCCACTCATCAGGGTTGTCTTCCAAGGTGCCTTTGTAGCCAAACACTTAGTTGCCTGTGCCATCGGGGACTAAATGTTATCAAGATTTTCATATTCGTCTGTCTACCTTAGGACAGAGGTGATAATAGTCAGTATAACTGGCTACTCATTGTCATATACATGTATACTTTGTGGATGTATAAGGAGGGAGGCCTGTGGGCACAGTGGTTACACATTGGGCTGCTAACAACAAGGTCAGTAGTTTGAAACCACCAGCCAGTTATATGAGATAAATATGAGGCTTTCTACTACGGTAAGAAGTTCCAGTCTCGGAAAATCACAGGGGCAGTTCTACCCTGTCCAAATGAGTCACTATGAGTCAGCATCCACTCCATGGCAGTGAATTTTGATATTTATATACACACCTATATACAAAGGAGTTTCAAAAAGTTGGTGGAAAAATTCATTATCTTTTCATTCTATTCTTCCATAAACTTTGTGAAAATGCCTTATGTGTGTGTGTGTGTGTGTGTTTCTTCTCTCTTATTAGAGAGGAAAGGATTAAAACTGACCACTAACAATCCGAATCAAGACTAGCATCAAAGGGAAAAACAGAGAAATGAAGAAGTTGCCTCATTGTGCCCAGTGGCAAAACCAAGTTGTTAATATCTGTGCCCACCATTCTGCCAGAAACGATCATAAATTGCTCAAGGATGAGCTGATTAAGGAGGAGGAAGATGGCCATCACCTTCCTGAGGCTAACTGAGATCAGCTTTGCTTTGGGCAGCAGGAAGAGCAAGAAGCAGTGTTTGCTGAGAGCCCGACAAGGGCTGGGGTTGAGGACAGGACATTAATCAAGCAGTGACTAGCACCTTCCCATAAGAAAACATCCAACTCTACAAAACAAAGGAGCAGCATGCAAAGGGGTGGCGCAAATAAACATGAGGGGTGCTGAGGGCACAGAGGTTAAGTACTTGGCAGCTAACCACAAGGTTGGTGGTTTCAAACCACCCAGCAGCTCCACAAGAGAAAGACCTGGTGAACTCTTCCCCCAAAACATACCCACGCACTGCGGCTCAGTTCATTCAGACTCAGAGCTACACTATAGGGCAGAGTCGAACTGTTGAGCAGGGTCTCCGATGCTGGAAATGTGACTGTGAATCTCTGTGTGAACAGAGAGCTTTGTCTTTCTCCCATGCAGGGCTGGTGGGCTTGAACTGCTGACCTTCAACTGGCAGCTCAATACGCAATCTGCTGCATCCTCGGCGTACGGCCTAGGAAAACCTAGAGTGGAGGTTTACTTTGTCCTAGAGGATCCTTATGCGCCCACACGGACTTGCCAGCACAGAACACCCGCAGCGATGATCGCCGGTGGTGTCATGAGTCACACACTGGACGCTAACCACAGATGAGTGGATGGAATCTGCCAGCTGCTCTCAGGAGAACGAGGTGGCTCTCTCCTCCCGTGAACAGCTATAGTTTCAGAAAACTCAGCGAGGCGTTTCTGGCTGGTCTGTTAGGGTCGATAAGAGTCCGTTGACAGTGAGTTTGGTTTTGTTTTTTTGAATAAGGAACAACATCCAAGTTGGGAATTTACATATTTATGAATCATTCTCCCTGAATTCTCACACTACTGGAGAGGTTCTCCATCCTTTCTGCCTGCCCAGTACATTCACCCTTCTTGTTTCAACAGCTCCATCTTCCTCCAGGAAACCTCCTGATTCCTGGCTCCAAAGGGCACACGTGGCCTGGCCCAGCCAATGAGAGACTGGTCCAGGCAGGGATACTCAGAGCCCACTGGCATCAGTAGAAGCAGTCGGGCTTCCTTAAGAAATGCCTTTAGAAATGCAAGCCTGTGATGGCTAGGAGGCACCCTCATGGGAGCACCTGCCTGAGAATGAAGTCACAGGAAAACAGACAAGGCGAGGGCCAGAAACAGGATGCTGATGACATGACTTGAGCCCTTGGTTTCAGTCAGGCCTGAAGCTAGCCCAACTCATAGACTTTTTAGCTATATAAACCAGTACATTTCTTTAAGCTGGTAGGCTGGGTTTCTAGCCCTTTCAAACAAATGCTGCCTCATTCCCTTAAAGCCCTTTCCAGGAATAATTCCTCAGACAAAGCTCCCATTCTTAATTATTAAAAAATATATTAAAAACTTTTGCAATGAAATAGTCTGAGAAATGACAATAAAACACACCATTTTTATGTGCATCCCCCATCTTAGGGTCCTGTGGATGAACGACAGAACTACACATCCTCTCACCGCGAACCCACAATGCTTGATATAACTGATTATTTATACCCGATACTAATACCAGGTTGTTTGGGTCTTGGGAGTTCACAGGATGAAGTGAGGTTTGGGAGGATGGGGGGTCAGGGGTAATGCTGTTTAAAGTCCCTTTTTTCTGCCTTACCCCATGGAAAGGGGGAGAACCCCCAAGGAGACAGTGGGGGATACAAAAAGCCTCTCTTCTGCTCTTATTTCCACACAAACAGTGGCCAGCTATGGTTAAACTGCAGTTGCAATCACACTCAGTAGCTCTGTAATTCATTCACGTTACAAAACCCCATTGTGATTGGATGACATAGACAGATGCCCATGGCTGCTTCCAAAGGCAGGGACCATGGCCAGCACCTGTTACCTCGTCTAGCTGTTATCACTGTCCTGGACAAGCAATAAAACATCCATTCAAGTTCACGTCTGATTGCCTAAGGACTGGGGTGAGGCCGTGAGTAAACTGAACCGGATTCTGAGTGATCCGGCTTGCTAGCATGAAGTTGTACAGAGGACACAGGCCTAGAAGTTCACAGGGCTAGGGCTTGGTCCTGGCTTTGCTGCGAAGCAGGTGTGATCTGAGATAAGCCTTTTCCCCAATTCAGGTGACAATTTCTTTAACATGTGAGGGTGGAACTAGATCGGTGTTTTTCACACTGTGGGTGGTGATCCCTGCGGTGAGTGGTGACCCAGGCATGAGTGGTGAGTGGTTTAATTAAGTGGATCAAGACAGCATTGGAAACAAAAGGAGCCTAGAACATTTTGTAGTGCCAAAGCGGGGCACAAGAGCCATCCGAAAGACTGCCAATGGCCAAAGCTGGGGCAATGTGCGCAGACAAAATGTGAAAAGCTGTATTGGAAAAATACCCTTGAGTTGATCTTGACACAAATGATCATGCAATAAATGGGGGGAGAACCACCAAATCTCCTATTCAAAATAATTCTAAATAAATTAGTGTCTGGGGGGGTCTTAAATGCTTGAAGGTAAACAAGCGGCCATCTAGCTCAGAAGCAACAAAGCCCACATGGAAGAAGCACACCAGCCT
>NW_022103920.1:82044292-82046997 GCF_000313985.2 Echinops telfairi
GACCAAACCCCAAAACCAAACCCACTGCCATCAAGTTGATTCCGGTCTATAGGATTTCTGCAACTGTAATTCTTCAGAGTAGCAATCTCCTGTGGAGCAGCTAGTGGGTTTGAACTGCCAACCTTGTAGTTAGCAGTCCATACCTGGACGGTCACAACAGCAGGACTCATTTGTTCTGAAGGAAGTAGAGCGTAGTTCCTCATTCCTTCAAGTGCAGGTGTTCCTGGTGACTTCCTGCCACTGTGGAGAAGGGGAAAGGAGGAACGAGAAACTTGGCAAAGACTCATTCAGCCAGGTGATCAAAGTTCCCATCAGGGACTACAGATCATGTTGGCAAGCCACTGCTCTAGAGTTGATTCCAATTCACGGGCCCAGTGCAGGGTTTCTGAGACCGCAGCTTCACAGGAGCAGACAGCCTCCTCTTTCCCCGCCCACCTAGCACCGCCAGGGCTCCTTGTCACACTGGTTAAAACACTGCTTGGAGTCGGAATTCCAACACACAGGGGCGCTCTGTAGGATTCCCAGCTGTCACATTTGTGGGAGCACACAGCCTTTTTTATGCCGACAGTCCTCGTGCGTGACTTCAATACTCGTGCTGCGTGACGAGTCGAGCACCTGCCTCTGTGATCTTCATCCCCCAAACCCATCATCTTAGTCTCATCGTGGAAGACACATCGGCCCAATCCCAAATGAAAGACCTTCCCCAAAATAGCCAGCCAGTGCTCCTCAGGAGGTTCAAGGTCCTCAAGCAACAAGCAGCCTCAAAAACAGTCACAGTCCAGAGGAGCCTCTGAGAAAGTGACAAGTGAATGTCACCGGGATTCGGAAACACAAGAAGGGCAGGAGGTAGAAGGAAGGAAATCTGAAAAGGGTGCAGCATTTTGTGAGTACTAACGTGTCCACGTTGATGCGTCCATGGTGATCAATGTACCACACTGACAGGAGATGTTAGTCATATGGGAAAGTGAGCCGGAGCTAATGACAACTCACTGCACTCTCCTCCCAACTTCCTACCAATCTAACACTGTCGTAAAATTCAAATTTTTCCTTAAAAATATATAGAATAAGAGGAAAATCAGTAACGGTAGGTATTGCTACGTGAGCCTTTTGTTCAGTTATATACACACAGATACATACAGACTGAGCTGTGATACAAGATTCAGGTCTTACAGAGTTGTGAATAAAAATAAACATTGAAGTTATCAAAGGACATCATCTCCAAGAGTTGTAAAGGCACTATAGGAGGGGTACCAAAAAAAGAACCCAGGAATCCACCCCATCCCACCCTGCCTCCAAAGCTATGTATTGAAATTTTTTACAAAACAATCTTTTTTTCCTGTAAATAGTATTTTTTTCATTTAATCATTTTATTGGAGAAGTTGATGGATGTCAAGAACAAAGTTTATCATCAATCTCCACTTCACCTTTTCTGAAATGAGAAAACCACTCATAAACTTGCATTTTCCACATGACACTGTCCTTTTACGCTGTTGTCAACAGCGCAACAGTTTCTGTGGCATTTTTTCCCGAGCAGGAAACAAAATTTCACAGCCGCATACTATTCTCTTAAATTGGTCATCACAAAATATGAGGTTCAAGCAAAACTGCTATTACAAAAAAAGTCACTGTGACCAGAGAGAATCTTCCCAGGCGATGCCACTGGGTGCAAAAACTCAGAGTGAGTTGCTCGATGCTCACCTAATGGGAAAGTGCGTACTATGAAAGCTCCACCTAGCAGAGCTTTTTTTCCGGGTTTTTTGGGGAACCCCCTTGTAGCTGCCTTTCAAATCAATTCTGACTCCTGGTGACCCCAAACAAACAAAGTCACTGCCATCAAGTCTCGATAGTCCTAGAGATTATAGGATGGAGTAGAAATACCCCTTTGGGTTTCCAAGACTTCAAATCTTTATGAGAGCTGAAAGCCTCGTATTTTTCCCAAGGAGCTGGGAGGTTCAAAAAACTGACTTTGCAGCTAGCAGCTCAAATCAGCAAAAAAACCAAACACACTGCCATCAAGTCAATTCCAACTCATAGGTGATCCTATAGGATCCTACAGAACTGCCCCTGGGCGTTTCAAGTCTAACTTTTTATAAGAGCAGAAAGCCTCGCTTTTCTCCTGAGCAGCTTACTGATGGTTTCAAACTGCTGACCCTGAGGTTAGCAGCCCAACAAGTAACCACTACGCCACCAGGGTTGCTAAGCCACTAAAGGAGAACTCAATCTATGGTAAGAAAATCCAGACACCGTCTCAGCTCTACCATTTGCCCCTGGGTAAGTCAAGGTTAATGCCTGTCCTGCCTAGCCACAGGGTTATGGGGAGGAATGCAGAACACTAAAGTGCTTTACAAACCTGAAAAGTAACAGATTGTGAAACCCAATACTATTCTGTTTCTTCCTCAGATCTGAGAGGACTCAGGGCTGGTTAAGCTCCAGACTACTTCCTGCCTTCAGAGCCAGTGCTTGGATTCTCACACTAGTCTCTGGACCAGTAACACCAGCCTCCTGTGGAAATGTGCTAGGCATGCAGAAGCTTGGACCCCACCACAGATTCACTAAATGAGAAACGGGAGGTGGGGGAGGACAAGGCAGGGAGGTGGGCAGTGATCTGTGTTAAGGCCATTCTGGTGCTGCTCAAATTCTGAGCCACTGCTCTAGAAAAGTGTGTGTGTGTGTGTGTGTGTGTGTGTGTGTGTGTGTGTGTAAAG
>NW_022103920.1:82047128-82059790 GCF_000313985.2 Echinops telfairi
TGCGTGTGTGTGTGTGTGTGTGTGTGTGTGTGTGTGTGTCTCATTTCACGAGCCCCTAACTCCTCTAGCTGGCTCCCTGCCCAGCCGGCAATTACCTGACTTCACTCCTTGCCTCCAGCACCCTATTCACATCGATTAACACTTGGCTTATTTTCACAGAGCTCATCTGAGAGGAGAAAGGAGAAACAGCATTACCCCCAGCAATGCAGAGGTGTTCATGACGCGCTAGGCCTCAGCTTGTGTTACCTAGCTAGAGCAAGACCCTGGCTCTAGTGTCACCTCCAGCCAGTCTCGGAAATGAGCTCTGGTGGTGTAGTGGACTTCACACTGAGCTGCTCACCACAAAGTCAGCAGTTTGAACCCATTGGCAACTCCTCGAGAGGAAAACGAGGCTTTCTGCTCCTGTAACAAGCTACAGTCTCAAGACACTCAAAGGGACAGTTCTACCCTGTCCTCCAGGCTCGCTGTGTGTTGGCATGAACTCGATCGATGGCAGTGAGTTGGCTTTGAGCCTGTGAAGGAAGCCATGAGCTCGACTGCGAACCAAAGGCTGGGTCGGGGGTTCCAACGTCAAACCTACAACAGCTCCGTGGGAGAAAGGACCGAAGGAGACTGTCTCTGAACAGGAAACCCTGCAGGGCAACCCTACAACACACAGCAACAATCTCTGATGGAGTCTCTGGGAGGTGCCAACAGCTAAGCCCTCAATCACGAGCCAGTAAGGTGGCCGAGCCTAGCCAGAGACAGAAAAGACTGTTGAGCAATCTGCATCTTAAAGGTCTTAGCCTTAAAATCCTCGACAGTACAGTTCTACTGGGCTGCCACAAAGTGGAACTGACACAAGGGCAACTGGTCTGATTCGATTTTTAGCCTGTGAAGTTCTTAGCAAAGGAGTAAAATACATATCACATTTACAGAGGCGTCCCAAATTCCAGCCCTGCCTCGATCACTCTGATCCCCTGCATTTGTCAGGCAAAGGTATCTTGATTTGCGGTACAGAAAAGGCGACTACCACCTTATATAAATATTTATCAATGCCTATGTAGATATGCCTATGGAAATAAGACCTTTGGATGCCAGAGAACAAAAAGAGGCTTCCAGACCCTTAATCAAGGAACAAACACTGCAGGAGTAAAGAAACCAGCAAACTAGAAAGCTATTTGGGCCCTTAGGCTCCAAAGACTGGAAAAACAGGAATCACAAGTCAAGAATTAGGCTGCATAGCAGGGTTTCAGAATGCAGTCTTTTTTCTGAACCACAGAAGACGCACAAGCAGCATACTCCTTGGGAGTGAAGATGGTGAGACTTCGTCTCATGTAACATCCTTTGGACATGGCCTCAGGAGGGACCAGTCCCTGGAGAAGGACATCATGCTTGCTCTAGCAGCGCGTCACAGAACCAGGAAGACTCTCTCAATGAGATGGGTTGACACAGTGGCCGCCACACCATGGGCTCAAACGCAGGAAAGATTGGGAGAAAGGCGCAGGACTGGGCGAGCAATGTTTCTTCTATTGTACACAGGAGCACTGTGAGCTGGACCCAATTCAAGGGGCACCTGACAACAACATTACCCATTTGTTTTTTCACCTTACTGTTGGTATTACTACTTAAGGTCAAAGACAACAAACTGAAGCCAATATTGAGCTAGAGAGAGGCTGAGCTGTGTTTGTTCCATGCCACCAAGTTGACTCCGAATCCCAACAGCCGTGCGGGACAGAATAGAGCTGCCCCAAGGAGTTCCCTGGACTGGAATCTTGATGGGGGCAAGGCAGGTCTTGTCCCCACAGAGCAGCTGGGCAGGGTGGGAAGGGGGTCAGACAGTGATCCTTCTGGTTAACAGCCAAGTAATTTAACCACGGCACCAGCAAGCCCCCTTGGACTGAAAACCTAGTCATGGTGATATTTCAAATGATTTTAATATATTGATAAGACAAAAAAGAGGCAGGACGTATGTGCCTTGTGAGGCAGGATCCTTCCTTTTCAGGTAGAATTCATAAACTAATCAATTATACAGAAAAATAATGTCAACAACTAATTATTTCTTTATTCACCTTGAGCTGGTGGCAGAGTGATGATGTGTTGGCTGCTAACGGAAAGGTCGGCAGTTCTAATCCACCAGCTGCTCCACGGGAGACATACAAGGCTTTCTACTCTCCCATCTGGAGTTGCAGTCTTAGAAAGCCATGAGGCAGTCCGACCTTGTCCTACAGGGTCACTATGAGATGGAATCAACCAGATGGCAACAAATTCGGTCTGGAGTTTTTGCTTATTCCCAAGTCACTGGTATCTAGAAAATATAGCCTCTGCCCCACAGTACACCAAGAGATTTCTGTTTTAAGATACTGTAAACTATACCACCACATGGGCTAATTCAACTTAATCCCAAAAATAAAACTCATAGGAAAACCAAATCTGCAATAGGCATCCCAGGCCTGTTTGCAGACACACATATATGTATGTATGTATATGTATACATATACATATATATATCTATTCCTAAGCCATCTACATTAAAATTATATATATATATATATTCCTAAGCCATCTACATTGTCCACTACAAATTCTTATGATAACTCTTTTCGGGTTATCATCAGACGTTAAACTGGTTCATTTTTTCCTGTTTTCTAACCTTTCCATCAATTTCCCCACAAGCTCGCCAACACTTACTGTTTTCTGACATTAACCCACCTCGTGGGGGTGCAGTGGAATCTCACTGTGGTGGTATACGGATTACACGGTGGGCTGGTAACCAGGAAGTCAGCAACTCAAGCCTACCAGCTTCCCCATGGGAGAAAAATTAGGCTTTCTGCACCTGTAAAAATTTAAAGCCCAAAACTCACTTTTCTTGAGTTGATTCTGATTCAAAGCAACCCTATTGGGCAAGATAAAACTGCGACTGTGAGTTTCAAAGACTGTTTAGGGGATTAGAAAGCCTCCTCTTTCCCTCAAGAAGCGGCTGAAGGTTTTGAACTGCCAGCCTTGCTGTTAGCAGCCCAACGCAGAACCACACTGCACTACCAGGGCTCCAAAGGGGCAGTTCCACTGTGCTTTGGAGGGTTGCTGTGAGTCAGAGCTGACTCAATGGTGTCTGTGGTGCTCCACAGAGGTCAGGAAGGCTCAGTGGTAGAATCCTCCCTTTCATACCAGAGGCCCAGGTTTGATTCTCAAGTGCGGACAGCACCTGTCCGTCACCCGGGGCTTTATCTGTTGCTATGATGCTGCAGTGGTTTTCAACAGAACTTTTTCCAACTAAGATGGACTAGGAAGAAAGAGTTGGCAACATATTTGAAAATCAGCCAGTGAAAAACAAATAGATCACGCTGCATGTTTTGTTTCGATCCACAAGACCAGGCCACTCACAATGTCACAACACACAAGCCACCACAGTACAACAAACTGACAGGTGAGTAGGGTATCAGACATATGGCTCCCAAATATTTTCTCCCATTCTCTTCATTGTATTGGTAAACTCCATTGATACACAAGAGTTTTTAATTTCTATGAAGTCCAATTTATCCATCATATATCCCAAACCCAAACTCACTGCCATCAAGTCCATTTCAACTCACAGGGACCTAGAGGACAGTACAGAACTGGCCCTGTAGGTTTCTGAGACTGTAACGCTTTATGGGAGAAGAAAGCCTCATCTTTCCCTCTCGGAGCAGCTAGTGGTTTCAAACTACTGACTTTGTGGTTAGCTGCCCAATATGCAATTACCACACCACCAGGGCTCTACCAGTAATCTTAAATTTGGCTTTAAGTGTTTTATGTTTTTAGTTCTTACAATTAAGTTGTTGATCTACTTGAAGTTAATTTTGTATATTGTGTAAATTATGGGTCCAGCTACATTCTTTCCTATGTCTCTGTGGTAATTACATAATCTCCTGTCAACTTGAAGGTATTAAGAGCGGATTGATCGACAGTCTTTTCTGTCTCTGGCTAGGCTCGGCCACCTTACTGGTTCGTGACTGAGGGCTTAGCTGTTGGCACCACCCAGAGACTCCATCAGAGATTGCTCGGTTATTTATTAACCACTCCCCTATTAATGGGTTTTATTTATTCAGAGCCTGCAATCAACAACCTTGTACATATATCATTCTGCACATGTGCTTGCCTTCAGGATAGAATGCCTAGACTTGCGATTGCTGGCTCAGAGGGTCCACACAGTTGCAATGAGGGTACATACTGGCCATGGCTCTGCACAGATGCGGGCCTGGGGCAGGCTTGCAGTCACAAGGTATCAAGCACTGGCGGTTTCCTCAAGACCCGGTCAACAAAAGAATGTTATCACAATGTGTGTTGCCAATTTGATAGGTGAAGACGGGGTGTCATTGAAGTTTTCATTTGTATTTCTCTTTTTATGAATGAGGATAAAATGTTCATAAGGGAGCTTTAAAAAGTTCCATTGTCTTCTAATTCCGTTTTCCCACAAATTTTATGAAGCCCCCTCATCAAATATGTTAAACATTTACACGTTTCCCATGAACTGTCTGTTCATTTTTTTGCCTCTCTATACTCTTTCTCACATTGAGTGGTTGGAGTTCCTTATAGGTTATTACATATATAAGTACTCAAATGTTGGGCTGCCAACCTCAAGGTCAGCAGTTCAAAGCCACCAGCCACTCCAAAGGAAAAAGAAAAATCTGTCTGTTTGCATAAATATTTATGGCCTCAGAAACCCTTTCCAAGGTTGCTAGGCTTTGTGATCAAGTTGACCAGCCATGGGTTTGGCTTGGATACATTGATAGTATATATTGAGCACATCTTGTCATGTGGATTGCAATTATTTTTCTAATTTCATTGTTTTGTGACATCGTTCCAAAATTTTGGAGGTCTTGCAAAAATTAGACGTAATCAAATAAACCGAGCTATTATCTTGCAACTTCTGGGTTTTGTTTCTTATCTTATACGACCTTCCCCTCCCCATTATTATTTCTAGTGTTCTATTTTTCCCTGGTTGTTTTAGTAGTAAAGGTTTGATTTGGGATCATTTTGGTAGAAGGAGTGAAGGAGGCTCTAACTCTCTTTCTTGCCAGATTGAAGCAACACCCTTTGTCAAATACTGACCTGATGGCTAGTGGTTATGCAGTGGGCAGCTAACCCGAAGGTCAGCAGTTCGAAGCAGCAGCTGCTTCGAGGAAGAAAGAGAAGGCTTTCTACTTCCACAAAGAGTTACACGCTCAGAAACCCACAGGGACAGTTCTACCCTGTCCTATAGTGTCAGCATTAGTTGGAATTGACTCAATGGTAGTGAGTTTAGTTCGCATCCACCACAGAACCTCCTTCGTCATTTCTCTCAACCACTCTCCCCCCGCCCTAAGGTCTCAGCTGTCATTCCAACTCTCTGGTATGTCTCACTGTTACCTCTCCTGTTTCCTTTCCCCTGTGACACCCTCCTTCAAGTCTCATCACCTTGTGCCTTCTTTGGGGTACAAAACAGACCCGTTTCCCAAGCAGTGCTATGTATGATGTGTCTGTCTAATGCCTTTGATCAATTTATTGCTCCCCAATGTATAAATTTTAAAAACCACTTCTCCTGGAGGGCTCACCTCAGTTGGGATCAGTTTTTCAGTTAGGGGTAAGTGAGAGACCAAATGGTTCCTGCCTCACAGCACTGTCTCATGATCACTCTAATTTAACAGACGAGGCACCTACGAGACACCAAATAAAACCCAAATTCACAGCCACGGAATTGATTGACTCATAGTGACCCTGCAGGACAGAGTAATACTGCCCTAGTGGGTTTCTGAGATCATAAATCTTCATGGGAGTAGAAAGATTCATCTTTCTCCGGCAGAGAGGCTGTTAGTTTCAAATGGGAATTAAGTTTCCATTGAATTCCTTTGGACCATTACAAGAATGTGGCGTCAGGATTGGAGGAAGGTTTATTACCAACTTGTGTGACAGGCTGATGACACAACCTTGCTTGCTGAAAGTGAGGAGGAAGTGAAGCACGTGCTGATGACGATCAAGGATTATAGTCTTCAGTATGCATTACAACTCCATGTAAAGAAGGCCAAAATCCTCACAACTGGACAAATCGTTAACATCATCGTAAATGAAGAAAAAGTTGAAATTGTCAAGGATTTTTGTCTTGCTTGGATCCACAATTGATGCTCATGGAAGCAGCAGTCAAGAAATCAAAAGACAAATAACAGGAATGCGGATGAAGGGAGACAGCAGACAGTGTAAAATATGAAAATAATATATAATTGATCAAGGATTCATGAGGGTGGGAGTGTGAGGGAGGGAGGAATGGGAAAAAAGAACTGATACCATGGGCTCAAGTAGAAAGAAAATGGCTTGGAAATGTTGATGGCAACATATGTACACGTGTGCTTGATACAATTGATTTATAGATTGTTGAGTTAGTCTGGGTAGACTAGAGAAATAAATCCACAGAAACTCAAATGTATATAAGAGCAAGTTTTATATAAAGGGTAAGTGTACATTAAGAAAGCATCCCAACCCAGTGCTGTCCAAGCCCTTAAAGCCAACATTAGCCCATATGTCCAACACCAATCTACAAAGTCCTCCTCAGTCTCACAAAACACACGCAATGATGCCGACTGCCAGAGAATAGCCAAATCAGTGAGCGTGTAAGCATCTCAGCACTGGCAGGAGTCTCCGTGTGGTTGCACCAGCACCCAGGGCTGCATCAGGGTAGGTTCCTGTGGCTTCTCCTCAGGGATGCCTCGCAGGAAGAGAGCCTTGCCAGCTGAAGCAGGGAACTGGCTAAAGCAGCTGCACCTGGTGTGACCATCAGAGAACAAGAGACCTGAGGACCAGAAGGGTGAGGCTCATGGAGCCATTTATCTCTCCACCCTTCAATTAATAAAACGTGTTTATTGGCCAGGTTGGCGCAATAAACCTTAACTATCTCAATTGTTATAAAATCTGTAAGAGCTTCCAATAAAATGATTAATTTAAAAAAAAGAAAGGAAATCAAAAGATGTATTGCATCAGGTATATCTGCTGCACAAGACCTTTAGAGTATTGGAAAGCAAGGATGTTATTTTGAGGACTACGGTGCACCTGACCCAACCATGGTATTCTCCATTATCCATATGCATGTGAAAGTTAGACAATGACTAAGGAAGACTGTAGAAGAATCAATGCATTTGAATTGTGGTGCTCGGGCACAACATTGAAAATACCATAGACTGCTGAAAGGCCAAACCCATCTGTGTTAGAAGTAAGGCCAGAATGCTCGGTAGAGACAAGGATAGCAAGACTTCATCTTACATACATTGGACATATTGTCTGGAGAGACCAGTCCCTGGAGAAGGGCATCATGTTTGGTAGAGAGGCACCGAAAAAGAAGGCCTTCAATGAGATGGCTGGACACAATGGCTGCATCCATCAGCTCAAGCAAAAGGATAATTGTGAGGATGGCCCAGATCATGCAGTCCCGTTCTGTTATGCATAAGGTAGCTATGGGCAGAATCCGACTTACGGCACTTAACAACAACAGCATTAACTAATTAGGCATGAGAGTAGCTGTGCCTTTAGACAATGTGTATTAGAAAGCAGACTGCCTCCACTCCCTTTCTAACCAGCCAAGGAGGGAAACCTCCCTTCAGGGTTCCCCTGAGTGTGTCATTCATGGGGATCACCTTCCTGAGGGTTTCATGGTCAAGAGCCATGCCCTGACTGCCTTGGTCAGAAGACCCTGGACCAATTTTATAAGCTCTTCTAACACTGTGTCCCAAGGTTGATTCTGTAGTCCCATCCATAACTGGCATACTGATCTGCTACCAATCATGAATTTGTGACAGCTTTCTTTGTGCTCCATGGCTTATTTAAGTAGCTGCATGTCTGTGAACCCCGGGACATCGTTATGGCCCTGTGCCTCCCTCAAGTGGATGATGTTTTTGTTTGTGCCTTTGTCCTGTGTCAGATAAATGTTCTTCTTAAATGTTGGTTGAGATTTGGGGTCCCTTTGGTACCCTAAAACATGCCCACGCTCCCAACTCCAGTCTTCATTACCATCACTAGTCTTCCTTTTGAAAGCACAGACAGTTCCCATCATGTCCACTGTCTACTGAATAAAGTCTAAAGGCTTATCATGGGACTCAGGGCCCGGTCATTTTCCATGTCCAGTTATTTTCCCCATTAAAGCTCCCGTTCCCCCTCATCATACTAGAAAGCCCTTCAGTCCTTAAAATGATACACAGTGATTCTTAGTACATCCTCTGTGTGGAATGTCCTTTCTACTTAACCCTCCATTCCCTTGCCTTTTCAATTACATGTGGGCTTCGAGGCTCAGCTTAAATGCCCACTTCTCTGCAAAGGTGCCTTCCCTTGCTCCTGAGCTCCTGCGGCACCTCAGTATGGCCTGGGTAGCAAGAATCACACCCCTCCTTGTCCCTTACAACTAACTGTGCTTTCACATCACTCTCCCGCTGAACGGAACATTCCCAAAGCACCAGGAACAGTAGCTAATATGTCACACACATTTTTTTAAATGATAGTAGTAAACTGCCTTAGCCTCAGTGTCCCTGGGTGGTACAAGCACTAGACTACTAATCAAAACATTGGTGGATTGAGTCCATCTAGGGGTACCTTAGAAGTAAGGCCTGATCCTCTGCTTCCAAAAACCCGAGGGAGGCAGTTCTACCCAGCACACACAAGGGTGCCATGGGTTGGGATAGACGTTCTCCCACTTGAGAGAGCATCACCAGTACTGTGGGGCTGGGTCTACCCCCAGACTTTCTGACTCTGTGGGCCTGGTGTAGGGCCTAAGAATGTGCACTTCTAGCCAGTTCCCAGGTGAGGCTGATGCTACAGGTCTGGGGCCCACACTGAAAACCGTGGCGGCTGTCTTTTACCTCAAACCAAAGTCCCTAGGTACTGGGGCACAGTGTGTCCAAAAGTCTCATGGGCGAGGAGATAGCCCCTCCAACCCAGTGGCATTTAGATAGTCTAGATTTCATCTCCTCCGTGTATTCCAGCCCAAAGAGGTGGGGACACACAAGGTCACACAGAACCAGCAGCACTGCTGGGACTGGACCTGTCTTCTGACTCCCAGTTCAGTGCTCCCCACTACGTGGAGGGGCTCCCTGATCAAAGATTCAGCAATAGAGGAGGCAAGATGACTGGGCCAGATCCAAACTCTGCCAATTGTTGACTTTGTGACGGTGACGAAGTTACTTGTTTAGCCCTCTCTAGGCCTCTGTTGGTGAAGGTTCTTTGGGTAGAAGCAATAGACAGAGGACACTCCTGGCTAAGGGCAGAATCCAACCTGTCAATCAAGTGGTGGTCTGAGGACGCCTCCTTGGGGGTGTGGCCTTTTGTGGAGAAGCAAACTGGAACGGAGACATTCCTCTCTGCCACTTCCTCTTCCTCCTCGCTGGGACTTCACTGGGACTCGGTATCTGCATGCAGGGTCAGCCCGTGTGTGCCACCTCACCCTGAGGGCTGTCGGAGCCCTGCCACCTCCCGCTGACCTTGGATCCACTCGGCTGCACGCACCAGCCTGTGAAATTCCAGCTCCCTGTTTCAACCTTCCATGTCATTGTCCTGCAGCCACTTGAGTCTGAGGAGGCTGCCTGCTGACCTTGGCCGGGCCATCTTCTTGATGTAGAGTTCTATCTTGCACACAGATACATGCCATTGTTTCTCTAGACAACCCAGCATAACTCAGATACCCAGATAGCAAATGGAGCCTATAAAAATGCACTGGAATACATGAGGAGGCAGAAGAACTGACAGGAGCGGGCACTACTTCAGCACTCGGGAAACCAGAACCACAGCAATGCTGCCAGAAGGGTGGACGCCCAGCACCAGAAAAAGCTCCGTGGCTCCTGCCACTAAACCCAGAATCCAGGCTGGGGCCGCCAATGTGCTGGCTCCAGAGGTCACCTCTGGGTTAAGGAGAACAAGCCCTTTGTTCTGTTCCCAGAAGTCTGTACCCAAAGACAAGAAGCTATCTCTCTGCAAATGGATACTGAACCAAGAGCAAGGATACCACCAGATACTAACCCAGAAGGATCCCACCCTCTCAGTTAAATGAAACTCTGCTGGATGGCTGTCAGGAAAGCACTAAGCCGGGCACACAGGAGGTGCTCACTAGTTACTAGGGCTCGTTATCCTTGTCACTGTTCTTTCTCACTACCAGCACCTCGTATCAAAGCTAGTTGGTTTTCTACTCCTGGCTGCTAACCAAGAGGTTAAAGAGCCATTCAGAGAACCCTCGGAGAAGAACTCTATAGTGATCTACTTTAGTGGTCTACTAGAATTAGCCTTTGAAAACCCTAAGACGTGCACAGCGCCAACAGCAACTGGATTGATTATTGGCTCAAATAAACTCCACTACAAACCTCTGAGAAGTCTCGGTTGTTGTTAGGTGCCCTCAGGTCAGTCCCAGCCCATAACAAAGCTGTGCATGACAGAACAAGGCACCGCCCACTCCCGCGCCATCCTCACAATTGTTCCGATGGTTGGGTCCAGTTTGGCAATGACCGTGTCAATCCATCTCCTTGAGGGCCTTCCTCACTTTCACTGCCCCTCTACCAAGCACGAGGTCCTTCGTCAGGGACTGGGCTCTCCTGACAACATGTCCAAAGTATGTCAGACGAAGTCTCACCATCCTTGCCTCTGAGGCACACTCTGGTCGTACTTCTTCCAAGGGCACATCGGTTCGTCCTTCTGGCAGTCATGGTACTTTCAATATTCTCCTCCAGCACCACAACTCAAGTGCATGCACTCTTTTCAGTCTTCCTTATCCAACGTTCAACTTACACCTGCATATGCGTGCTTGAAAATACCACATCCCCGCCCACAGCGGTCAGTGTAAGATATGAAAATGATAATAAACGTTAATTTATCAAGCTGTCACGAGGAAGGGAGGGAGGGGAAAAAAGAGGAGCTGATGCCAAGGGCTCAGATAGAAAGTAAATGTTTAGGAAATAATGATGCCAACATATGTACAAAAATGCTTGAGACAATTGATGTAGGGATTGTTATAAGTGTTGTAAGAGCCCCCAATAAAATGATCTTAATTGAAAAATATATATATATTTAGGGTCAAGAAAAGAAAAGAAAATGCCATGGGTCAGGCATACCTTAGTCCTCAATGTAACATCTTTGCTTTCTAATACCCTAAAGAAGGGTTGTGCAGCAAATTTACCTAATGCAACACATCTTTTCATCTCTGGACTGCTACTCCCTTGACTATTGATTGTGGAGCCAAGCAAGACAAAATCCTTGACAATGACACCTTTTCTCTATTTATCATGATGTTACCTACCGGTCCATTTGTGAGGACTTTGGTTTTCTTTGCATTGACCCATAATCCATATTGAAGGCTACCATCCTCGATCTTCATCAGCATGTGTATCAAGTCCTCCTCACATTCAGCAAGCAAGGTTGTGTCATCTGCCTGTCACTGGTTGTTAATAAGCTTTCCTTCAATGCTGACGCCTCATTCTTCACATAATAGAGTTTTTCCTGATGATTTGCTTAGGATACAGGCTGAATAAGTATGGTGAGAGAATACATTGATGTACACCTTTCCTGAATTTAACCCACGCAGTATATGCCCATGAATTAACTAAGAGCTGTTCTGAGCCAGTGAGAATCAGCCAAGTGGGCTTTCTCTACATTCTGTCCGGCCTTCAACTCATCTCAGAGGCCAGACAACTGAGTCATGAGTCACACCAGAACCAGAGCCAAAAAGTTACTTTAAACTACTTTCATGTATACATCAGATTCCATCCTGTTTTGGTTATAAGGGGGTTAAGGCTCCAGAGTGGATACAATTCCCATGAACAAACAAACAAACAAACAAATGTGTACACAGCTGAGTGTACGGAGCCTCCAGAGAGTCCTTCAGCACCTAAGACAAGGAGTTAAATTCTCTTCCTCCCAAGTTCCACATGACCACCTGCCATCCATCGGAAACCACAAAAGGGCAGGACTGGGCTCATCCTGTTCTCTGAGGAGTCCCCAGCCTGCTTCAGACCTTCCAAAGCCCAGAATCTAGACAAAACAATGGAGCCTCTCTTTCTCTCCAGGGTATCAATTAAAACCCAGACTCATTCCCTTTGAGACTCATCTCTCATTGTAATTAATGAATTCTCTGCATGACTGTTTAATGTCTGCATTGCCCTTTAGACCCTAAGTCCTTGAGGATCATGCCTGTCTAACTCTCACCACCATATCCTTTGTACCCAGCTAGGTGCCTGACACAAAGTACACACGAAGGGCCTTCAAAAAGTCTGTGGGAAAACTCCATTATCTTTTCATTCCATTTTTCTGCAAACTGATTGAAGCCTCCTTATACGTACTCAACAAACACTGAATGTATGGGAGGTGGGATGCTGGAAGTACATGTTTTAATTCTAGGAAGGCGAATACTGCAAGTTTAATCCGCCTTATGGTGCTGCCAGGTAAGTGTTGGAATGCTAACCACAAGATCAGCAGTTCAAACCCACTGGCTGCTCCAAAGGAGAAAGATGAGGCTGTCTGCACCCACAAGGATTTACAAAACCTCAGAAACCCTATGTAGGGTGATTATGAGTAGGATTCATATCAAAAGAGAACTAGTATAGGGATCTTTAATAGTAATATATCTATATATACATATATATAGACCCACCCTCCCTACACGACCCCAGAAACATATAGGAAGCATGGTGTAGCCTTCCAGCCCAAAT
>NW_022103920.1:82060361-82069541 GCF_000313985.2 Echinops telfairi
TATGGAGGAAAAGCTTTTTTTAATAAAAGGGTTTGTTTAGATGAAAAGATTGGGAAATAGTGATTTTTCAAATATATAAAAAATTTCAAGCATATATAGAGCATCACTATCTAAAAGAAAAGTAATACAAGCTTTTAAAGAGCTTTTAAAAAGAGTACAAAGTAACAGGTGAAATTTCCCTAATTATACAGTAACATAATACTTCTAAAATACTATCATTCTAACATGTAATCATTTATTTTTAAATTATTGAAATATTTGATTTTTATCAGTGCGGAGGTTTCAAAACCCAGCATCTACCTCACATTACAGCACATCTCAATGGGACTGGCCACATTTTGAATGCTCAGTAGTCTACATGTGGCCAGTGGCAATCTTGCCATGCAACACAGATACAGAGACAAGCATAATAATAACTCATCACCCAGCCTCAGCAATCATCAACCCACAGACACATTTCCTCTGTACTCTACTCTCAATCCTACATTATTTTGAAGTCCTAAAAATTAAAGCTTTCCATCCATGCCCAAATCTCCATGATGACTTCACTTTATTTTTAACACTTGGTTTGTTCAAATTAATATTTAAAAAGTCAATGACGAAGACCTCCTTCCCCACTTATGCTTTTTTTTTTTTTTTTAAAGAGTGGTAAAGTACTGAAGGTTTCTCTGGGCACAATATTAAGTGATGAAGGAAACATCCAAAAAAGATGAGGGGAATGCACAGAGTCACTGTATCTCAAAAGAAACCGGTCAAGATCCACCCATTTCAGGAGGTAGTCTATGATCAGCATATGTCCAAGAACCGGTGGTACTGGAGGAAGAAGCCCAAGCAGTGAAGGCATAGGCAAAGCAAGGCTCCAGGAATTGATAAACACCAATGAAAATGTTTCAACAATCAGATACACTGGAAGCACATGTGTCTATGCCAAAAAATTTGGAAGACAGCTCCTGGTCAACCAACTGGAAGAGATCCACATTTGTGCCCATCCTAAAGAAAGGTGATCCAACAGGATGTGCAAAATGTCAAATAATATGATTAATATCACATGCACATGAAATTTTGCTGAAGATAACTTTAAAACTAATGTAGAGGTATATCAATAGGGAACTGCCAGAAAATCAAGCCAGATTCAGAACAGAAGGTGGAATGAGAGAGATCATGGCTGATGTCATAAATCTTGGTTGAAAGCAGAGAATACGAGAAACCTGTTTATTGGTGTTTTATTGACTATATAAAGGCATTCATTGTATGGATCATAACTATGGATAACATTGAGAACAACAGGAATTCCAGAGCACTCCATTGTGCTTGTGCAAAACTTTTACTTAGACCAAAAGGCAGACATTCAAACAGAACGAAGGGCTACTGCGTGGTTTAAAATTAGGATTGTTTCCTTTCATCATGTTTAGTCAATCATATGGAGCCCTGGTGGCAGTGGTTCTGAGCTGGGCTGTGATCTACAAGGTCAGTAGTTCAAAACCACCAGGAGGTCCAAGGGGAAAAGATGGGGCTTTCTACTCCCATGAGTTACAGTCTCTGAAACTCACAAGTGCAGTTCTACCCTGTCTACAGGGTCGCTGTACGTTGGCATTGACTCGATGGCAACTCCAGTTTGGTTTGAGTTAATCTGAGCAAATACCCAAGAAACTGGACTATACGAAGAAGAATGAGGCATCAGGGTTGAAGGAAGACTCGTCAACAACCTGTGATATGTAGCTGACACATGTCTGCTTGCCAAAAGTGAAGCGGGTTGAAGCACTTATTGATGAAAATCAAAAACTATAGTCTTGAGTTTGGATTACACATTAATATAAAGAAATCAAAAATCCTCACAACTGGACCGATAAGCAACATCATGATAGACACAGAAACTATTGAAGTTGTCAAGGATTTCACTTTACTTGTATCTATAGTCAATGCCCATGGAGGCAACAGTCAAGAAAGCAAATGATGTAGCGTACTGCGCAAATGTGCCGGAACGAGACCTCTTTAAACTTTTCAAATGCAGAGATGTCACTGTGGGGATTAAGGTGCACTTGACCCAAGCCATGGTATTTTCAATTGTCTCCTATGCATAGTAAAGTGGGGCAATGAATAAAGAAAACTACAGGAAAATTGATGCATCTCTTCATGAATCATATTGAAAGTATCATGAACTACCAGAAAGACAAGCAAATTTGCCTTGTAAGAAATACGTCCAGAGCGCTCTTTAGAATGAAAGATGGTGATGCTTGTTTTCGTACTTTAAGCATTTCATTGGGGAAGACCAGTCCCTGAGAAAGAACATATTTGGGGGAAAAAACACCACCACCAACAACAAAAAGCACACTGTCATCCAGTCCATTCTGACTCATAGCAACCCTACAGGCCAGGGTAGAATGGCCCCTGTTGGTTTCCGAGACTGTAACTCTTTACGAGAGTAAAAAGCCACATCTTTCTCCCATGATGCAGCCGGTGAGTTCAAACTGCAGAGACCTTGCAGTTAGCAGCCCAATGTGTAAACACTAGGCTACCAGAGCTCCTTGGAGTCAATGGAGATGAAGGAAAACCTTTAATGAGATGGATCGACACAATGGCTGCTCATAAAGGGCTCGAACATCACTATTAAGAAAATGGCATAGGACCCAGTAGAGTTCTGTTCTGTTAGACAAGATCGTTAAGAGTCAGAGCAGAATCAGTAGTATTTAACAAGAAATACAATGTAAATGTGCCATTCTAATCATTTTTAAGTATATAATTCAGTGACATTAATTTTATCCAGCATTAAACAACCACCACCATTATCTATTTCTAATAACTCATCAGTCCCTGGTAACCACTAGTATGCTTTTGATGAAAACCCCTTTTTCATGAACAAAATGTTTGATGACCCCAATATAAGAAAAGTTCTAATTAATGTTGTTTTTATTCACTCAGATGTTTATTGCATCTCATACCTTTGATCAAGCATGGTACTGGCCCCATAACAGTGAACAAGGCTCAGAGGAACTTCTAATTGTCCCTCAACAATGTTAAAAACAATGTTAAAAACAAACAAACCAGTTATAACAACTGATGACTGAATACATTTTTTGAAAACTGGTGTCCATGTAACGGCAATATTACTTGGCCATATGGTCCCTATGAACCAGAATTCACTCAAGGGCAATGGTGTTTGTTGTTGTTGTTGTTTGAGGGGACAAGGGAGTCATTCAGCCTTAAAATGCAATGAGGAACATATTCATTCTACAGCACCAACGAACCATGAATACACCCTGAATACACCAAGCTACGTTAGAGCCAGGCTTTTATAAAAGGCCGCATATTGCATAATTCCCTCTCTATGGAAAGTCCAGAGCCAGCAAAGCCCCAGAGAGAAAGGAGATGAGTGGCAGCCAGGTTACAGGAGAGACAGAGCAGTGGGAATCCAGGAGTGAATGTCGATGGTTATGGGTTTCTTCTTGGAATGATGAAAACTTTCTAAAGTTGGTTGTGGCAATGACTGTGCAACTCTACGTAAAAATACGAAAAACACTGAAATGAACATTTCAAATACATGCACTGTATGGCAGATAGCTTACATCTCAATAAAACTGTTATTTTAAGAAATACTTAACTAGATAAAGTACTCTATATCCACACAATGGAATGAATCCAACCATCATCATGAACCACCAAACTCCCAAAAGAATAATACATTGGCCAACCCTTCTCAACCCAGGCTGCTAACCAAAGGTAGGAGGACTGAGCCCACCCGGAGGCACTCAGAAGGCTTAGTGATCTACTTCCAGGAAAATGAGCCACTGAGAACAGTGCTACTCCGATACACGGGAGCAGAATGGACACCAGAGACTGGGGGTTGGTCGGCTGGCTGGTACAATGTCAACATGGTCCAAATGTCAGAATGACCAGGATAGGTGCTTGTCATGGTTTCAGATAACTAGGAATTCCATTACCTCAACTTAAGCAGATGAAGGTATTAAAGTGGAAAACAAAATGTCACCCTCCAATTGTTTTCTTCACAGAATAAACAAAGGCAATTGTTTAAAAGTCTTGTTTGCTATTGCACACCTAATGGTTATGAGTTGGGTTGCTTTCCACAAGGTCAGTGGTTTGAAATCACCTCATCAGGAAAAAGATGAGGCTTTCTACTCCCATAGAGTCGCAGTCTCAGAAACCGTCCGGGGCAGTTCTGCCCTGTCCCATAGTGTGGCCATGAGTCAGCACTGACTCGATGACAGTGAGTTTGATATGGAGTATAGATTGGACAACAGACTTGGTGATACGAGTAGTAGAAATAAGAGGAAGACCTATTTGCCCTGTCTTCAAGGTGTTTAAAAGTCTAGTGAGGAAAACAATACATTTGTATAAATAACTAGGTCACTAGGCATTTGGGTGCGTTGTGTGGAGGGGGGTGGGGGGTGAAAAGTACAAAGTACTGAAGGGAGGAAAGGAAACGAGAAGTTGAATTGGAGACTCCTGTGTTTTTAAAACAAATACTCTGAAATTGGGTTAAGAAGATGATTCTAGCAGAGCAGATTTCTGGGTACAGCCTTGACAGACTTTGGCTTTCACAGCGAAAGATCATGAAAGAGCTTTCTGGAAGACAAGAGTTCATGGGAAATGGGAAAATATTTTGTGGATGGACAAGAGTTTAGACTGTCAGCACTCCAGGCTGGGGAGTGGTAGATGAAGAGGGGACACTGAGTCCACGTTTCAGAGTCATGACCTTGGGCTAAGGTGGGGGGGGGGGGTGTCTTTGCTCTAATCAGTAGAAGGGCCTAGGGTTTGCATCTGTTTCACCATATATTAATTATGAAACAGTTGTGCACTGAACTCTCCCAGGCTCATCTGCAGACCGGGGGATGTCATAAAGAGCCTGTGTCAGTATCACTCAGAGGATTAAGTGCAATGATGCGTGTACAGCATTTATGACCTCTGTGACACTTAAAAGTTCCACTGCTACTGCTGCTAGAGTACTATCAGCATTGTCAAAAGCACCCAAGACTTGTTAGCAATACAATAGTTTCCCTGACTGAGAGCACAGTGGGTTATGCATGGGCTGCTAATGGTAAGAGTCAAAATTTGAACCCTTCAGCCAGTCTGCAGGAGAAATATGAGGCTCCCTGCTCCTGTAAGGAATGACAGTCACAATGAGTAGAGACTGACAGGATGGCAGTGGGAAGGAATGAAAGTCAACTGCAGGCAATGTTAGGTCAGCCTGCAGAAGTCCCTGTGGGCTGCACCACAGAGCAATGGAAAGGAGCAGATGCAAAAGAAGTCCCTGAGAAGAAAGGAGACAGCAGCAGGGGCAGGGTGGGCACAGTAGTAAACAGGCAACAAAAGGAGGTTTCCAGAGGGGCGGGCCAGGGAGCTCATGAATATGTAGACCTGGCTAGGAAAGAAGCTTGCAGGGAACTGCAATCAAGTCTCCATTCTGCCAACAAAGGTTCTTTCCGCTTTCTTCTTCCTTGGTTCCTCAAGTCCCATCCCCTTCTCTGAGGACCTAGATTGAAGCATTCTCAGGCCCTCTTGAAATAGAATTTATAATTTAGAAAAGATAGTGCTACAGAGAAGCACATCAGTAAAACAGTGCATTATCCAGACGCTCATGCTGGGAAAGAAAACAAAACATTACATCCATCCCTCCAAAACAAGTGGAATGAAAACAGGAGGGAGAAGGCGAGCTTTGTCCCTAGCCCTGCCCTATTTTGCCCACAGTCCTTTAGGCGAGGTCCAGGCCACGCTCCAAGCAACTCCACACCTCAGTTTCAATGCAAGGGTAGGAAGGGGTGAAGGGTTATTTTACTCAAAGTTTGCTGCCCAAGCTTTCAGAGCTGATAGTGGTTTCTTACACCGTGTTCTACACATGGGAACAGAAGAACTAGCCGGCCTTCCAGTACTTTCCTGGAGGCATAGAGCTTATTGTTCAGGGTGCTTCATTCGCTACAGTGAGTAAAATCAATCAGATTTCACTTCAGGTTGCATCCACCTTTGTCTTCTAAAAGATTTACTCGTAGGTGGAAGGAGGAGTTCTTTTCCTCTATATCAGTGCTTCCCGAACTGAGCAGTACTTACCCCTAGGGGAGGGCAGGGGCTCTAAAATAATGGGGGGGGGAGGGGTGTTGCAAAAATAAATACCTACACTTTATCCTGGATTATGGACTGTAGTACAAAAGTTTTTCATTGCCAGGAGGGCACTGAGTAAATATTTTTTCCTGAAAAGGAGACAGACAATAGGCCAAATAAGTTTGGCCTATACTCTATTAAAAGCCCCCAGCCTACCAGGCCCACAAGGCATAAAGTCGTTGCCAATAAGTCGATACTGACTCCTAGCAACCCTAGAGGACATGGTAAAGCTGCCCCTGCGAGTTTCCAAAACTGTAAATCTTCACAGGATAGAAAGTCCCGCCTTTTTTCCGTGGAGCAGCTGGTGGGTTCAAACTGCTGACTTGGTGGATTGAAGTCCAACAAACCATAAATTCACCACAAACATCAATGGCAGTAAGAGTCACAACTCAGGAGGGGGGAGGGAAATGGTACTAACTAGACACTTGATGGTGTAGTGGGTTGAGCATTTGGGTTGATGACTAGCTGCAGGGACAGCAGTTCAAACCTACCAGCTGCTCTGCAGGTGAAAATTGAAGCTTTCTATTCCCATAAAGATTTACAGTCCCGGAAGCCCACAAGGGCAGTTGTATTCTGTCCTATAGGGTCCCTATGAGTTACAATCAGCTCAATGGTAGTGACTTTGAAGTTTGAGACACTTGGTAGCTTTATCACTGGAAGTTTTATAGTTCAACCTGGGATGTTTTTAATACATTATGTCATCGAGCTCTGTCATGGGCTAACATCTAATTAAATAGTGAGAGTCAGAGATATTACAAGGTAGGGGAAGGAGAGCAGGGCTTAAGAGTCAGACAGCCTATTAACAAAATCTGGCTCAGCAATTTACTACTAGCCTTGGGTAAGTTCCAGAACTGAGGCTTCAATTTCTTCATCTGTAAAATGGAAGTAACTTCACATCTCTGCCTGTCAAGACTGTGGAGTTTAAATGAGATAGTGCAGGAGCTGGCAGCCCCTTAGTCTAAGACCATAACTATTACAGAAAACACAGCGATAAAAACAAAAAATATTTGAGATAAAAACAAACCAGCTACTTATCTAGCGGCTATAATGCTAGAAACCCATGTTCTTTTCTTGGAAGCAGCTCAGGGCAAGAGGGAGAAAAACAGGCTAAGATCCTGCTACTACCAGAAGGACCCTGGGAAAGTTGGCTAACTTGTTGGAGCCTCAATTCCCCATCTCTTTAACAATACCTGTGTAATAAGACCACTACAACCAAACGGTCAACCACTCAAAGCCAAATGGAGATCCGTGAGAGAAAGATGAGGCTTTCTACCCTCACAAAGGTGTACAGTCTCAGAAACCCACAGGGACAGTTCTACCCTGAGCTTGGGATTCGCTAGGAGTCAGATGTGACTCGATGGCAATGCTTAATGAGTCCTAATGCTTAATGAAGGCAAGGATGGATCAGTGGTAAAATGTTCACCTTCCATGTAAGAGATTCTGGTTCCATTCCTGGCCAACGTACCATAAGCACAGCCATCATCCACCCCTCTGTTAGTGGTTGGCTGGGTGCTGCTACTGGAGCCCTGGTTGGGCTGCTAACCACAAGGTCAGCAGTTGGAAACCACTAGCTGCTCCCCGGGAGAAAGACAAAGCTTTCTATTCCTGTAAAGTGACAGTCTCTGAAACCTACAGGGTGCAGTCCTACTCTGTGCTATAGTGTTGAGAAGGTATCGACTCAATGGCAATGAGTTTGGTTGTTGTTGGGGGGTGGGTGTGTGATGGTATGATGGGGAACAGATTTTAATGGAGCGTCCAGACGACAATAGACTAGGAAGAAAGTCCTGGTGATCTCTCCCAAATCTCAACCCATGAAAATCCTGGTCAGAATCACAAGGATCAGATCAGCATCGGATTAGGAGGCCCAGGCCCAGGTAGCACTTCACTGCGTTGTACAAGAGGTTGCCTGTGCTAACACTTAATGAAGTCAATGATACAAAGAACGTAATCCACATCCTGATACTTATTAGGTGCTCAATAAGCAGTGGTTATTGCTATTTGGGGAGGGGGCGGGAAAATGGAGATAGAAAGATGACAATCAAAACCAGCAATTATTATCACAAGTTCTCCTATTTTACAGAGAAGTTGTCATTCATTCCACAATACTGATTGCCCACATGTGTGTCAGGCACTGGTTTTGACATTGAGGTTCAAATGATGAATAAGATAAGGACTCTGCTTTCTTGAAGCCTACATTCTGGCGGGGAAGCAGCTAGGAAGAGAAGGAGATCCTTGCAGCCCGAGGTAAGTAACACCAAACAGAGGGGCTGCTCAGTGCTGGCGGGGGGTGGAGGGCGTCGCATCGTCATTAGCTGAGTGCATTTCAGCCCAGCCTGCCTTTTCATGAGCTCCCGGGCCAGAAGAGGGACCTCAGCTGGAACAACGTTTGCGGGTAGAGGGATCCAGAAACCAGGCTCACCCTTTCTTCACCTAACGAAGTCTCGTCTCTCGTTCGCAGCTCCGGGTGAAAAAAACATTTCTAAATGCCCACATCGGAGTACCCAAAGGGAGAGTCCGCACATCTCGGCGCAGTGGCCAGTGCTATACAAGAGACGACTTCGGGGTCTCCTGGGCTGAGTCCTGGGTGCGGAGACTGGTGGAAACCGAGAAGGCGGAGCACGGGAGTGCAGAAGGCGGCTGGCAAGTGGCGTTGCCCGTGGAAGGCGGCGCGCCGGGGCTTCGGAAATATCTTGGGGATCTTCGAGAGCGCGAGTCGGCGACTTCAGCAGTTGCAAACGCTGCCCCCGCGCCGGGAAGCCCGAAGAGGCGGGTGCCCACCAGCCCCAGCCCCAGCCGAGCGGCGCGAGCAGGCAGGGAAGAGGCGGGCGAGCCGTCCGGGCCGCGCCCGCGCCCAGACATGGTGGGCCACCTGCATCTGCAGGGCATGGAGGAGCGCCTCCAGCAGCAGAGCCGAGAGGGCCTGCTAGACAGCCCCGACTCCGGGCTGCCCCCCAGCCCCAGCCCCAGCCCGCCCTTCTACTGCCCGGTGCCCGGCCTCTCCGCGGAGCCCCCGGCGGCCGGCGAACCCAGAGTGGTAAGGATGGCGCCTGTGCGCACCCGGGCCCTGGC
>NW_022103920.1:82070019-82071454 GCF_000313985.2 Echinops telfairi
AGTACTTTGCCCAGAACTTCTCGGCGCGCGCGACCGGGGATTAGCGGGAGGGCGCGGAGGGAGGGGCCAGACGGCGGGGCGGAGCCTGCGGGGAGAGCGGGATGTGGCGGCGGAGTGACTGTCACGCCTGCCAATCAGGAGTCGTCCTGGGGGAGGAGGGTGGGGCGAGGCCCTGGGAAGGAGCCAGCGGATTCCATGACGCAGCTGCGGAGGTCGGGCCCTCGGTCTGCACAGGTGGGAAGGGCAGAGGGAGGTGAGGCTGCACCCCCGGAACGGGGACCTTGGCTGCCCCTGCACCGTGTCCGCGCGCTGCAGGCGCTTCATCGATGTCCTTCGAAGGGCATTTCCGGGGCAGGGGGGGCTGGCTTACGAAGGTTTGAGGGGCACGGGTAGTCTTAGAGGACTCGACCTCTTGAAGAAGTCAGACCGCGGTCCTAACTGAGAAACACCTGGGGAAAGATGATCCTGGAGGCAGGGCAACGAGCTGCAGAGTCGGTGGGGACCTGGGCTCTGAGCCTCTGACCCCAACGTGCTGAGGCCGCGATGCACTTTATAAGGGCTTCGGTCCCAGGAGAAGCTGTGTGCTTGCTTTTTATTCGTTGATGTAGTTCCTACCCGGGGACAGGGAAGGATTTGCCTCATAGTTACAGGGCAGGAGAACCTTAAATAGAGGGAAATCCAATCGATTGACTTGACCACTCCATCTCCAGCCTCTGTTAGCCCAAGCGTGAATGCAAGCAAAACGTAATTTGGAGTCAGTCCAATGTCGCAAGTGGAGGGATGGGAATGGACTGACTACATCACGGGCCTACTGTGTGCCAAGTGCAGTTATGAGCAGGACTTACAGGTACCTACTTTCATGGGGCTTACATGCTGGTAAACTAGAAACCCGGAGGTGAAGGCAAGGATGCCTTTTCTGCGGGGTGAGGAGCACGGTAAATCCCAGTGGGCACCCTGGGAGGGACTGTGGAGGGAGCACACAGTTTCTTGAGCCAGGGAAAGGATCGCCCAAGCCCCAGACTGGGCGTGGCCCAGGACTCCACACCAAGTACCCAACCTCCCTAAGGACCAAGGCAGCTTGGGGTGTGGCACACCAGGCTTGCATATAGGTAGGGGTTTCCATTTCACCCTGGATGCTTTTATACACTCCAAATTCACACACACACACACATACACAGAGGCTCTTTCTGCAACCATGCTATTCACATTTCTTTTTTTTTTTAATCATTGTATTGGGGGCTCTTACAATTCCTATCACAATCCATACATACATCCATTGTGTCAAGGACATATGTACATTTGCTGCCATCATCATTCTCAAAATATTTGCCTTCTACTTGAGCCCTTAATATCGGCTGCTCATTTTTCCCACTGCCCCCTCCCTCATAAACCCTTCATAATTCATAAATTATTATTTTGTCATATGTTACACTGT
>NW_022103920.1:82081775-82094425 GCF_000313985.2 Echinops telfairi
CCGACATGGCTCTCAAGTTTTCTTCAGCAAATTTGATTGTCTTATTTGACTGCTTTTCCCGTTTGCTGAGGTCTGCTTGGTTATCCTCTAGGTCACTGGTGCGATTCTCTGCCTCCTCAAGCCTATTGGCAAGATCTGTCAATTTGTCACTGGATTTTGTTATTTAATTCCTTAACACTTGTATTTACCTTTGGTGCGTTGCCTTTATTTCCTCTATCATTTCATCTTTTTTCTGCATTGCTTCCCTCATATTCTTTATGACTTCTAGCAGCATTTTGAATATTTCTTTCTGTGGCAGGTCAATATCTGCTTCTTCTATGCCTATCGGTATGTTCATGACTTCTTCAGGCATTGTCTTCTGTTTCTCCTGCTTTTTCGTTGAAGCTGTTAGAACTGGTTGCTGTTTACATGTTGTTTTAGAGGATCTGGAGCCATCTTCCTAAGTCGAAGAGCCCTGGGCTCTCTCTTGGGGTATTCGTATGAGTACTTCTATGAACTATCTACCGGTAGCTGTACTGAGGGGCCAGGCTATCGCTATATCTTCCTGTGGTTTCACTATTATCCTAGCCGTCCAATATTCCCTTATTTGGATTGTGTGTTGGATATTCCTTTCGTGTGACACTGGTCAGGTTGTTGTGGGACCACGAGGGCCTTGCTTCCTTGGGTGATCTCTAAGAAGGCTTCATGGTTCTTTGAGCACTTCGGCTGGCCTGATGTGTCCTCCTGTGCAACTGGAGTGCTGAGGAGGGCGTGTGGGTATACCCTCCTTAGTGTAGAGCTCTGTAGCTGGCAGGGGAATTACCGTAGATGGAGAGATCTTCTTGGACACTGGGTGGATGTTCCCACAGTAGTGTGGAGCCCCACCAGTGGTGGTCAGTCATTTCCCCCGGTCACTTGTAGGGCTTAGGGATTTATCATGGAGGTGCCCACACTATTTACAGGGGAGAATCCCCTGCTGCTTGGTTTGTGGATGAGGACCGGCGTGAATTCCCCAGCTGCTTGCCAAACCAATAAATGCAGGCGGGACCTCCCCCAGTTTGGCCTTCAGTTTGCCCTAGGCAGAGGAGAGTGGCCTGGAGGCCGCTAGTGGCTTGTGACAGGAAAGAGTGAAAGGAAAGGAAAAAGAGAGAAAGAAGAAGACACAGACTGGAGCAACAATGTCAAGCAAACTGACACCCACTGACACACTCACAACTAGAATGCACAGAGTAAATAAAAGTGAAAACAGTAGAATAAAAAAAAGAAAGAAAAGAAAACAACAAAAAAGGAGAACTGAATCTGCTGAGGCTGTGGGAGGAAAGAGAGAAGAGCTATAAGAAGAGGAGAAAAGAAGAAAAAGTGAAAGAAGAACACAAAGAAAGAAAAAAAGAAGATAAAAGTAGAAGGAGAGAGAATTTTTAAAATAGATAAAGAAGTAGCTGACCCTGTGCTGTGCTGTGTGTAGCACTGACTCGTCCTGTGTTCAGCACTGTCTTAGGGGTCAGGCTGCCCACTGGGAGGACAGGGTTGCTCTAGGCAGAGTGTAGGGTTCCTGTAACCAGCAGTGGCATGTGAAAGGAATGAGAGGGAGAGGAGAGTATCATGAAAGCAGAGAGAGAACAAAGAAAGAGGAAAGAAAGAAAAAGAAGAAAGAGAAAGAAGGGGGGGAAAACCCAACTGTGTTCACTAAGATTGACTGTGATGGTAAAGAGGGAGGAGAGAGAGAAGGGGGAAATAAAGAATAAAGAGCTGATCCCCGATTGCTTGAATGTGGGACCAGAGGGGTTTAGACCGTGCCCCACAATGGCAAGTAGGTGTGCCCTTTTAATGCAGTGACCCAGTGGTGCTGGGCAGTATTGCCCTAGTTGACGAGATCGCCTTAGAGGTCCAACAGAGGTTTCCTCAGTAGCACAGCACAGTGTAGATGTTTGTCCCAGCTGCATTGTGTGGTGTACAGCACTCCCACAGAGGGCAGGCTGGAGTTCCCACTGCTATTTGGGTTGATTTGCCCTAAGCAGAGGGTAGTGATCTGGAAGCCAGTGGTGGCATATGATAGGAAAGAGTGGGAGAGAAGAGGAGAAAGAAGGGAAAAAGAAGAAAGAGAGAGAGAAAAAAAACCAACACAAACCTGAGCTCGTTGAGACTGACTGCGGCGGGAAAGATAAAAGGGCTAGTGAATAAAGAGAGAAGAAATAGAGTAGTAGGTAAGGAGATAACTGAGACTTGATCACCTGTCTGTGAGGCTGGAGGAGTTCCAACTCTTCCTCTAGGTAGCAGGTTGGTGTACCCGTTTGATGTAGGGTTCCACAGATGCTGTGTGGGGTTACTTCAAAGGCAAGACCTCACCCGTGGCCAGGTGTCTGTTGAGCGCTTGAGTTCACTGGTGTACCTGCCTTGTGCTGCATGTAGCACTGCAGCAGGGGTGGGGGCTGAGGTGTCCACACAGCCCCGTGTAGGGCCCCAGGACAGGCAGGGTCTCCAGAGCTATGTGTAGAATCACTGAAAGGGAAGCTGGGCTTATTGTCCTATCTAGACTGCTGGTGCCCTACTAGATCAGAGGATTTTATTTATTTATCCCCCTGGTCAGCTAGAATAAAATCAAATTAAGTGGTCTCCCACAGTCTCTGGGCTGCAGCTCCGTGCTGTTTGAAGCTGAGATTTGCTACAGCAGGTCTTTGTTATGCAAAAATCTGCCAGGTCCTGTAACTGAGTTCTGGCATTCCCTAGCTAGGTTTCTTATGCTGATTTAGGTTAAGGGCACTCACCTATGTACTCCTTCGAGTTGAGCAACCAGACTGGGGGTTGAGTTTTTAATCAATAATATATATTTCAACCTTTTTTTTTTTTAAATAATTATGCTTGTGATGTGCTCTGATTTGGGGGCTGTCAAGCTGACCGCCAGAGGGGGAAACCCAGCTTATCAGGGGGGTTGTTTCCTTCGCAAGGCAGCCAACCATGTGGAGAGCTGCAGCGTGGGGTTCTCTTCGTGTCTGGATTCAGGCTCCTTTAAGTCATCAGCCTGGAGAAATCGCTGCTCCCGGCAAAGGCGCAGCTGGCGCCGGTGGGCTCGCCAAAGCTAGAGCGCTTTAAAGCGTTCTTGGTTTGCTTTTTGAGTGGAAATCACACCCAAAAAAGAGGTTCAGGAGAGACCCTAGTACCCTAGTTCTAATTTCAGGACACCACCTTCGGTTTTCTTCACCATACCTCCCAATTTTCTGGTCTGGCAGCAGGAGCTCCGGACGGATGAGTCCTATTGGGTCACCATTTTTTCCCGGTCCCCGCTATTCACATTTCTTATATCTCAGCCCGTTTCTCTGGAGTCCCAACCATCCCCCTTGTTAACTGATTGCCCAGTGCTGTCAGTGTGGAATCTAGCCAACTAGGGCGGGAGGTCCCTGAGGTGCTGCAGAATGAAACAGTGAGTCGCGGCTGCCAAAGTCTCCCCACGTGGAGCCTTCTTGGAGATGATTTAAAATGGAATGACTGGAAGGATTTTAACCCACCCCCAACACCAGACAAGCCCCAAGTGGAGGGAAATGTCTGGCAGGCCCACGGACCCTTAATTTCTTATTCATAGAGGCACCTTTCCCACGTCCCACTGCTGCCACCGGAACAGTTCAGACTTCCTGTGCCCACCATCCTTCCACTGTTTTCATTAATTTTCTGAGAAAGAAGCTCCCTGTTATCCCTGCCCAACTCCCCCACCCTACTAGACATGGCATTTTCCACTACCCGTACCATTCCATTAGCAGAGGCTAGTCTTAATTCCACAAGGAACCTCTTTGCATGGGGCTTGAGAGAGCGCGCAGGTGGCATAATGGTTACCCTTAGAATGTTAACCACAAGGTCAGCAGTTTTGAACCACCATGGCTGCGAAAGAGAAAGACGAGGCTTTCTACTCCCTACAGAGTGACAATCTCAGAAACCAAGAAGGGTAGTTCTGCCCAGTCCAGTAGGGTCACTATGAGTGGACATCGATGTGATGGTGGTGAGTTTTGTTTTGCTTTGTTTTATGGTTGAGACCAACATCATGTTCTTGACTTTTCACTTTCCTCAAAATAGCCTGTATATACTCATTGTGTTAGTCTGGGTAAGCTAGGGAAACAAATCCACAAACTCATATGTGTAAGAGAGAGTTTTATATAAAGGGTAAGTACATTAAGAAAATCATCCCAACCTAGCGCTGTCCAAGCCATAAGCCTAACATTAGCCCATCTGTCCAACACCAATCTACAAAGCCCTCCTCATTTTCACAAAACACATGCAATGACGCCGACTGCAGGAGGAAAGCCAAATCAGTGAATGTGTAAGCATCTCAGCACTGACAGGGGTCTCCACACGGCTCCTCCAGCACCCAGGGCTGCATCAGGGTAGGTCCTTGTGGCTTCTCCTCAGGGATGTCTTGTAGGAAGTGAGCCTTGCAAGCTGAAGCAGGGAACTGGCTAAGACAGCTGCACCCTGGTGCAACCACCAGAAAGCAAGGGACCAGAGAACTAAAACGGTGAGTCTCACCAAGCCATTTATCTCTCCGCACTTCAGTTAATCCCACGTGTTTATTGGCCTGGTTGGCACAATAAACCTTAACTATCTCACTCGTGTGCATATTTTTCTGTTTGTACTTACAGCAGTTAATTGGATAGGACAGGAGAGAGTTATTCAAAGTGGCTCCATGAAAAAGAGGAATTCACTGTATCTTTTCTTAGTTCCATTTCCTCTTAAGCTACCAGCAATATGACTCCTAAAAACAAAAGGGGGTGGTGGTGGTTTAAAGTCAAAACCCAAGCAGAGCTCATTATTCTTGGAAAAGCTAGGCAGTGGCCTAAAATTAGCCTTCCTTGGAGTTTTATTTTAAAGCAACAATGAATGTCTACTGGAGAAAAATCAGTGGCTTTGTAATACTGACTTTCCTCTTTGAACTGCTGAAATAATAAATAAATAAATTGGAGGCGACCTACTCACAGAGGTGGAAATTTTCACAGTTGGTTACCCTTATGAAGCATCTTCTTGGTTTCTGAAATTCATAATAGTTGCTACTTGATTTTTTGTGTTTTAATAGCAAAAGAGGAGCCCTGGTGACAGAATGGCTTCAAGCGCTCAGGTACAATCTCAAAGGTTTGGCCATTTGAGGCCTCCCAGTGATTCGTGAAAGTACCATGGATGACTGAAGAGACATACTGATCTGTCTTAGAAGAAGCTCCTTAGAAGCGAGGATGGCAAAACTTTGTCTTACATGCTTTGGATACATTGTCAGGAGAGACAAGTCCCTGGAGGACATCACGCTTGGTACAGTGGAGGGGTATCCAAAAAGAGGAAGGTCCTCAAGAGATGGGTTGACATCCTGCCTGCAATAATGGGCGTGTTGTGTATAGGGTCATCATGGGTCGGAACTGACTAGATAGCACGTAACTACAACAACAACAAGGGACTTTTGAGGGAGAGATCTACCATCTGTTCTCCTAAAGATTAACAACTCAAAACTTACTGTTCTTGAGTCAATTAGGACAGAGTAGAACTGCCCCTGTGTGTTTCTGAGACTCTACAGGAGTAGAAAGCCTCATCTTTCTCCAAAGGAACGGCAGGGATTTTCAATCTCTGGCCTTGTAGTTAGCAGCCCAAAGTGTAACCCATTAGGCCACCAGGGCACCATCCTAAAGATTACAGTCTAGAAAATGCATTGGGCATGTGATAGTTAAATAATCATTTGTCAATTTGAGAGGATTAAGAGTGAAGGGGTGGAGTCTAACCTGTCAATCAGGTCATAGCAGATGAGGCCTCTGTGAGCATGAGGATTTTGGGAACTCCATTATTTCTCCTTGGGAGTGGGAGACATTCTCTCTCTCTCTCTCTCTCTCTCTTTCTCTCTCTCTCTCCTCGCTCCCTGTGAGACATTTCTGAAAAGAAGCCACATGAAGCTACTTCCCACCCACTGGCCGGTGACGGTGACCTTCCTGCATTCAGCATCATTGCATGTGTTGCATGAATCTGAAGAAGATGTATAGATTGGAATTAGACATAGGGTCTATCAGACTTATGGACTTGATCTGCACTAGGCTGGGTTGTTTTCTCAATATTCAATTGTTCTTGTATATAAAGCTCTGTCCTATACACATATGAGTGAGTGTCTATGAATTTGTTTCTCTAGTCTACCCAGACTAACAAAGGGCAGTTCTGCTCTGTCACCTGGGATCACTGAGTCGAAACTGACTCCATCCTGGGGCTAGATGACCTTTAATATCCTTTGTAGCTTCAGCCTTCTGCAATAATGTCCACAGACAAATGAGAGAAAGTACTATGTACTTTACCACTTTGTTCTGTCTTGGAGAGGAAATCAACCTTTGGAGAGTTCCACCATCTCAAACTTAGTCAGATAGTCTTTGGATGGTCAGAGGCTGTATGTTCTACATTTGTTTTTGCCTAATCCACCACCTGCAGGAAGCATGTGATGATGGAGAAGCAAAAGAGGAAATCTTTGTCTGAAAGCAAGAATGCAGCCTCCTGCTCATCAACAGTTATCTTGTGTCTGTCTTCCTTCCTCACTTTTATCTACAAAGTGAATCAAAGTATTTAGTTGCACATGAAATGCTTGTAAATAAAGTGCTGGTCAGCTCATGCCCGAGGATTGCACAAAAATTCTCAGAGTAGAACTGCACCCAAGGCTTACTGGACAGCCCGTCTTACTCCCAAGGAGCAGCTGGTGGGTTTAAACTGCTCACCTTGCTGGTGGCAGCCTACCGAGTAACCACCACCAGGGCTGCCATTTCATTAAATATAGGCCACTGTCCCCTTTGTGTATCATCCCATTATTAGTAGGTTCCCCGAGAGATCCAATTAGTAGGCTATCTTCAGTGGGTACCCTGCCCTCACTGCTTTTACAATCACATGCATGGAGCAGCTCAGACACGCAGATCAATAACTATAATACAAGCCCCAAATGGAAACTGTCCTAAGAGACTTGCGGAAAATGTGTTGAGACAGGGGCACAGTTATTTGGGGGAATTAGGAAAAGAGTCACTTCCCAGATGTCTTTTGGCATTCTTAAATTGAGAAAAGTTCACTGTCATTACAGTGAAGTCATGCTTGCAGAGGAAGTTGCAACATTGTTTGCGTTCCTACTTCAACTACAGGTCCTGCTTCAGACGCAGACCCCACTTGGCTGAAAAAGACCTAAGAGTCTCGGTTTCATTCTAACTCTAAACTGAGCCCTTTTCCATCAGATATTTCAGCTTTCTGGGATGTTCTAAAGGATGGCTGTTCTCCTTTGGTGATAAGAGACTAGCTTTCTCTCAAGCATTTGACAGAGTCTGTTTTTGATCATGGTGTGCTCTGGGAACATTGGCTCCTTTGAAAAAGGAGTCTAAAAGGAATAGAGGGGCACAAATGCCATCTATTTTAAACCATATTTCCTTCGGAAATGCAGTACCTAAGACGTCGGGCTGTGTATTCCATTGTCCTTTAGGTACTATTTCTATAGTACATGGGCATCCTATGTGATGATTTTCTATAAATACCAGAATAATACAACCAAACACACTGCCATCAAGTTGATTTCCAACTCGTAGCAACCCTTATAGAGATTCCGAGTCTGGAAAGATTTACAGGAACAGACACAGCCTCATCTTTTTCCTGTGGAGTGGCTGGGAGTTGGGACCACCAACCTTGCAGTTTTCAGTCCAGTGTTTACCCAACAGCACCACGAGGTTTCCTTATAATAATAGCAAGCGGACAACTATACTTAGCATTGATATACAAGTCACTGCTGAACTGGACGGCCAAGACTGCTGCTGCGCCTTTGTACCCACCAGGAAGCTGCCTGGAAATCAGAGAGCTTTTCCAGAACTGCTCCAAGCCACACCAGCAAAATCTGTGTCCCAACACCTGCATCTCTCCATGATTACCTCATTTCCAAATCCATGTCTTATGTGTCTCTAATTAGCTCATTCCAGATCACGTGTTCAAGTTGACATATAGCTGCAAGAGAAGCTATGGGGTGTAATTTTCAACTTTCCAACCTCTGCAGCACAGGAAGGCTGTAAAAAGGAGATTGAGTGAACCACGCCATAGGACCCCTCCCTATCGTGTCTTCTAAATCTTCAACAAATACGTTGGTAGAAAAGAGGTTATGTTTTATCCTCTTTGTTGTATATCAGGCTTCATAGAGTAACCCAGAAGGCCAAGTCCTCCAGAAACTCCTGTTAAGGACCCATTGTCACCAGCAATTCATCGTTGTGTTCACCTCTTCATTTCTTCCCAGTGTTCTTTCATGTAACTTTCCTCAAAAGAAAGTGCCCTGATCGGACATGTCCCTCTCCCGGAGCTGCAGATTCAGTGCTGTCCACTGAAATAAATTCTTCTGGGGCTAGGGGCAGCTGTCCACATAGTTGGGATTGAGGCCAGCCCCTCAGACCTCTCTACTGGTTCCCTGCTTCGAGGGAGCAAATGAAGGGGGAGGAAGAGAGAATGGAGCACATCCTGGCCCACCAAGCTCTAAGGACAATATCCCTGCTCAGAGCAGCCAATGCACAGAGATGACCATATGGCCGGCCCCACTAGGAGATACAATATTCCTCACTGACCCATAGCCCTACATGGGACAGCACTGGAGACACAGTGTGGGAATTGCACCCAGTCTGACCCCACCACACTGAGGCAAAGCACTAAAGGCGTGCAACAGAATAGCAAGGGGAACAGAGCAATGAAGTCCTGAGTGAGTACCAAAAGTAGACTTTGGGGCCAGGGTATGGCACCCCATTAGACCCCACTGTAAAACACTCCTAAAGATCAACAAACAAACCTTGAACTCTTTACAGGCTTTTCTTTTTCTTTTTTTTGTCATTGTTTTCTTGTTGTTTTGTTGCTTTGCTTTGCTCTGTCTTGTTTTTGTGCATATTGTTATCTCTCCAGGTCTATCTAGCGAAAATAGATGAGATAAACAATCTGGAGGAGAAAACAATTGGATTAACAGTACCAAGGGGACATGGAAGAGAGGGAGGTGGGGGAAAGGAAGTGGTGTTAACAAACCCAGGGACAGGGAACAACAAGTGATCCAAAATCGGTGGCGAGGAGGGTGTGAGAGGCCTGGTAGGGCTTGATCAAGGGCAATGTAACCGGGAGGAATTACTGAAACCCAAATGAAGGCTGAACATGATGGTGGGACAAGAGGAAAGTAAAAGGAAATAGAGGAAAGAACTAGGAGGCAAAGGGCATTTATAGAGGTCTAAATACAGGCATGTATATATGTAAATATATTTATATGTGAGGATGGGGAAATAGATCTATGTACATGTATTTATAGGTTTAATATTAAGGTAGCAGATGGACTTTGGGCCTCCACTCAGGTACTCCCTTGGTGCAAGACCACTTTGTTCTAATAACCTGGGATTCCATGATACTCACCTTCCCCACACGATCACTGAAGACAGATGAGTGCATAAGCAAATGTGGTGAATAAAGCTGATGGTACCTGGCTATCAAAAGATATAGCATCTGAGGCCTTAAAGGCTTGAAGGTAAACAAGCGGCCATCTAGCTCAGAAGCAACAAAGCCCACATAGAAGAAGCACACCAGCCTGTGTGATCACGAGGTGTTGATAGGATCAGGTATCAAGCATCAAAGAACAAAAAAATCATATCATTGTGAATGAAGTAGAGTTCAGACTGGGGATCCAAAGCCCATTTGTAGGCATTTGGACATCCCCTTACAGACGGGTCGGGGGAGGAGATGAGCCAGTCAGGGTGCAGTGTAGCAATGATGAAACATACAACTTTCCTCTAGTTCTTAAATGCTTCCTACCCTCCCACTACCATGATCCCAATTCTACCTTACAAATCAGGCTAGACAAGAGCATGTACACTGGTACAGATAGGAACTGGAAACACAGGGAATCCAGGACAGATGATCCTTTCAGGACCAGTGGTGAGAGTGGCGATACCGGGAGGGTGGAGGGAAGATGGGGGTAGAAAGGGGGAACTGATTAAAAGGCTCTACATTAACCTCCCTGGGGGACTGACAACAGAAAAGTGGGTCAAGGGAGATGTCGGACAATATAAGATATGGCAAAATAATAATAATTTATCAATTATCATGCGTTCATGAGGGAGGGGGTAGCGGGGAAGGAGGGGAAAAAATGGGCTGATACCAAGGGCTCAAGTAGAAGGCAAATGTTTTGAGAAAGATGATGGCAACGAATGTACAAATGTGCTTGACACAATGGATGGATGTATGGATTGTGATAAAAGTCATACGAGCCCCTGATAATATGATTTAAAAACAATAAAAAGTGTCCTGTTCCATGATCCTTATTAATTACCCACAATTTCCCATTGATCACAGCATGTCAGAATATCACACTCAAATGGAATTAACATTGAAAGGAAATAACTAACTGTCGTGCTCCGCTTCTTATACAGACTGTTCAAATAAATAATGAACAGAATGACTTGGAGTGAAATAGACTTGTCTGTGAAGAGTAGATCCTTAGAGTCAAGTGTATCAATAACGACAGGCCATTTTTCCCCTCAATGTGAGTACAACCTCCCGAGATGATACCATGGCTGATTCTGGGAAAATGAGCTTTCCAGAGTCTGCTTTCTTTCATTGTTTCTTACAAAAACAGCTCTACCATGAAAACACAGACATTAAAGAATGGGAGTAAAATTGCCTGTAATGCTACCTCCAGAGAGGAAAAACAACACCTGTTTTCATTATTCCATGTTTACTTGGTTTTAGGGTAGATGCAGGTTCAAATTCCATTTTTTATTTTATATTATACTTTTCCCAAATTGCTGCTTCATACTTATCAGCAGAATGTTGTGAATTCATTAAGATGATATTTGCAAAGACAATGGAAAACTCCGAAAAACATGTGTGATATCAATTAAAAGTATACCATTACAGAAATAACTACTTTGAATACAATGACCTATGTTTAAATACTGCCTTCTCCATCAGGCAATTCTTTCACCTGAGACAGCCAACATAACCTTTCTGGACTTTTGCTCCTTTATTTTAAAAATGAAGTTCATAATGCTTGCCCCATAGTTATTATGAATTTTGAAAGTAATACTATGATGACCTACAGAGGTAGGCCTCCAAGGAGTGTAAGATATTCATAAATATTTTGGAGAAATGCCCTTTTCCATGAGAACCTCCCCATCCTCTTCTACCTCCCAATTGATCTCTTTTTTAATTCATGTAACAAAATATCTCCCCACGATATGCTGCTTTAGGATTACTCCCTTAGAGAAATTCCTGGAGTGGAGTTACTTGGTTGAAAGATAAAACATGTCTCTGGCTCTGAAAATTGCTCTCCCCAAGCCTTACAGCAATTGGAGTGGCAGTAGCAATTCCACGCTCACCCAACCCTTGCCCATATTTGAACCGTTGCCATTTAGTTAACTCCACCCATGGTGACCCGACGATCGTCAGCAGGGTGTTCAGTGGCTGGTGTTTTGGATATAGAATGCTGAGTGTTTTCTTCCAAGACAATTCTGGGTGGACTGGGAACCTCGAACCTCTATGTAGCAGCTGAGGATGTGAAGCACTTGCCCCACCTAAGGACTTCTGCTACCAGCCCTGGTGACATAGCGGATTTTGCATGCGGTTGCTAACCCCAAGATCAGCAATTTGAAACCACCAGCTGCTCCTTGAGAGAAAGATCAGGCTTTCTGCTCCTATAAAGATATAAGTCTTAGAACCCTACAGGGGGCAGTTCTACCCTGCCCTATAGGGTTGTTATGAGTCAGAATAGATTCAATGGCTTGGTTTCTTGGAGAGACTTCCACGTCAGAGAGCAGCATTGCTAAGGAAGCATAGAGTAATCATAACTGAACAAGTAAAAGTCCAAAGTGACTTGTTTATCCCACAAGCTGGACCACCTATGTACTTATGGATACGATCACTGGACAGTTCTTCCCAACTAAGTTATTGTTAGGTGCTGGGAGGCAGCCCAGACTCATAGTGACCATATATGTACAATGGAGTGAAACACTGCCGGCCCTGTGCCGTCCTCACAGGTGGTTGTAGCTTTGATTGAGCCCATTCTTGCAGCCACTGCGTCAATCCTCATTCGGTCTTCTTTTTTCACTGGCCCTCTGCTTATGAAGAAGGGTGTTCTTTTCCAAGGACTGGCTCTCGGATAACATCCAGAGGACCTGGGACACAGTATCATCATCATTGCTACTAAAGAGCATTCTGATTGTACTTCTCCCAAGACAGATTTTTTGTTCTTCTGGCAATACTTTCAGTATTCTTCACCGACACCATAATTCAATCGCATGCATTTTTCTGCTGTTTTCCTATTTCCTTGTACAACTTCCACATAGATGTAAAGTAATTGAAAATTCCTAGATCTGGGGTGCAATCAATGGCAATAGAGGCCATATCTGGCTTCCCTATTGCCGTGAGGCAGGGGTCAGGCATGACCCCCGCCCCCCTCGTCCTTCTTTACTTACTGTGACATCACCTGTCCCTCCCACACACCGCTCTATTCAGTGCCCCAATAGTCCACTGCGATGGCCACACAATTCACAGACAGTACTCACAATCAAGGGGGTGCATGAGGGAAATTAATAGGTACCACAACAGAAAGGATACATTTGTGGTCTCCTCAGCCAGCAGCCACATCTCTCTCTGTTTCATAGTCTCTGAGCCAAGTGGTTCCGTGGCCTCTGCCT
>NW_022103920.1:82095630-82096447 GCF_000313985.2 Echinops telfairi
TTTTTGTCCTTATTAATGGCTCTACATGTCTAGATAAGATAGGCAGGATAAACAATACGGAGGAGAAAACAATGCATCTGATTACATATTTGATCAACTTCAGACTGAAGACATTGGTAGTGTACTTCAGTTTCTTCATCACTAGCTTTAGTGGTGATGTAGTGATTACACATTGGACTTTGATCCACGTGGTTGGCAGTTAGAAACCACCAGCAGCTCCACTGGAGAAAGCTTGGCCTTTCTATTCCTGTCAAAGTTACAGTCTCAAACCCACAGGGGACTCACTATGAGTCAGCATCCAAGCATTGGTACTGCGTGAGAACTTTAGTGGTTAATGGTTAAATTACAATAACAGTTGTATTAAATGGTCATGGTTGTAAGTTTATAGATATTATCTGATCACAGATAGCATTGTACTTTCAAGACAGATCTTGAAATATTCCTTAAATTTGTCATTCTTGGCATGATAAACTATATGATTCTCCAATGTAAAATGGCCAATACCATCCATTTCAGCTCAGTAATGCTTAGGATGTCTATACTTCATTTTTGACAGCTTCCATTTTTTTTCTAGATTCATACTATGTACATTCCATATTCCAATTATTAATGGATGTTTGCAGCTGTTTCTTCTCATTTTTGGTTGTGCACCATCAGCAATGAAAATCTGGAGAGCTCAACTCCCACCAGATCATTAAGATGGACTCTAAAGAGGGAACTTTCCCTATATTTTGAGTACTGAGTTAGTAAGTTTATTGTGCCAATCTGGCCAATAAACACGCGTGGGGTTAATTGAAGGGCGGAGGGATAAATGGCT
>NW_022103920.1:82096883-82101479 GCF_000313985.2 Echinops telfairi
TGGATTTGTTTCTTTAAAGCACCCAGACTAGTACAAGTACTTTCTAGCATGAGTGCCTTATCTTCCGGCACTGTATCATACAATGTGCTGCTGCTATTTGTAAGGTTTGCAGTATATTGTACATCGTTCCACTGGTGTTCATAGTAATTCCAGTGGCTATTCCCTCAGAAATGAACAGCCAAAATCTAAATTGAATTGGGCCACCCTTTATAGTATATTCCCTTCCAGCTTAAAAACTCTCATTCAAAAAAATTCTTCATCACCCTCCTTTTGTACAGTATAGTACCCTGCACACACAAAAATATTCCATAAATTGTTTTCTGAACAAATGCATCAAGATATATATTTTCCAGGAACTAGGCTCTCCTAATGACATGTCCAAAGTACATGAGATGAAGTCTCATCGTCCTTTCTTCTAAGGAGCATTGTACCTGTTCTTCTTCCATGACAGGTTTGTTGGTTCTTCTGGCAAGCCATGGGATTTTCAACATATTTTGGCAGCGCCATAATTCGAATACATCGATTCTTCTTCAACCTTCCTTATTCAAATGTTCACATATATCTATACGGAGATTGATAATACCATGGCTTGAGTCAGGTGTGCCTTAGTCCTTAAGGTGACATCCTTATTCTTCAACACTTTAAAGAGATCTTGTGGATCAGATTTGCCCAGTGCAATATGTTGTTTGATTTCTCAACTGCTGCATTAGCATTGATTGTGGATCCAAGAAAGATTCATCTTTTCTCAGTTTACCGTGATGTGACCTATTCATCTAGTTGTGAGGATTTTAGTTTTCTTTGCATTCAGTTGCAATCGATGCTGAAGGCTGAAATCCTTGATCTTCATCAGCAAGTGCCTCAAGTACGCCTCCCTTTCAGCAAACAAGTTTTGTCAACTGCATATGGCAGGTTAATAACCCTTCCTCTAATCCCAGTGCCATGTTCTGCTTCACATAGTCTAGCTTCTAGAATTATTTACTCAACATTCAATTGAATAAGTATAATGAAGGAATACAACCTTAACAGACACCTTCCTGATTTTAAACTACTCAGTGTTCTCATATTCTGTTTGAATAACTGCCTCTTGATCCACGAACAGGTCACACAAGAGCACAGTGAAGTGCTCTGGGGATCCCCACAGTTAAATGCCTTGCATAGTCCGCAAAACACAAGTAGACATCTGGATGGTGTTCTCTGTTTACAGCCAAGAGCCACCTGACGTCAGCAATGATATCCCGCATCCCACTGCCTTTTCTTAAGCTGACTTGAATTTCTGGAAGCTCCTTGTCAATGTACTGTTGCAACTGTTTTTGAGTTATTTTCAACAAAAATTTACTTGCATGTGCTATTGATCAGCTTGTTAGATGATTTCCACATTCTGTTGGATCTCCTCTCTTTAAATGGGAAGCTGATGGGTCACTGTCTTCCAGATTGTTTTGCATAGACAAGTGAGTGCTTCCAGTGCTACATCAGTTTGTTGAAACATTTCAGTTGATAATCCATCAGTTGTTGGGTTCTTGGGTGTTTTTTTGTTTATGTTTTTGCCAATGCCTTCATTGTAGCTTGGATGTTTTCCTTCAATATCATTGGTTCTTGATCGTATGCTACCTCTTGAAATGATTGAATGTTGCCCAGTTCTTTTCAGTACAGTGATTCTATTTCTTCCACCTTCTGATGCTTCTTGCATCTTTCAATAATTTATTCATAGAATGCTTCAATATTGAAATATAAGGCCTGATTTTCTTTTTCCTTCATTTCCTTCAGTTTGAAACACGTTGACTGTGTCCTTTCTTTTTGGTTTTCGAACTCCAGATTTTGAACATAATGCTTTATTGAGTCTTCTCAAGCTTCTCTTGAAGTTTTCTGTTCAGCTCTTTTGCCTCATCATTTTCACACTTGTTTCAGCTACTCTACCTTCAAGACCAAGTTTCAGAGCCTCTTCTGACATCCACTTTGATCTTTTATTTATTTTCTTTCATTCTTAAAATGTTTTTTGCTTTCTTTGTGTACAATGGTCTTGATGTCTTCAGGTTTTCTCTCATTAGTGTTCAATGACTCAAATTTGTTCTTGAGATGTTCTTGAGATTCAGGTGGGATATACTGAAGTTCATATTTTAGTTCATGAACTTGTTTTAATTTTCTTCAACTTGAACTTACACATGAACAATTGAGGGTCTGTTCCACAGCAAGCCACTGGCCTCATTTTAGCTGCTGATATTGAGCATCTCCATCATCTCTTCCAAACAGATGTAGTCAATTTTATTCCTATGTATTCCATTTGGTAATGTCCTCATGAATAGTCACAATTTATATCCTAAAAAAAGGTATTTTCAATGAAAAAGTAAAATATTCTGGCAAAATATTCTCATGGGGTCTCTGACTTCATTTCTACCACCAACGCCCTATATTCCCACTATGATTCCTTTCCTTTTGTTTCCAACTTTCAAATGCCAATTGTCAATAATCATCAATGCAACTTGATTGCAAGTTTGATCAATTTCAGACTGAAGACATTGGTAGAATTCTTTAATTTTTTCACCACTAGCTTTAGTAGTTGATGGTAAATTTGAATAATAATTGAATTATCTGGATTTTCTTGTATGCATATTATACTTCAAGTTAGATCTTGCAATATTCTTTTTGACAATGAATAGAATGTCATTCCTCTTGAATTTGTCTTTCCTGGCAGAGTAGATCATATCATTGTCTTATTCATGATGGCCAATACCAATCCATTTCAGCACAGTAATTCTTAGGATGCTGATTTTATACATTCCTTTTCATTTTTGATGACTTCCAATTTTTCTAGATGCATGCTTTGTGATTTCATGTTCTGATTATTTATTGCTTGTTGGAAACCATTTCTTTTCGTTTTGCATTATATGTGCCCATCAGCAAATGGAGGTTCCAAAAATTTGATTCTATCCAAGTTATTATGGTTGACCCTACTTTCAGAAGGTTGACCCTGCTGAAACCTACTTTCAGAAGGTTGTACTCAGGGGCTAGTCTCCCAGCATTATACTTGGCCGTGTCTCACAGTTAGTCATAGGGCTTTCAGTATGTCTCACAATATGCTGCTGCTATTCACAAGCTTTTAAAAATCTAATCCCTCAGGAGTGGCCAAGCTTCTTTATAGTTTGTTGTCAATTTGGGAACCTATGTACTAGAGAGAGGTCCTTTCTTGACAATTTCAGCTTCTCTGAGCTGCCAACTATCCTTTTAGATGCATTTGCTATCATAGTCAGCCGTCCTCTTCTTATCTCAAAAGTGATTAGATTTAGAACCCATCCTACTCATATATTAACCGACATAACAAGGAAACTCTACCTCCAAACTTACAGGTATAGGCACCAGGGTTTCAATATATACTTTTGGGAAATACTATTGTCTCTAACAGATACTTTGGCTTCAAATATTAGAAACCAAACTAAAAGTCACTAAGCAAGAAGAAGATGTAATCGCTCACATAATCTCTCATATAACAAAAAGTCTGGAAGTATAGTCACTTCAAGGCTACCTTCTTCAGAGGCTCAAACCAATCTTCAAAAGACCTATGTTCCTTTTGTCTCTCTGCTCTGCCAAGGGCAGCACCTGGGTTTGATCCTCAGGCTGGCTGTAATATGGATGCCACAGTTACCAACAGCATGTCCAGAAAACAGGTCCAGAGGCATAAAAGATGAATATCCCTTCCTTGAGTCACACTCTCTGAGTGAAAAATCATCCCTAGAAACCCCACAGCCACGTAATCTTCATGTATCATTGACTGCAAATGGAGTACATACCCATGTATACTTTAAGCAATCCCTGGTCAAGACAAAGTTCCCACCATGACTAATTTAGACCATAGGGTTCACATCTAACTCCTGTACTTTCCAGGTGGTGTAAATTGTTCAACACTTAACTACTTGTCAAAAGATTGGCAATTCAAACTCACCTAGCAGAATCTTAGAAGACAAGCCAGGACATCCTTTATGAGTGCTCTTGACCTTGAAAACCATGTGCATACATGGGATCAATATGAGTCAGAATCAACTAAAGGATAACTAATAACACAAAATACATAGCTGGCCCCAGACCATTTGTCTCGGTTGTCCTAACCATCTTGGGAATGATCAAATTGATGAAGACATGCACTAACAATTCTGAGGACTTGACTCAAAGTTTCAACTTCTGGAACACCATCCTGGATAAAACTCACTTCTAAGGAATGTTACAACCACACCTTAAACACCGAAAATTCAGGAAATAATTCTCTGAGGTCAGTGATCCTCAGCTTCTTACTTACTCATTATTCATTTCTCATTCCTTAAGAGGTTTTTTATTCTTATTTTTTTTATTTTTGCTGTTGTCTAAAATAATTGCTATTCTTTCAGATGTTTCCTCAGAGACCACCTTTACCCTCAGATAACATGCACTTATATGAGCCTGAGTCAAAGGCATCACTCGCTGCTAGTGTTCCATTTCATAAGCGCAATGGGTTCTTTCCAAACAAAACATGTTTAATATCTCTCTGAGTCCAATGAACAAGTTCTCTCAGTAATACACTTGTGTTAGCTCTGACAGGGTGCCCAGGATAGATGACTCCTTCAGGACCAG
>NW_022103920.1:82102717-82103944 GCF_000313985.2 Echinops telfairi
TAATCAGTTGTAAACCTCCCTCGATAATGGAATACGATTAGGATGGAATGTAACACCTCTACTCAGATCATAGCTCTGATTAATGAATTGAAAAGACCTTAGGGTGTGCCCTGCCTGCAGTATAAGTGGATGCTGTGGGAAAGCTTGGTTGCTTTTTGCTGGGTCTGGATCCTGCATCTAGCTCATCAGTCTCCAGTTTTGGACTTGAGCGGATAACCTGCCGTAGTATCATCTGATCCTAGGAATCAGCAGCAGCATGCCATCTGAGGTGCTGACCTTGGATTAATGCATTTCTACAGCCACAAATCTGATCTGTTGACCTTGGATTCACTTGACTGTGGTCCACCCGCCAGACTTGGGTTCATCGATCTGATAGCTATGCATGGGAGAAGCCACTAGCCTAACATCTGACTCACAGGCTTGGACCCTGCCTCATTTTGGACTTGCCCATTTCTACAACTGCGTGTGCCATTTCTTAATATAAATTTCCCTCTGTATTTGCATGTAGCATATATAAGCATCACTAGTTTTACTCCTCTAGAGAACTCAGCCTAAGACACCTTCATAATAGGGCATATAGGGTGCAAAGTTAGGAAAACTTCTTAGCCACAATCAAATACATTTGAGGGAATTAGTCACTGAAGCCCAGAACTGTAGTCTTGGGGGACACCAAGGTCAATTTTCCTAAATAGTCCATAATGGCAATATTTTATACCTACTTTGATGAGTAGGAATTGGAGTCTTCAAAGCTAGTGAGTGACCACACAAGGTACAATCATTGATTTCTCCTTGTCTAGTGCAAGGAAGGGTGAAGATGGACTTGAGACACTTAGTCCTTGTGGGCTAAGCACTGGGCTGCTGGCTGTAACATCTGCCCACTTGAAGATACGTTTCAGAAACCCTGAAGGGCCATTCTGCTCTGTCTTATACAAGGTCACCAAGGGTCAGAATCGACTCGGTGGCGCTGAGACATACATAATACCTGTAGCTCTGCTAGAGGAGGCCCTGATTTAATTATTAAAGTGAATTTTTAACTTTCCAATAAGTTATGAGATTGAGGGCTAGTTCATGGTTTAGGAGAGGGAAAACACTTCTCATTAAGTTACACTTAAGTTAAACCATACTTCCAGCCTTCTCATAGTGGTCTCAGTTGTCTTATAGAGACGATAAAAAGGTTCTCCCCTTTATTAGATTGCATTTTTTCTCTTTCTAGTACAGAAAAAAAAA
>NW_022103920.1:82104828-82106083 GCF_000313985.2 Echinops telfairi
GGGTCTTTCTAAAGATGGCAGCAAGGTCTCCTATGTTAACTGTTTTTTAGCTACACACAAAATCAACTTTATTTTTTCTTGACAAAGATCAGGCAAAGCTGTTGCACTTTTAAGGATTTCTTTATTCTCCGCTGTGTATTCATGACAGGATGCACATAACTTCTTTCTGGCAAAGTAAGCATTGTTTTCCCGGGGCATGTGTACAGTTAGACTGGGGAGGCTAGTATAGAAAACTCTCTAGCACTGTTTGAGAGTGTCTAAGACACTCAATAACGCCTTGGCCAAATCAAGTCATAATGAGCCCATGCTTGCTGGTGTGTTCAGGTGCCGTTGAAGCGATTGCGACGCGCAGCGATCCTGCGTACAACAGAATGACGCACTGCCTGGTCCGGTACCATCGTCACCATTCTCGCATGTTTGAGCCAGACTCTTCCGTGGCTTATGTTATCATATCATCATCACCCTTCGGGTCAGTTCTCTTCTCCCCTGGGGTCATCAGTCATCATGAAATGTGACTCCAGGTAGGTACAATTCTTGAAGCACTTGTCTATGTTTTAATAATAGACAATAAAACCACCATTCCCTTCACTAATTACCTTCCTCTGGCCTGAAGCACCTGGCTTGCTTAAGAGAAATCACATTTCCAAGCAGTGTTCGCTTTGGAGAAATAAAGACTCCACACTGTCAGAAAACACGTAGAACTATTTCACAGTGGTATGGCAGAGGCTGGGCCAAGTTTGTACACACGATGTTGCCTGGGTGTGGGGCAGAGAATGACCACGGCACTCCCTGGGAGCTTGTCTTCAGAGTGGTGGGGGCTTTGCTTTGTTTTCACACCTGTGGTGAGAGATTTGTGTTATTCAAGCTGCAGGGTGAAAAGTCAACACCTTGATTTTGCATGGTGCACTCAAGACTCGAGTGGATCAGCTATTCAATGAACCAAACGTAGACAGAGGACTGCAGCCATAGCGAAAGGGACTAGGTGCTGTGCTAGATGAAAGGGGCCAGGGAAAGGTGACCCACAAGTAGAGAAGACAGACAGACAGACACAGAGCACCATGGAGGGCATCCCTGAGAACTCTACCAAGTGTGTTCTCATTTTGTTTCAGAAGGACCCTGCACACCTCTGCACACACACACATACACACACACACACACAAAACAATGATCCATAGATGAATTTAATTCTTTAATAAGCCCATAGTAAAAGCAATAATTGCTAAGGGTTCCAAATTCTTTAATAAACAATGACAAA
>NW_022103920.1:82107797-82108544 GCF_000313985.2 Echinops telfairi
ATTTAACCCAAAACATTAATAGTGAAGTGATTAAGAAAATCTGCTTTATGAGTACTGGTTACACCACCAACCAGGTGTATGGTCTGTATGGTCTTGAGCTTAACCCCTCTGACCCTCACTTAATTTTCCCATGTGAAAAGTAGGGAGAATAATACCAATACCATAGGAGTGCTATCTGAAACACTTAACCAAGCCCACAATTGTTGAGCCAGTTCTCACTCAAAGTTCCTATTATGTCACACACACGCACACACTCAAAACAAGATAAGCTGAAGCTCAGAGAGATTGGTAACCAACCCTAATTATACAGCGAGTGAATAGGTGGGCAGGACTGGACTACACGGTCCTGGTGCAAATATTGTCTTTTCCATTGATGTGCTCCTGAGCTTCCAGGTGAAAAATGTAGGACTCTCTTGACCACACAGTTGGATGAACTACTGGCACTCTCAAAGCCTCCTTCCCAAGGTCTCACTAGAATTATTTAGATCCACTGGCAGTAACTGCATAAAGCTAAGGCGTCAAAAAAGCAATAGCCAGGAGCCAAGAAAGTAATAGAAATGATGCCCTAATATCTCCAGAGGGTTATAATGCCCTGCAATCAGGGCATGCTCGACTTACTGGATGCAAATGGACAATCTCACGTCATGCTTCCAGGAACAAAAGCCCTGACTCCAGCTTTCCAGAAACACGGTGTGTTTCGAGAGCCCAACATCACTTCCCTTACTGCTTCCAAAGCATGCAGCTAAA
>NW_022103920.1:82109235-82113430 GCF_000313985.2 Echinops telfairi
CTTCCATGAGCATTGAATGATGGATCAAAGTAAAATTAAGTCCATAACAACTTTAATACAAGATCCTACTTTACACATAAACTTTTGGCTCTAACTCTGAACAAACCACTCTATTTTCCAGAATAGAAGTCTATATTTACAGACAATAATAACCTTAATTGTAAGTAGTAATAATAGCCATTTGTTGCATGCTCATTATGCTCCACATGCTTGATAGGTAATGCTATTATTTCCATTTTATAGTTGAAAATGGGGCTTAGAGAAGCTGGCTTGTCCAGTGTTCAAAGACTGACAAGGACAAAGGGAGTTTTTGAGACTGGGGATCTTCGAATCTGTACCTGATTCGGCACTGCTAACCCTGGCATGAGCAGCCGTAATGCAAAGCGTAACGTAAAGCCACCTACAAGGACAGCTTCACAGAACAAACTTGCAGACGCAGGGTTAGCATTATTTAGGAGGAGATTTTGATTATTTTGGAAGATTTAGAATTTCGAGTGTAAACTTTACAGGACTGGTTACAGAATTCCAAGTTAAACTGGATTTGCATTCTATGATCAACCCAATACATTCTCACAACACCATGTTCTTCCCCTTTATAATTGTATCAGAATTATAATTTTTATTAAGATATGCATTAAAATCATTTTATTAGGGGCTCATACAGCTCTTATCACAATCCATACATACATAAATTATGTAAAGCACATTTGTACATTCATTGCCCTCATCATTCTAAGATGTGCATCTTTGACACTACCTCTAAAAGTTTTCATTGACACCAACTGCAAAGATAATTCTCTTTCGGAATCTAAATGCACAGTTAGGTCCAAAAGTCACATGCTATGGAACAACTCCAGATGGTCTAATCTGCCTGGGCATTAGGCACTGCCACGAGTGCAGAGTTCCCCAGGAGAGCTTCCCTTCTGCATGGCTATAAACTCTGTCCCCAACTCCCCGCCCCCCAGACTTAAAACTTTACTAGAATGACTCAGAATTCCAAAACGCTCTGTACTTACAATAACGGTGACAGTTTTATTATAGCAAAAAGCGTACGAAAGAAGAGCCACAAGAGGTCTAGAGGAGCTCTAATAGGAAGCTTTCATATCTCAAGAAGCACAATGCCCTCCCAGGCATTAATGCTTATTACCAACCAGGAAGTTCATGCAAGCGTCAATGCCCAGAGCTTTATCAAGATTTCACTATCTAGGCATGATTAATTGACTAATTTCTCACATGACTAAACTCATCTGCTGACCCTTTGCTCTCCCCAAAGTGGAGCTGGTACCACATGGTGGGTCTTCAGAGCCCTGCACCGGGAGTCTTCTTGCTAGCAGAAACTATTAGGAGGCTGGATACCTCCATGAACATCAACAACTTTCAAATTAGTCACTTGAGAAATTTCAAGGATTTGAAGCTTATCTTCCAGGAACTAGAGAGTTCTTTTGGGAAAAGTAATTTCCTCACTCCACATATATTTCTATGGTTATTTGATCAATCTCTATAGACACTGCAAGATCCTTGACAACCAGTGATTTTGTTCATCTTAGCAGAAGGACCTAGGACAAAGCCTGGCAACGTGCTTTGTACTTTGATAAATGCTCAGTAAGTACTTGTTAAAACAATAGCTGGATAGAGGGAGGGAGTTCAAGGAGAAATGAGGGAAGGTCACAAAGTGGTTCTAAGCAATAGTCTCTCCATCCTTCAATTAGTAAATTTTTTTTTGTTTTGCTATTTTTTTCTTCTTTTTAAAAAATCATTTTATTAGGGGCTCTACCAGCTCTTATAACAATCCATACATCCATTGTGTCAAGCATATTTGTACATATGTTGCCATCGTCTCTTTCAAAACATTTTCTTTCTGCTTGAGCTCTTGGTATCAGCTCTCATAGTTTTCCCTCCCACCTTCATGAGCCCTTCATAAATTATAAATTATTATTATTTTCATAGTTTACACCATCGGCTGTCTCCCTTCACCCATGTTTCTGCTGTTCATCACCCTGGGTGGTTGTGTGTGTGTGTGTGTGTGTGTGTCCATCATTGCAATTGGTTCTCCCTTTCTCCCCCCACCTGCCCCCTACCCTCATGGTATTACTACTACAAGTATTGGTCCTGAGGGGTTCATCTGTCCTGGATTCTGTGTGTCAAGAGCTTTTATCTGTACCAGTGAACATGCTGTGGTCTAACCAGATTTATAAGATAGAACTGGGGTCATGATAGTTGGGGGGAGGGAGCATTAAAGAACTAGAAAAATACTGTATGTTTTGTCAGTGCTATACTGCACCCTGGTTGAATTGTCCCTTCCTTGTGACCCTTCTGTGGGGGAATGTCCTATTGTCTACAGATGGGCTTTGGGTCTCCACTCCAATCCCCCTCATTCTCATCGATATGATTGATTGTTTGGGGTCTTCTGATGCCTGGTACCTGATCCCATCAACACCTCATGACCACACAAGCTGGTGTGCTTCTTCCATGTAGGCTTTGTTGGCTTCATGTTAGATGGCCACTTGTTTATCTTCAAGTCTTTAAGACTCCAGATGCTGTATCTTACAATACCCGGACACCATCAGCTTTCTTCACATTTGCTTATGCACCCATTTTGACTTCAGTGATTGTGTCAGGAAGGTGAGCATCATAGAATGCCAGGTTATTAGAACAAAGTGTTCTTGCATTGAGGCAGAGCTTGAGCAGAGGCCCAATGTCTGTCTGCTACCTTAATACTTAACATATAAATATAAATACATAGATCTATGCCCCTAACTATATGTATTTAAATATATTTACATATGTACATGCCTATATTTAGACCTCTATAAATGTCTTTTGCCTCCTAGTTCTTTCCTCTATTTCCTTTTACTTTCCTTTTGTCACACTATCATGTCCCACCTTCATTTGGCTTTCAGTAATTCCTCTCAGCTACATTGCACTTGATCAAGCCCCACCAGGCATTCTACACCCTCCTCACCATTGATTTTAGATCATTGTCCCTGGGTTTGTTGCAACACCCTTCCTTTCCCCCACTTCCCTTCTCTCATGTCCCCCTAGAACCATCAGTCCCAGTTATTTATTTTTATACAGTAAATCCCCAGATTAATATTGCTGCACTATGGACAACTCAAAGGGATTTAAGAACATATTGTCATATCTCCTCTTGCATTCTAATTTTCAGTTAAGCACCATGGTTCATAATAACAAATGCAAACACTACTTTGTAAAGCTCAAGAAAGCGGAGTCTTGAGTGGTTCATCCACTTGAGGAAGGAAAAGTGGCTCATCCACTTTAAAGGCTGTCCACCCTTTAAAGTCAGATCAGATTTCCACAAACACTGTGTGGAGTGTGTACTTATGCATTTGGCTTGCGTTTGCTTAAATTTGTGCCTCCAAAGCATAAATCCAATGGAATTGTCGAGAATGCACCAGGTGAAGGGAAACGTGGAGGAAACAATAAAGAAGCAGAAAGAGCTCCACTGCAGCCGCCCTGGAGACACATTGAGCTGCAGTCGGCCATCATCAGCTGGAACAATCCTAAAGGTAATGTTCGGATCTGGAAAACTCCAAACTAGCAGTTACTGGAATGATTCGAACTCACAGCAACCTCATTCCTCTTGGACAGAGCAGTGGGTTTCTGAGGCTGGACTCCTTGGGAAGCAGACAAGTTCATCTTCTCTCTCAGATTGGCTGGTGGGTTTGAACTGCTGACCTTGTGGTTAGCAGCCCCATGCTAAAGCACCACGCTAGCCGAGCTCCTTAAAATGAACGGGAACATGTGGAATGCTCTGCCCTAATCAAAGCTATAATTATTACTGGGCAGCGCATGGTTTAATTATTGAAATAGGAAAGCTATTGATAATCTAATTCAATGAGCAAAAGCAGAGCAGTATACCATTAGCTTTTACTTTAATAGTTAAAAAAAAAAGCTTGAAGACTTTCCAACGATTTAAAAATTGCACAGGCATCGAAGGAAGGTGCTTGTGACAAGGATTTTGTTGCTAGTAGGGGGTGGTTCAGCTGATTCAGACTGAGGGCAGATTTATATGATGTTAAAATATGAGGTGAATGAAATGTGTGGATTTTTATAAGAGCTGTAAGAGCCCCCAATAAAATGATTTATTGAAAGTTTTAAAATAATAGATAAAGTTTGAGGTGAAGCAGTGAGTATCCATGTAAGTGTTATATGTGATTTCTCAGAAATATTGGGG
>NW_022103920.1:82113530-82114527 GCF_000313985.2 Echinops telfairi
AAAAAGTTATTCAGGAGGGAGCCTTTTTCCAGACCAAATACTTCTTGTAAAAAAGATGGATTGATTTAGGGTGGGGGGTGGGGGCAGAAATGCTGGGAAGGACCTACATTTTGAAAGAGGGAAAAAGTCCACCAGGTATTAAAGGGTAGACGAATGTTACTTCTTCGGGGTAATACATCTGGGGGTATTTCACGCTCAACTTCTGCTTCTGTAATAAGAACTGAGCCCATTGCCATTGAGTGGATTCCTCTCATAGCAATGAGATAGCTCAGGGTGAACTTCCCCCTTGGGGTCCAACCGCTGTCGATCTTCACAGAAGCAGACTGTCTCTCTTCTTGTTTGGAACACCTGCTGGGTTGGAACCACTGTTTCATTTCGCAGGCAGATTTTACCCATGTTGCTGTTTTCTTTTCTTTTGTTGCTTTGTTTTGCTCTGTCTTGTTTTTCTGTGCATCTTATTATCTCTGCAGGTCTATCGAGATAAAATAGGTGGGATAAACAATCTTGAGGGAAAAACAACGGGACCGACGGTTCCAGGGGGCTATGGGAGAGGAGGAGGCAGGAGGAAGGAAGTAGATGTTAATAAACCCAGGGACAAGGGAAAAACAAGTGATTTAAAATCAATAATGAGGACAGTGTACGAAGTCTGGTAGGACTTGATCAAGAGCAATGTAATGAGAGGAATTACTGAAACCCCAGTGAAGACTGAACATGATAGTGGGACAAGAGAAAAGTAAAAGGAAATAGAGGAAAGAACTGAGAGTCAAAGGGCATTTATAGAGGTCTAATTAAAGGCATGTACATATGTAAATATATTGATATATGATGATAGGGAAATAGATCTATGTACATATATTTATAGGTTTAGTTTTAAGGTAGCATATGGATGTTTGGTCTCTACTCAAGTACTCCCTCAATGCAAGAACACTTTATTCTACTGACCTGGCATTCCATGACTCCCAACAAAATCACTGAAGACAAAGTGGGTGCATAAGCA
>NW_022103920.1:82115292-82127792 GCF_000313985.2 Echinops telfairi
AAAAAAAAATGTTGAAGAGCAAGGATGTCACTTTGAGAACTAAGATGTGAATTGGGTGAAATTTTACAGAACAAATCAGTTTTCCACTCAGAAATTCATACACATTTTGTTTCATTTCATTGATTGCAATCCTCACAATGTGATCTCACTTGTCTCACTTCATCCTTATGTTTTCTATTCCCATTCTTCCTTTTTCCCTACCCTTTCCTGCCTCTTGAAGTTAATCCCCTTTTGAGCTCAGACAGTTGATTATCTTGAGAAGATTGTACCTCCCTAATGTTATTGATCACTATGTAGTTCTCACTATTGTTTGGCTGAAATTTGAGCTTTGGGGATGAGTTTATTTCCAGACCAGAAAGTTGACTAATGACCATAATCCCAAGGTCTCACCAGTCTCTATCTGATCAGAAAGTCTAGTCTATTTTACAATTTTTAGTTTTATCCACATTTTTCTCCCATTCTATCTAGAATCTTCCACCGTGACCCCTTTCAAATCGATGAGCTGCAGTAGTTGGGCACTATCTAGTTCTTCTGGTCTCAGGATCATGGAAGCCAAGGTTCAAGTGCTCCCTGAGTTACTTTGACTAATCATCACCTTTTGCCTTTGATCTTCTTCACTCTTCTTTGCTCTGGACAGAGAGTGCTCAACAGTAGCACCTTAGACAGCCACTCCTATATACAACTGCCTTCCTTATAATTATATTATTTTTACATACTGTATTATTATATTTAAAGATGCTTTAATGCATTAGGAAGTGTTTTTTTAAGTATTTTCTCTGCATAGAAATGTAGACTGTATACTATAGGCTAAGGTAAATATTTGACTGACATTAAATAAGAAATATATTCCTTTTCCATTTGACTACAAATGGATCTCATTCACAACCCAGGGGCTGCCTGTATAATTATAAATAGCCACGTTCACTCGTTGGGTTGATGCTATGTGGTGTTAAATGAAATCATGTATTTTAAAGCACTTGAGTCATTTCTCTGAATCGTATAAATGACAATTATTGATGAGGGTCTTTCAGAAAACAGGCATACTATCTATTTCAGGTAGTTGTATATTTGTTAAAAATGTGTGTGCACCAGTCAAATCTTATTTCCCAGTAATTCTTAGAGAAGGAAGGATTCCTCATAAATAAGGAAACACATATTCTTAGACCTGCCAATATTGTTGGTTTCTTCCCAGGTATTTTCTCAGGCATTTATTAAACATGAATTTAAAAAAAAATAGGATCTGGAGTAAGCCTATACTGGACCTCAGAGCCCTTCCACACCCTATCTGACCTCATGACCAGGTGAATTCACAAATCAGGCATTTCTCTGAATAAAAAGAAAAAATACTGTGATTTCAAAACAGCTGACCTCCCATGAAAGACGCATCAGATGTGCTAATATGACTGTGAGATGGAACTTGAAAGACTTACACTGGGCTCAAGGCGAGACGTGTCTTAGAAGAGGAAGAGGGGTGACAAAGTCATGTTGTGTTTCTTCTGAGGAAAATAAATCTGAAGCAAATGAGACAGAATGCTAAGATCTCTTCATTCTTAATAGTGAGCCCACCGATATATTATCCTATGAAGTTTTCCATCTTGCTAATTAAAAGACAAAACAAAACAAAGGCCAGCTGGTATATCAGTAAAATCAGATAAGCACTCACAGTTAGCCAAAAGTCAAATGCTGGAGAGAATTGTATGGCGTAAGAAGCTAATTTGGCTATCGCTCAGTGAGCAAACTTTAAATCTTTTAAAATTATATATATTTGAGGCTGACATGATAGCTAAGGTATGAAGATCCCAGTGGGTCTTCGGTGGCACAGATGATTTATATTTTACTACTAACCCCTAAAAGTTGGCTGTTAGAATTCACCCAGTGGCTCCATTGAAGAAAGACCTGGTTATTGATTTCTGTAAAGATTAAATCAAAACCAAACTCACTGCCATCGGGTCCATTTCCATGCGTAGAGACCCTGTAGAACAAGGTAGAACCTCCCCTGTGGGTTTCTCAGATTGTAGCTCTCTATGGGAGTAGAAAGCCCTGTCTTTCTCCAGAGGAGTGGTTGATGGTTTTGAGCTACTGACCTTGTGATTAGCAGCCCAGCATGTCATGGAGTCGTTCTGTTCTGTAACACATGGAGTTGCCATGAGTTGGAATCGAGTCAAGGACAGATCTGGTTTCAGTTTATGAACATCCAGCAGAGGTCGGAATGTGATTTTCCTTCTTTCTTATCAGGACCTTTCCCCCTTTTTCTCATCTGAGAACAGTCGGGATTCACCACTGGCTGGTGGGATCTGAGAGTTCCCCTGCATATCTCTGTACCCTGCCAATATTTCAAAACCTGAATTGGGCTCAATCTTCCCCCTAAATCTTTCCTGCTGATTTTAACATCTGGGTAGTTTGCCCCTCTGTGGAGTAGAGTTCTGGAGGTAGACAGAGCGTGTCCAAACTATAACTAAGCGACATTCCTTAAGGATGACAGAAAGACCTTTGTTGGATTTTTGTTTGTTTGCTTTGCTAGAAACCTGTGCTGAGTTCGACAGAGAACCAGAAATTCAACACTCTGCAGGTATGAGAAATGAGTAAACACAGGTGACAAACAGGTAACAAAAGGCAAAGTAGTAAATGAAACCAGGTAGTATCGATCTGTTTTTAATATTCCACTCACTAAAGCCCTGAATTATGGTGTGTGTTAGTCCGGGTTGACTAGAGAGACACATATGTGTATAAGACAGAGGTTTATATACAAGAGCAGTTGAATATTGAGAAAACACCCCAGCCCAGTCCACAGCAAGTCCATAAGTCCAGTGTTAGCCCATATTTCAAATACCAATCTATAAAGTCCTCTTCAGACTCACAAAACACATGCAATGAGGCCAAATGCAGGACGATCAGAGGCCAGTGTGTGGAAAGTCTTGTAGATCCAGTGTTGTTGTAAGGATCTCAGCACTGGCAGGGGTCTCCAAGTGGCTGTTCCAGCTCAGGGCACTAGCATAGCTCCATGTGTCTTGTCAGTAGTAGCGTTGTCTCAGGGAGTGAGCAGCGAGTGAATGTGTCTTCTGCCTCCAAGGAAGAAATACCGGAGTTCCCAGAATTCTCAGGAGAAGGCCATGCCCAAACAGAGGCCTCATTGGTTATATCTTGACTGACAGGCGAGACTCCACCCCTTCACTCATAATCCTTTCAAATTGATACCAGATTACATAACTACCACATGGTGTGTTTGAGTTACGGGCCGTGACAAACATTGAAAAGTACCATAGACGCCAAAGGAACAGCCAGATTTGTCTGGGACAAAGTATAGCCGCAGTGCCCACTGGAGGCAAAGGTAGCAAGACCTTGTCTTTCATGTTTGGACATGTTATCAGGAGAGAGCAGTCCCTGGAGGGGCACAGCATCATTGGCAATGGGGAGGGGCAGCAAGAGAGGAAGCGCCCTCAGAAGATGGAATGACTCAGTGGCTGTAATGAGGGGCTCCAACATGGCAGCAGTTGTGAGGGTGGTGCAGGACCATGCAGTGCTTCATTCTGTTGTACGTGGGGTCTCCAGGAATGGGACCGGCCCAACGGCACCGGAAACAGCAAAGTTCTTTCACTGTGGTCATTTCGTCCTTGTGTTCCAGAAGCCACGTGATTCCCAGTTACTGCAAATGTGTGAGTGAAACGTGGTTTTGACATTCAGGATCTAAAACTCCGTACAGCAGTCCTGGTGCCACTGGTGGATAAGCATTGGACTGTGACCCCCCCAAGGATAACAGTTCAAACCAACCAGCCGATCTGTAATCACAAGTGGAGGCTCTCTGCTCCTGTAAAGATTCCCAGCTATGGAGAATCATTATGCATCAGAATCTCTCGATGACAGCAAGTCCTTTGGATATGTTCCCACAATTTTCTTGAGTCATAAAATTACTTATTAGATGTTATCAGCATTTCAAAATAATATGTAAAATTCATTGGAGAAGTGGCCACTATCCCCGTATTTTTTAAAGCACCCTCCTTACTTTTTAGTGCAAAATCTTTTAAACTCATCATACAATTTCCCTGACCTGGTTCTGAAATTGGCCATCTCTAAGAAATTTTTTAACGGAACAAATGGCATTTATTAATCAAGATATTAGCAACTGCACCGCTTTCAAACAAGTTTGATAATGGGCAAGCAATCTTTATTTATATTCTGCCCATTCAAACTATCTTAATTATTAAAATTTGCCTTGTGTCTTAGTTACCTATTGCTACTATAACAAAAATACCACAAATGGTTAGCTTTTAAAAATACAGCTTTATTTCTCACTGTTCCTGAGGCTAAAAGGTCAAGTCAACGTCCCAACTGTTGATTCTTTTTGTGGATTTCTCTCCTGGTGTGATGGCCCAGGTTGACTAGAGAAACAAATCCAGAGACACTCACATGTGGATAAGAAAGAACTTCATATACAAGAGCAATTGAACATTGAAAAAACATCCCAGCCCAGTCCAGATCAAGTCCATTAGTTCATATCAGCCCGTATGTCTGATACCAGTTTTCAGACCCATGTAGCACATGCAATGCAGAAAGATTACAGGCTGGTGGGTAAAAGTCTTGTGGATCCAATGGTGGTGGAAGTATCTCATGGCAGGGGTCTCCACATGGCTCCTCCAGCTCTCTGAGTGTGGCTCCTCAACAGGAAGGTGAAGCGGAGGGACGGGCTCCTTGCAGGTCTCAGCCAGTGTCCACCTGACTTGTCCTCAGGAAAAGGAAGGCAGAGGGAGAGAGAGAGGAAGTTCCCAGCATCCTCATGAGAAGGTCATGCCCTCAAGGAGGCATCATCAGGTTGTGCCTGACTGACAGGATAGACTCCACCTCTCCACCTGTTGATCAAGTTGACATGAAATTATGTAACTACCACACCACGTGTGTCTGCCAGCAATCCTTGGCATTTCTTTCCTTATAGATGGGTCCTCACCTGGCATCTGTATTTGCCCTGTAAGTGTGTGTGTCTGTCTGCCTATTCTATTCTGCCCTTTTTAGAAAGCACCATCCAGAAGGGATCGGGTTTAGAACCCACCTTACTCTGGACTTCATCAGCAGGCACTCTTCCTCCCCGGATTCTGGCTGGGTTTATCAAATGGGGAGCACCTGCAAAACGTGAGAGGGAGGAAGTGAGTGAGAGCCCATTTCTTTTTTTGGAAATTCCCCACCTACACAGCCACATGAGACTCCATGAATTTAAAGGCCTATGTCAAGAAGGCCTCCCACCATGACGTGTTCCTTTTGGGTTCTGGAAACCCTCTACTCCTCAGGTCTTTGGTTAGGAATGGTCCTTTCTGTCTCTAGCCTTGAGGTACTACCGTATCCCTCTGGTTTCCTTAAACCTTGCCCATGGCTTTCTAAATAGTTCCTCTGGTAAATGTTATTAAACTCTTTCAAATTACTTATTTTCAGTAGGCCATTGTTTTCCTCTCAGGACACTGCCATATCACTATTATTCCTATTTCAAATTTAAGGAAACTGAAGTTTAATGAAAAACTCAAGTTTGCCTGTATAGAAACAAAGATTAGCTTTAAATCCAAGGCTGTTAGATTCCAAAGTCTGTGTATTTCCGCCCCCATCCCCACCCCCAAATACCCACTTCCCTGTGCATTGTGCTGTGTCCTGGGAGGAATTGAGTATATCAAATTTGGTCTCAAAACTCAATCTCACTGCCGTCGTCAAAGCCAACTCACAATGACCCTGTAGGGCAGGGTAGAACTATCCGTGTGGGTTACCTAGACAGAACTGTTTACAAGAAGAGAGAGCTTCATCTTTCTCTCGTGGAGTGGCTGGTGGTTTTGAACTGTAGACATTTCAGTTAGAAGCCCATCTCATGACTACTATGCCACCAGAGGTAGTCAATAATAAAGACCACAGAAACCCAGGAAGACTAGTTGAGGTGGAAGGTCAAAGACCAGACAGGCCTTTGAAAACCAGGAGCTGAGCCACAGCCCTGATGGGAGGAATGCCAAGTAGTCTACGCTAAAAGGGGTCGCAGGATGAGTGGCAGTGACAGTGGTGCTGGCAACAGACTTGAACATGGCTATTTTGCTTGTTAGACTCTGTAGAGTTGTTGGGGGTTTTTTGAGTCATAGCAACCCCTCGTGACGGAGTAGAACTGCCCCATCAGGTTTTCTTGACTATTGCCTTTATAACAGCAAGTCATCTGGTCCCTTTCCTGCACAGTTGGTGTGGAGGTTCACTCTGAGAATGTTTCTATTAGCAGCTGAGCATTAGTCACTGTGCCATAAGAGCTCCTTGTGAATACTGATTGTCATGTATAACTTATAGATGACTCACGTGCTTCATAAAAGAAGACAGTACTCAATCCTGGGTGTGATCAGCCTCCTGGGGTGGGGGGAAGGGACTGGTAACAGAATAGTTGGGCACACAGAGGGGTAAAGGGGACCCAGCCTGACAGAGTTTATGTACTTGGCTGTGATGAAGAGAACTCAGGAACCACAAGAAAAGAAGTTTGTGTAAGGTTATTGTGGATGGAGAAGTATCCGGAGCCCAGAAAACAGCTCAGACTCTGATGTGAGTCTTCCTCTTTCTTTATTTCTTCTTATCTTGGTGGCTCAGTTTCTCTCTCTCCCTTTTGACAACCCCCTGCCCACGCCCCATGTCTCCATCTCTCACTCCCCCTTCTGTCTCCTCCTCCTCCCACGTCCCTCTACTGCTCTGCTGTGCGTCCCCACCAAGTGCTCTGCTTGCAGCTTTGCTGATTCTGGTTAAGCCCCCTCGACAGCAGCATTACCCCCATCAGCGTGAGCTCTGACAACCATGCCATGCCTTATTTCCTGACCAGGTCTCAGTGTCAATTCCCCTCAGAAGGAGAAAGAAACTGATGGCTGTGCAGAATTGGCTCACCAATTCTGGGGCAGCCTGTGGGTTTTACCTGAGTAAAGTTTGGGAAGTTTGGAGAGGGGGTCAAAGCAAGGTTGCCCAAGAGCTCCTCCTCAGAGGCTGAGGATCTGGTGTGGTGTGGCAGGTACCATGATTGACGTCTGGGTGATCTTGAAAGGCAATAGCTAAATTGAGAAGAGGAGTCATTTATCTTTTTCACTATTGACATTTGCACTGATGATATAAAAGGACTGATGTGGGAGAACCCCTAACCTCTTAGCAAGAATCGAGGAAGCAGCACCTGACTGAACTAGGAACTAACGGTCCTTGTATTCTTGGTTGGCTTGTGCTGGAAGTTAAAAAAAAAAAAAGTTTTAAGTTAACTGAACTCAAGGAACACTAGAGGCATAATGGATATGAGTTGTGTTGCTAATTGCAAGATCAGCATTTCCAAACCACCAGCCACTTCACAGGCGGCTTTCCAATTCTGTAAAGATTTACATTCTCAGAAACCCAAAGGGCCAGTTCTACTTTGTCCTATGGGATCTCTATGAGTTGGAACCAACTTGATGGCAATGAATTGAGTTGAACTTGAGAATATCCTTGATGGAGCAGCTGTTAAATCCCAAGCCTTGAATGTATGTGTTTTTAATATTTTGTGAGACAAGGCAATTTGGTTGCATACTGAAGCATGAGAGAGGCAAGCACTTGTGCTTGAGTACTGAGTGCACTGATTTTTCAGGGACAGTCTTTTTACCTAAAGAACTACTGGCAGGAAACAATGGGCCTCTGCTTAGCTTACTCTCAAAAATTAATGAAATTAGGCTATTGCTTTCAAGGACAAGATCTGACAGCACTGTTGTCAAGAATAACATATGAGCTTTCAAACGAAAATTGGAATTTGGGGAAACATCTATCTACTCCTATAAGCTTGATAGCTTCCAAATACTTAAAAGTGTTTTTTTTCTTTTAAATATGATTGGTTGTGATATTAAAGGATGTGATGTGTGATACTCTTGAAATTTGCCAAACATTTGGCAGCTATGGGAAAACTCAGTAACTAACAATGTTTTTAACTGAGTAAGACATGCTGATATAAAATCGCTCTTGGTGAAAGTTCCTTCGAAAATTCAGGGTAGAGTAGCGGGCTTTAATAAAACAGTGCTACATTGCCATGAATCTTAAAGCTGCCATTTTAGTCAGCCATCAAGAGAAGTGGAGATCTGGTGTTGCCGTGATACAGATGAACCTTGCTAAATAAGCAGGACACAAAGGGACAAAGATTCTCTTATCCATCTTATATGAAATAACTAGAATAAGCAAAAATAGAGACTCTGAAGCTGCTCAATTGTCACTGCGGATGGGAGGAGGGAGAAATGGAGAGTTTCTGGGATCCATGGAGTTTTTGTTTTGAATGATGAACAACGTCTAGAAATAACGAGTAGCGATGACTCCACAACACAGTGACTGTAGTTAACATCACTGGAACGTACCCTTAGAAATGGTTAAAATGGCGATTTTTAATTTTACATAGATATATATATGCAAAATAAAATAGATAAATCTGAGTTTTGGGTGTAGTATAAAAGTTATTCAAGTTTATGAAAGGGTACTAAGGACATCTCCATTTCTCAACGGCTGCTCTGTGTGAGGCTAGAGTGTGTTTCTGTACTTCACGCAACTGAACACAGCAGCACATAGGAGGGTCTGCTTACCTCCCATTCAGTCAGACATTGATGAAATTTGTAAAATGGTACAGTACCACCACTCTTCTCATAAATTTTATGTGTTTGGAAAATAGTTACTTAAGCTAAAATGTTGTTCAGATTAACATTTAATGAACATATTATAATTTTTATAAATTAGTAAATATTTTAAAATTTGTCAACTTTAATATCTAATGGGGTAACTATTATACAATTTAACTGACACAAACAGAAGCTCTTTGGTTGCCCTAATCCCTTTTAAGAGTGTAAAAAGGTCCCAAGACCACTCCATGCCCCGCAAAAAAAGAGAACTACTCACATAATAAATAAACCCACAGTTCTAAATTTATCCCCTTACCTGGCTCTATACTTAAGGCTTCTGCCTGAAAAAAAATCACACACACACACACATGTACACACACATAGACACATGCACACGCACACACACATATACACACATACACACACACCGGTTGATCTACTAACAGTGTCTGCCGCTTCCTCCCTTTTTCACAGGGCTTCCGCATCCCCCTGGGACTTGGGCCTTTAAATGGTCTCAGTTTCTTTAATTTCAAGGAACTATTTCCAAGTAAGGTGTTAATGACTTTACACTTCCAAAAACATTTCACAGATTGAATGATGAACGGAGTGAGACAGGAATGTTTCTCAAAATGGTTACCTTCTGACAGAGGTTTTGAAAATGATGGGGCCGAAGTTGGGGATCTAGATAAAGATGGGGCAGTAGGACTTCCTAGATCATCCAGCATGGGATGGGGCTGGTGGGGGGGTGGGGGTTGCATAATAAGGAAACCTGAGAGAACTAGGACTCCGTTGAACCAGGTTGTCTTTCTGGGTCTCACAGGTTTTCCACCTTTGACAGGGCGACAACCAGCCACTTTTCTATGGCTCCTTATAATGGAGAAGATTCCCATGTCCCTCCTCTGATGGTTTCCACCTTGTGCAGGTTCTGGCTTCCGTAGATTTTACTGTAGATGGCTGGCTATCCACCACGATTTGCCACCTCTGATAGGGCACTCGTACTCCCATGGAATAGCTGTAGGACACCCTCGCTTTGTGTCTGGCACCTCAAAGGGATTGATGTGCATGACATTTGGCTGAGTGAGGTACAGTGAAAAACCACGCCGAGCCCGTTACTGTGGTGAGGGGCTGAGGGCCAGACCCCCACGAAGGTACGTGCATGAAGGAGACAACTTTCCCAATAATTGTTCCCGGCCAATAAACTTAGGATCAGCCATAGTGCAAACAATTAGGGGCACATGTTTTTGTTTGCCACACACATAATATTCTTCATATCTGTAGATTTAATATTTGTAATTATATTGTTTACATTTGACACGGAAGCCTCATGCAATATAGCTATTTGTAATTTAAAAATTTTTTAATTGTGTTGGACGAAAGTGTACACAGCAAGCCAGTTTTCCCTTCAAGAGCTCATATGTATTTGTTTCATCTCATTCATTGCAGTTTGGTGACGCCCGCGGGAAATGCCCTCAGTGTGACAGGAGTCTTCCCATGTCCTCTGCCATCCTGGTTTCCATTCCTCCTTCTTTCCTGTTCCTCCTTGCCATCTTGAGCTCCAGTTTTGGACAAATGCTGCCCCTTTGGACTTGTGTGGCTGACTGTCCTGAGAAGCACACTTCTCTCCCGTGTTCTTGGCTACTTCAGAGGCCTGTCCATCTTTTGGCTGGAAGCTGATCATCAGGGTAGGTTCAGTTTCAGGCTTGAAGGGTAGGTAAGGATGATAGTTTTGGGAGTTCCACTAGTCTCCATCCGACAGAAAGCCTGGTCTTTTTTATGTTTTTGAATATTGTTCTCCATTGTTCTTTCCCTCTCTGCCCAGGACTTTTTCTCTTGATCCTGAGTAGTGCTAGCTGAGTACCATGTAGTTTCTTCTGGTGTCAGGGCAGTAGGGCTGCAGTTGCCATAGCCCATTATTCATTTGGACAATTTGGACTTAAATCCTTGGAACGAATGTCCTGAAGCCTTTGATATTCTTCACTCTGAGTCACTCTCGGTTGGGCGAGAACGATAGATGCAACCAGGCTGTAATCTTTACAGGAACAGGTTGCCAAATCTTTTCTAACAAGGAACCAAGTGGGTTCAAACCAAAAGGACCTTTAGATCAGCAGCTGAGCACTTAACCATTGCTCTCCCATGGTGCCTTACAATAGCAGCAAATAAGTCAGGGTTGCGGGTGTAAGAAATTTTAAAGACAGAGATAGAGCGAGAGTACCTGTTAATAGGCTTTATTTGGGGGATTGGGACCTACAGGGCTATATTCAAACTGGAGGGGGATCAAAGGAAGTAGGGTGAAAGGAATAGGGTAGTCACCAGGGGGATGGGGGCGGTGGTGTTAGAGCCGCCACTAAGCCTGAAGCCAGAGGGTAAGAAGGCAAGTCCGAGAGTGCAGGGGCAAGAGAGAGAAGGGGCATCTGACAGCTAGACAGAGAAACCCCAGACGTTTATAAGCCTTTGGGAGAGTGATTAATCATTGACTGTAAAAGTACCATGAATTCTCCTGATACGGAAGTTTGAATGAGGCAGGGAATGCAGCCCTTTTACAGCTGTAGGAATTCTCTGGCTGGTGGAAAGATGGGAGGTGGGTAGCAGGGGAAAAAGTCTTATAAATGGCTGGAAGCTGTTCTTCACTCAGCAGGACCTATTACCTGGGGGGGCGGGTGCTCGCGGGAGGTGAGCAAGTGCTCCACTTGGGAATACAGTCCTGGAAATCCCCTCATAGCCTATGGAGCAGTTCTACTCTGCACACCTAGGGTCACTGGAGTTTGCTTCTATCATGTAGCAATAAACGACAGCAACAACTCATCACTGTGATGAAAGGTAAAAGATACCTCAGAGTAATGATTTATATGAAGTCAACTTTGATAATTACCTATATAATTTCTTAATACACAATCATTGGACTTCAAAATTTTCAACTGTAGCAAGAGACTTCCGAAGTTCATGAGAAAATTCCATTTTTTTCATGAAATTTTTGAAGTCCCCTTATATGAAGTGTGCGGCTGAATTACTGCAAAATTAATTAACTGGAATGAGCCTATGCAGCTGGGCTTGAATTCCCCCACTTGCTTTCCAACCTAACATCAGTGGGAGCTACAGGTCAAAGTGGTCCACACTCTGTGACTAGCTGGGAACTCCAGGAGAGTAAGATGTTTGCAGGACACTGTACATTACTTAGCATGCACCCTGTTGGTTTGAATCAGGGAATCTGAGCTGAAAAATACTAGGAATGCAGAGTTTTACTTTTTTTTTAACCTGAGATACTATATCTGAGCACATACATATGTACCTGTGAACACACACACACGTAAATTAAAAAGTATTGCTACTAGGGTTCCAGTGTATAGATACATGGCTTTATTCTGTATAAAATGTGAATGAGTACACACAGCTTTTCCCAAGAATACACTTGTCTCAGTCTCATTAGGATGTCTTTTACAAAGATCAGTCAAAACAATGGCTTTCACGGAGATCTGTTGTCCCAATTAAACTCAAGACAAAGAGGCTGACTAGGTTAAAGGTCCCCAAAGGGTAATCGTGATAGATTTTCCTGAAGGACACAGGATGATCATGAGGGCTTATTAGGAAAACATCTTCATGAAATGGAAAACTGCATTGGTAGGGAAATGGCCAGGAACGTTGCGCCAAAGGAGATTTTTCCCATTCCAATAATGAACCTGCTCGTTCTTTGAGAGTAACAAGAGTCATCTAAAAGAATTTCATTGGGAAACTTCACCCCATCTACCTTACAGCCCTAACCTTCCCTTCAGTCTTCTTTTTGTTTCCCACACTCAAAGATCATTTAGAAGGAACATGATTTGAATCCCTTGAGAATGGCCAGCCCAGCATTTTGATGTGGTGTAAATGGAAGGGAGCAGAGTTCTTTGGGGTCACGGACCTTGG
>NW_022103920.1:82129198-82130389 GCF_000313985.2 Echinops telfairi
GATAACAGTTGTATGAGCCCCTAATAAAATGTTTAAAAAAAATAGATATACACACATACTTTGCTATTTCTTCAGACTTTTCTTTACTAGTTGGAAAATATTTTTATTTTTAAAAAGATGGTACTTAATAAAACAAAAAGTCATTGGTTTAAAAAAAAAAAAAAAAGATCAGAAGTTGATCTACCACAGAAAGAAACCTTCAGAATGCTGCTTGGAGTCATACAGTGTATGAGGGAAGCAGTACATTAAAAAGATGAAATGATAGAGGAGATAAAGGCCACAGACCAAAGGGAAATACAAAAGCTAGGGAAGAGGTAATAAAAGCAAATAACAAATTAACAGACATCACTAAAAGACTAGAAGAAGCGGAGAAGCATACCAGTGACCTCGAAGATAACCAGGCAGACTTCAACAAACAGGAAAGACAATCAAACAAGAAAATCAGAGAAGGTGAAGAAAACTTGAGAACCATATCTGATGCTATGAAGAGGAACAACTTTAGAATAATTGAACTGCCAGAACACGACGCAACAAAGAAGTCAACACCAAAAGTAGTAGACCACCACAAAGAGCATCTCCACTCAGAGGTCAACACATTGAAAGCAACTCCCAAGATAACACTGGGTCAATGGTGAAAAGGCAAGAATAAACCACCCCCCTACACACACCTGCACAACACACTGATAGAAGGGAAGTAGGAAAACACCTAACGCCAAAGGTATGAGATGATATCACAGAGTCCACAGATGGATGTTATAGCTCAATGTCAATGGACTGAACTCACTCATTAAAAGACAGGGTGTATCAGACTGCCTTAGAAAACACAACCCATTAATCTGCTGCCTACAAGACACACATCTCAAGTTTGCAGACAAAAATGGGCCGAGTATCAAAGGCTGGGGGGAAATATACCAAGCAAATGGCAATTAAAAAAAATAAAAAATAATCACATTCTTTTCAAACCCACATGGCATATACTTAAAGACATACCATATGCTAGGAAACAAGTCGAGCCTGTGCAAATTCAAGCCCATAGAGGTCACACAGACTTCTCTCTTGAACACTATGTCATAAAGCTGGAAATCAACAAAAGGACGATAAAGAAAACATGAGAGCAAACAATTGTGAAATGAAGAACTCTCTTTTACAAAATGAGTGGGTATTGGCCTGGATCAGAGATGAAATTAGGAA
>NW_022103920.1:82132481-82133817 GCF_000313985.2 Echinops telfairi
ACTAAAAGCAGGGTGGATAAAAATGGTATGATGGGCATACATTTTAATAAAATGGAATACTATAGATACTATACCAGAAAGAGAAAAACAGGACTCATCTATCCTCTTAAGCAGTTGTCACTGAATCTATTCTGACTCTCACAGCGGCTCTGGAAGACAGAGTGGAACTATCTTTAATATTGATGGAACTAGAGTGTCCCAGCTTTCTCCCTCAGAGAAGACTGGTAGATTTGTATCAACCTTTCATATGCAGCCACGTTTACCCACCTCACCATTGGCACACTGATCTCATATGCTCCTACAAGTCAGAATAGTTCTTACCTTGGGGCGTAGTCACGGGAGGAGGGTGGGGTGTGCTTCTGAGGGTGCTGATTAGGTTCTCTTTCTTGTTTTAGATGCTGACTGCTCAGGTGTGTTCACGATGTGACAACTGGACACTTTTCTGAGGGTATGTTCAGATATCAAAGAAATGTTTTACCAGAATGATCAGATGGCATTTTCTTCATGATTTCTACGTTGATAATTCTCATTGCTGGCAAAGGTACTTTTATATCCTGCTGACAGGACTGTAAATTGAGTCACCCTTCCTGGAAATCAAATTAGCTACATGCATAAAAATATTCAAAAGTTTATGCTTTTTGACACAGTAATTCCATTTCCATGACTGCCTTAAGGTAAAAATACACTCAATAAAAATTACAGGGAAAATATTTCATGACAGATACAATGTATAAAATAATATACAGCACAGTCCTAAATATTTTAAATGTGTTTGGAAAAAATATTGGAAGAAAGCATACCCAAATATGATCATTTTATATCTAAAATTTAAGATTATGTATGAATTAATTATTTTCATCATTTTATGCAATCTCTGACTTCCTTATTATATTTTTATAAGAAATAATTACCAAGTAATATATGATGGTAGCCCAATTGCTAAAGATTCAAATAACAGAGAAATGTAAAGGGAAATACAAAAGTTTCACTTTAATGCCTTCTCTTCTTCACCTCCCAGTTTGGTTTCTCAAAGATAAGCACCAATAACAGTTTATATAGTTATATTTTCAAGTATAATTAGTTGTACTTGTTTGCATATGCAAATCTACCTAAGTAAAATAATGTGCTTATACAAAGTTTGGGTTTTAAAAAAGCACTGCTCACAAACAAGCACAAGGGGAGCTGGATATCTCTAGTATTTTGTTTGACTTATACAAATATTTGAAAGGTTACATATTTATTTATATAAGTAGTATTTTCCTATAAAAGTAGTTACTTACTGTCATTTGTCTGGCTTTTTGAATTTTTAATATTTGCTGGGTCTGTCTGAGCTTTT
>NW_022103920.1:82135095-82136784 GCF_000313985.2 Echinops telfairi
AGGAGGACTTTGTGGTTTGGTGTTGGACATATGGGTTAATGTTGGACTTGTGGGCTTGGGCAGCACTGGGTTGGGATGTTTTTTTGATGCGCACTTACCCTTTATATAAAACTCTCTCATACATGAGTTTCTGTGGATTTGTTTCTCTAAAGTATCCAGACTAACACACATGTTTAACCACGTTTTGTTGGGAATAAACCCATGTACATGTGAAGTAGACCCCCCCCCATAGCAATATTTGCACTTGTATTGGTTATGGATTGAATTGTGTCCCCCCAACATTTATGTGATATATCCTAACTCCTAGCCCTGTAATTATAATCCTATTTGGGAATGTTCATGAGAAAAATTTAGGGTAGAATATGTCTTAAATCAATCTTTTGAGATATAGAAGCAGATAAACAAGCATGCAAAAATAAATGTGATACCACATGAGTTGTCAAAGAAGGAGAAGCTCAGAAGAGACAAGACCTTCCTCCGGAGCCAGCTTAGAGAGCAAGCCTTCCCCAAGAGCCGGGGCCCCAAATGTGGGCTTCTTGTCTCCAAAATTTTGAGAACAAAAATATCCATGAGTTAAAAAGCTACCCACTTGAAGTATTTCTGCTAATGCAGCACTAGATAAAATGTTACTTGCATATGCTTTACATTAATAATTAGAATTTTGAAAAGTAATTTTATTTTAAAGATAGATAGATGCAAATGTTCAGTTTGATTTGAGTTCCCTGAATGTGTTCCTATCTGCTCATTAGCTATGAAGCAGAGTGTCTTTTAGTCTCTGTTGAATTTTTCATCAAAGATGGTTTGTGAAAGGGTGCATTGCGGATCTGGAAGCATCTTCATACTGGAGGCTGCATCAGTAAAAAAACTCCTGTTTGCACAGTGGAAAAGCAAAATTATTATTTAGAAATTCTGAAGAAACTGGCTTTTTACACAGAATGGACTGTTGGTCTAAATGTCAAAGGAATCTTCATAATTTTTGTAAATATCCTTAATGCCCAGAGAGGAGCAGGTGGCTAAAGAGTTCGTAAATCATGTTTGCCTCCGTCATTCTAGATACAGCCTAAGTACTTGGTTTTACTCAGTTCTGTGTATTACTATATGCTGTCTTGTCTTAGCTGTCAATCATTTCATGCCTAGCTAGTTAAAAGTACTTAAGGCTACGCAATGTTTACAGATGGTCATTTTCTGGGCAAAATCCTTTTAGCTATATGACTTGGTCTCAGCAGGATGATAGTCAAAGAAATATTAGGATGGTCAAAAGTAACTCAGTCATTCCAATCGTACTGGCTTGCACAAAAGCATTGGAACAGATCCGGTGTCCAGCTCTGGGCCACAGCGCCACACAATTTCCTTCTTCCCTTCTCCTCAGTGTATTTCCCCTTCCAGGTCTGCCCTAGAATCTCCCCCTGAGTGCTCCCCACGTTTCCCCTCCTCAACGCCAATTCCTATTCTTGCTTTCTTTTCCCCAAGGGACTATCTTCAGTCAGTCTGTAATTTAGGAGCATGTAGTATTCATGGCAGAGAAGAGACAGGGGTATGGCCTGATAGAGTATGGTTCTCTCAGACAACAGCAGAACCTACTGAGCACAAGGGAAGGGGCATGAAGGATGGAACAAGATCAAGAGATTTTGCTTCATAATTTGGGGTCTGTTGCTGAGTCCTCTCCAGACCAGAGCAGACCATAGCACT
>NW_022103920.1:82138009-82165563 GCF_000313985.2 Echinops telfairi
CCCGTGCCAGGCCCTCTTCTGAATCTGGCTTGGATTTCTGGCAATTCCCTGTTGGTGTACTGCTGCAATCGTTTTAAATTATCTTCAGCAAAATTTCACTTACATGTGATGCTAATGATACTGCTCGATAATTTCCATACCCTGTTGGGTAATCTTTCTTTAGAATGGCCACAACTATGAATCTTTTATAGTGAAGTGGCCAGGTAGCTATCTTCAAAATGTCTTCTATAGACTAATGAGTGTTTCCAGTGCTGAATCCGCTTATTGAAACAGTCTAATTGTGATATTGTCCATTCTTGCAGCCTTGTTTTTGGCAAATGCCATCATTGCAGCTTATAGTTCCTCCGTCAGTGTCATAGGGTCTTGGTCATATGCTATGGTGAAATGCCTGAAAGAATTGAATGCCAGCCAATCCTTTTTGATATACCGACTCTGTGTATTTCTTCCATCTTCTTGTGCTACTTCCTGCATCATTCAATAGTTTGCCCATATTGTGTTGTTAGGTGCCATCAAGTTGGCTCCGACCCTGTGAACAACAGAACAAAACATTGCATGGTCTTGTCCCATCCCCACAATGGTTTGTATGCCTAAGTCCATTGATGCAGCCACTATGTCAACCCATCTTGTGGAGGGGCTTCCACCCATTCACTGCCTTTCCACCTTCCAAACATGGGACTGGTCTCTCCTGACAACATGTCCAAAGTATGTAAAATATGTTTGCCTTAGAAAGCTGCTGGATGCTTGAATATTTTCTTCAGTTCTTTTTAGCTTGAGAAATTCTAAACATGTTCTTCCTTTCTGGTTTTCTAACTCCAGGTCATGGCACATTTGATTACATGACTTTAGTTTGCCTTCTTTTGCTGAGCTTTGAAAAATTTTGTTCAATTCTACACACCATCATTTACCCTATTGCAAGCTACTCATGACAGGGTGCACAAGAAGGACTGCACAAACTTTATTTAGAACCAGAGAATCCGAATGAACAACTACAATGTTAGACTTAACCAAAGCTTAACTCTGCAGAGGTTTGAGCTATGGTCCAAGGTCATTGTTGGCAGTCAGAATCTTAGTTTCCTTCTGCCTTCTCAGAATGTGAATTTGGAGTCCTGGTTGTACATGACAGGGGCCAGTGTGACATCGCAGACTAATGTGTTATGTCTTTTTTCCAGGGTCAGAGAGTAGCCAAATGACCTCTGTTTATCTTCAGTGTTCGAGATTAGAAGGCAGTTACACTGATGCTATGTTTCTTGTGTCAGGGCATGCTGAGTCAATGTGAACTGAAAAGTTGTTTGCATTCTTTGCATACTTCACCAACTTCTATGTCTTTGTGTCTATGTTCAATAATTTTCTATGTGATTGTCATGAAACTTAAAAGTTACTAATGACTTAGAGTGCACAGCAGAGTCTCACAAAGGAACATACATTTCTATTTCTAACTCTTTAGTATGCATATGTGTTTTGAAAGCAAAGTAGTGACATACCTTATGGAATTTGAGATTATTATAGAAACACACAGAACAAAACCCATTTCCTAAAACTACCCTTCCTTCCACCACCACCACCCCCAATCTCCCCTCAGCCACACAGGCTGCCCTGCTGTCCCACAAAAACATCAAACGCTTTCTCACCAGTTCTGGGCTCTCTCTGCCTACAAGATACCTGCAAGGCCACTTCCTCATCTGATTCAGATCTCAACTCAAATGTTACTTTCTCAGCAGTATTTACCGGGATAATTTCATCTAAAATAGTCACTCTCTAGACTCTTTTTCTGCTGTATTTTTATTTGACTAGTTCTTAAGGAGCCCTAGTGGTGCTGACGGTTAGGTATTGAACAACTAACCATAAGATCGGTGGTTCAAATCCACCAGTCACTCCATGTGAGAAAGATGAGGCTGTGGCTCCTGGAAAAAATGTATAGTCTCAGACCCTCGACAGTGCCTATGTGTGTTGGAATAGAATTGATGGCTGTGAACTTGTTGTCAGTTATCACTACTTAAATTTATATTACATAGTTATTTCTATACGTGTGGATTTTATCTCTCCTTGAGGACTGCGACCACTTGTCTTGTTCATTGAGGGCTGGGGTCACCTGTCTTGTTTGTTGCTGTATTTTCTGCTCTTTCTCACACTACATTTGAAATACGGAAAGTGCCCAAGGAATAGGTGTCTAATTAGTCAACCACTTAAAGCCAGGTCTGGTTCTGCCTGCCGTGCGATTTGCCTGGTCTCATAGTAAGTGGCACAGTGCTGGAGACGGTCCGAGGGTTCCTTCTGGCTTAAGGATAAAACAGTTTCTGAAGAAACATCTGTTGTGCTTCAAGATCATGCAGGAAGATGGGCACCTGGGAGCCTTTGTTACTGACGACAGAGTTAGAGGTTGTTGAGGTTGCGTGCTCTGATCTGGTACTTGTTAGTACAGAGCTAAAATCCATACATTTCTTCCTAGGAGTTCTCTCATAATTAGATTTTTTTTTTTCTGGCCTGGAAAAGCAATGTTTCATTGACGGGAAAAGTGTGTTTGTTTTCTTCCTCTGTAAAAGCAAATATTTTGAGAATGATGAGGGCAATGAATGTACAAATTTGCTTTACACAATTGATGTATGTATGTATGCATTGTGATAAGAATTGTATGCACCCCTAATAAAATGATTAAAAAAAGAAGCACACCCAGCAGGTACTGAAGCAGGGCCGCCCTCCATGGGGTGTGCAGTGCTTTGGAAGCAGATTGCCAGCCCTTTCTTCCCAGGTGCCTCTCCGTGGACTTTCATCTCCAACGTTTCAGATAGCAGCTGAGTGCATTAACTGTTGGCCCTCCCGTTTCCATGGTTTCCATGAGTTAAATCATGAGTGATAGCTCATTAGCTCTTGAGTTAATACTGTTTTCTGCATCTGTCTCAGGGAGAGTTTCCTTTTCCCCATATACATGGTACCTAGTCAACCGCAGGCCAGATTCTGGCTTACTAAAGGCATCCTGCCCCCCAGCAGCACAACAGGAAAGTTGCTAAAGGTCAAAATGCCCAAATACTGTTACTTATGGGAAAACCAAATGGAGAAACAGGGTAAGGTCGGAGGAAAGTGGATGGGCTACCTACTTTCTGACCCAGCCTAGGCTCCCTCGTTCGTCACTTTAAAACCATGTCTTTCTGGTGCCGTCCCCTCCTCCCTTACACCATTGTTGATGGTGGCTCTTGACTAGTTTCTCTATTGTATTACCTTGTGTTTTTCTGTTACTTTCAGGTTAACCTCATATTCAAAGTACTTCATCTTAAGGGATCATAAACTCAGTACGGTTAAGTGACTGATTGGTTATTCATAATAATCCATGCAGGTCAAAGGCAGATCTCAGAACTCAGAACTTGTGACTCCAAAATCAGTGCTCTCAGCCCTGTAACTGCCTCCCTTTCTTGACAAAGAATGGCTTTTCATGAGCATTCATTTTACTATTTTATATTGCTAACTAAGCTGAGTCGTTGTGGTTATTGTCAGGTGCCATTCAGTTGGTCCTGACTCGTAGCGACCTCACGTACAACGGGATGAAACGCCCCCAGCTGTGTGCCATCCTCGCAGTTGTTCTTCTTGTGGCGGCCATGGTGTCAATCCATCTCGTCTGTCGAAGGCTTTCCTCTGTTTGGCTGCCCCTCCATTGTACCAAGCATCTTTCCTTCCCAGAGACTGGTGTCTCCTAATAATACGTCCAAAGTGTGTGAGACGAAGTCTTATCGTACGTGTCTCTAAGGAGCATTCGCTCTGTAATTCTTCTAAGACAGATCTGTTTTTGTTGTTGTTGGCAGTTCATGGTACTTTCAGTATTCTTCACCAACATCATAGTTCAAATCCATCGATTTTTCTGTCCTCTTCCATATTCAGTGTCCAACTCTCACATGTACATGAGGCAATGGAAAATACCATGGCTTGGGTAAGGCGCACCTTAGTCCTCACAGTAACATCTCTGCTTTTTCAACACTTTAAAGAGGTCTTGTGCATCAGATTTACCTAACACATGCGTCCTTTGATCTCTTGGCTGCTACTTTTATGAGCATTGATTGTGGATCCAAGTAAAACTAAATCTTTGCCATCTTCAACCGTTTCTGTCAACCAATTCCAGTCAATGTACCACTGCAACCTTTGTCAGGAGATCTTCACCAGAATTTTAGATGCATGTGGTATCAGTGATCTTGTTCTATAATTTGAACATTCTTTGGGATCATTTTTCTTTGGAATGAGCAAAAATATGAACTCTTCCAGTCAATTGGCCAAGTAGTTGCCTTTTAAATCTCCTGGCACAGACCAGTGAGTGCTTCATATGCTACCTCCTGAAGTGGTTGAATATCGACGAGTTCTTTTCAGTACAGTGACTATGTGTATTCTTTCCATCTTTAAGAGTCACAAATTCAGAGCAAGTAATGAAGCAGCAACCCAAGCAAGATCATCAATAGCTTTTGTTGCGGATGAAATCGCTCCTCCCTTTCCCCCCAATTTGTATTAAAGTGCTAATCCCCCTCCGCTTTGTGAACATGATCTTGTTTGGAAATCAGGTCTTTGAAGGCCATACCAGTTAAATAAACATAAGGTCCTCCTAGAAGAGGGTGGCTCCCAATCCAACTTGAGTGGCATCCTGTAAGAGAAAAGAGAAACAGAGATAAGATGGATAGCAATTTAACGATGGGGCTAAACAACAGCTAGACACTAAGGAACACAAGAGAGGCTACCAAGATCTGCGAAAGGCATGAGTGCCTCTTTCCCTAGGGCCCATGGCCCTGCCAACACCCTGAACTTGGACTTCCAGCCTCCAGGACTATCAGATGATAAAAATATTGCTCTTAAAAGCCTTGTTGTTGGTTTGTGGTATTTTGTTGCTGCAGCTCTTGGAAACTAAAACAGTTTTTATATGGGCAATTACAATGGGAAGTCAGATGTTTTCCCGAGTTTGGATGGCAGCCTTCATTTTAACAGGCCTGAGTCTGATGTAATGGGAAGATGCAGTCACTCCCATTTGGAGCATTTATAACAAGCACTGTGGTATGGAAATCCACAAATCTCCCAGCTCCTTGGCCTGTTTCTGCCAAAATTTTAAAGTGGATAATTGAAAGTGCCTAGCAGATGTCAGTCCCAAACCAGCCTCCTGATGTCAGTCCCAAACCAGCTTCCTGATGGAAAATGAATGGGTGAGCTTAGAGACAAACTCGGGAAAATCCTGGCAGTTTTGATGCCATTAATACTTCATTCCAGCTCTGTATGCCACCCCTCACTCATGGTGACACACACAAAAATCAGTGTTTACTTGAAGTATCTCGCTAATAATTGTTTGTTCTTCCCACTTGCCCAGGCATGTTCTGGAAACGTCAATATCATTACCACCAGGAAGTGGTGGCTTTCCCCCCTATTTCTTTGTTCATCATGTTTGAAAAATGTAACCTGACCAGAGGGATCATTCAGTAGCCAGAGGCGGAGCCATGTAAACAGGTGAGGTGGCGGAAGGGACAGTACCCTGAGTGTACAGAGAACCGTAGGTGGAGCACGAGGCTTAAGGGAGAGGAAGACAGCATGAAGGCAGCTCTTTTTCTCCCCAACAATTTCATTGGCATATAATTCACATAGCATACAATGCAATAGTTCAATCATACTAAAAAGTTGTACAATCATCATCACAATTAATTTCAGAACATTTTCTTCTTTTGTACTCATTGTTATTAGCTCCCCATTTCCCCTACCATACCCCCAAGAAATCATTAATCCAGTTACTGTCTCTGTAGATTTATCTATCCTGGATTTCATATACAGAAAAACATACCCCAAACAAAACAAAAAACAACAATAAAAATAAATAAATAAATAAAACAGAGAAAAAACCTCAATAGAATAGAGAGCAGAAAACATTAAAAAGTAGAAAAAATTGAACATGGGTCAAAAGGGAGATCAAATGATAAGGTATTACAGTCTAAACTAACTGCATCTGCAATGATACACTACACTTTCAATTGCACTCTGCATGATAGGAAGGCTATTCCAATCCTTGGTCTATGGTCAGAGGGGGATTCACCTGAGACTTAATCCATGATTATTTTCTTTTCACTCCCCTCCCCCCAAAAAGCCTGAGACAACTTTAAAATGGGTCAAAAGGGAGATCAAATGATAAGGTATTACATTTTAATCTAACTATATCTGCCATAATTGACTCGACAATGCTCTCTGTCTGATAACAAGGCTATTCACATCCCTCAAGTATGGTCGGAGAGGATTCACTACAGACAATCCATGTGTGGGCCCTGCAAATGGTTGTTAGGCTTCCACTGTCGACCATAGCCTTCTGCAAACTGGGTTTTCACAACTCATACCATTTCCTCCTTTAGATCTGGATTTTATTATTTACAATCCTTGGATCACTGTGGCTAATGTGCTTCTTCCATGTAGATTTAGTTGATGCCTCACTTAGATGCCTGCTTGTTTCAAGATGAGCTTTTTAGACTCCAGATGATATTCTTTCTGATAAGTTGGCACTATCTAGTTTCTTCACCACACTTTGTTATTGAATCCATATCTTCAGTGATCTCTTCATGAAGGTGAGCATCCAGCAGGGCCATGTCATAAAAGCCAATTGTTCTTAGATTGGGAGTAGAATTAAGTACAAGCCCCCATATCAATTTTTATATGTATGGCTTATATACCATATATACTAGAGTATAAGCTGAGTTTTTCAGCACATTTTTAATGCAATTTCTGTGGTCAAATTAGGTGCCTCGGCTGATAGTTGGGTTGGCTTATATTCAAGTATATGTGGTATGTCTCTGGTTCACTTTAGAACATCATTGTAATTTTATATTAGAGAACATTATCAGTCACTCCTCTGGGGCATAAGGTAATGCTATTGATAGTGTCATGAATGTACCCAATGGCATAGAACTGAAAACACTGTTGAGAAAGGAAATTATACAAAGCATAGGCTGGCTACAAACTGCAATACCTAAGCTGGTGACTTATACAGATTAAACTCTTAAGTGACTAGACACCATTTGTAGGCTTATGATAGGGAAAAACTTTTAATAATAGCCATTTACAAAGGTAGAACCATGGCTCCCATATTAATATATGTCAAAGTAAAACAAGGAGGGCGCTAAAATAGTTCATTGGGCACCCTCGAGGCAAGAGATCGAACCAAAGGCCAACACCCACCAGTTCTGCAACCTCAGGGGAGCAGTTGTCTGCTTCTTCACACAGTCGGGAGTTTCAACCTTCGGTCCAAGGACTACACGTGAGTTTGAGGTACAGCCCAGTTCATTTAGTGGGACTGCCACATTAAGTGAGTTCTTGTGGTGCGGCCTGTGAAGGTTGTTGTGCGCCTCAACAGGACAGAGTCTAAAGTCCCAGTGGTCTCTAGCACATGGCTTGGGGGCACCAAGGGCTGATAGAAGCTAGGTCAAAAGAGTCCCACTTGGAGCATCACTCACGGCCATTGAGTCACTGCTGACTCATCGTGACACTATGGGACAGGGTAGCACTGTGAGTTTGTGAGGCTGCAACTGTTGACTGGAGTAGAAAGCCCTGTCTTTCTCCTGCAGAGCAGCTGGTGATTTTTGCAGACCTTGCGGAGCACAGCTCAGTGCGTACCAGGCGTGTTCTGCCCTGGGGTCTAGAAAAGCATTCTCCAGCACGTTTTCCTCTGTTTCCCCACCAACAGAAATGTGATTGAAGGCAGTTCTTTAAACTTCAATTTAAAAATCCTTACGATTTTGACCCACACAGCAATTCCACTTCTGAACAGGTGAAGTGTTGAGCTGCTAACCTCAAGGTGGCTAGTTCAAAACTACCAGCTGCTCCTTGGAAGAAAGAAGAGGCTTTCTATAAAGATTTACAGTCTTGAAAACCCCATGGGAGCAGTTCTGCTCTGTCTTATAAGCTCTAATCAGGGAAAGGGAGAACCCCCCACACCGAGGTTTGGGGTTCCTGGTTGGTGTCAATGGTTAACACCGTTGATTGTTCATCGAAAGGATAGCGGTTGGGGTCCACTCTGAGGTGCTTGGAAAGAAAGGCCTGGAGACCAACTTCTGAATGATCAGCCACTGAAACCCCTGTGGAGAGCAGTTCTGCTCTGATGCTCAGGGGCTTGCCATCAGAGGTGAGTTGTTGTTGTTAAGTGCTATTGAGTTCTGACCCATAGCAACCCTGTGTACAGCAGAACGAAGCACTGCCTGGTCCTGCACCATCCTCACAATTGTTCTTACATTTGCAGCCATCATTTCCATCTATGTCGTGGAAGGCCATCCTCATTTTGCTGCCCCTTGACTTTACCATGCATGATGCCCTTCTCCAGGGGCTGGTCTCTCCTGAAAATATGTCCAACGTGTGTGAGACAAAGTCTCACCACCCTTGCCTCTAAGGAGCTGTACTTTCGTACTTCTTCCAAGACAGATGTTTGTCCTATTTGCAGGGCATGGCAATATTCTTCACCAAGAGGGAGGTGGGTAGGTTGTATTCCATCCCCAGCTTTGTAGATGTGAAAGGCAGGAAGGAGATGGGGGCTCCGTTTGCAGGTGCACGGCATAGCAGATAACAGCAGTGTCTTGGTTGTACTGATGATGGTATTGTTGTTGTGAGGTTGGAAATTTCCTGAAGTTGCAAGTCCCTTGGCAACCCTCTTCTGTGATGTGGCTCTGTGAGTAGTTGCTGAAAGATGAAACTTTCTACTTCTGTAAACATTTACTGTCTCAAAAACCCTCAGAAGCAGTTCTACTCTGTCCTATAGGACCGCTAAGAGTCAGAGTTGAGTCGACAGCAGTGGTGTCAGGGGCTTGAACCAGTTAAGTATGGTGGCCTCTACTGAGAACTTGCTGTCCCTTCCCTCTAGACTGCACCAGAGGTTACAGTTTAGCAGATCTCATGTGAGCAACCCTCACAGACACTGAACAATCAGTGGGAGATCTGTCAGACTCACCAGGGTTGAGGAGGTAGGGTGGGGGGTGTCTTGCTAAAATGTCGATTTTGATGCAGTGTATTTAGGGTGGAAAGTAAATTGTCAGCAAGGGTTCAAACTGGAATGAGCTGATACAAGCTCTGCTCTATAAGCCACTTAGTATCTGTAATAAATCCTTTCCTGCTTCAGCTGGTTAGAGCAGATTCTGTTCTCTGAAACTGACCCCTGGTGGGTACAAATGTCATCCCTACATTAAGGGCATTGACAGATTTTGGGAGAGACAGGCAAGAAAACAAAGCTATGTGGAAAAGACTGTGAGTCCAGAAGGTAGTGATCGCACTGGGTATGGACAGGAGGAAGCACTTAACATGAGTGAGCTGAGTCGCGAGCCTGGGGGAGGTATCACGGAAACCTGACTACTGTGAGCAGGAGATTAACAGAAAGACAAGAAGGCAAGGGCCTTCCAGGCTGAGGACGAAGCAAAGACACAGCAGATGAGAGTCAGGCTGCTGAGAATTCCTCCTTGTTCTTCTTGTCCTTGTGAGTTGCTGTTGAGTTGATTCTGGTCCATGAATACCTGCTATGAGGCCCAGTAGAATGGGGCTCTTGTAACTGGCATTCACCAACTCCTCACTAGGTCCCCCGTGTCAGGCGCTGGGCTGGTGAAGTGGTGGAGAAGGTAGACCTGGCCCACAATCTCATGAAGCACACTCTCTGGAGTGGGGGCCAGATGTTGAACAAATACAGATGTGTTCAATGCGGCTCATGGGGAGTAAGGATGCTAGTGGGGAGCAGGAACCTGGGAGGCTAGGAAAGGGTTCCTGCAGGATTTAAGCTTTAAGTGGAGACCTGCTGAGCAAAACAGGCAGTGAGGAGAACATGGGGATTCTGGTCAGAAAGAAGAGCTTATCCCCAGTTCTTGATGAGGAACAACCCCCCCCCCCCCCCCCCAAGTTCTGTAACCAAGAGAAGCCTGCACGGCCGGCAGCGTCGGGATGAGGCAGAAGAAACAGGCACACCATGACGGGGCTGGAAGGCCACATTAAGATTCAGCAGCCCAAGGCAAATGAAAGGCTAGTTATGGTTGCTGTCTTCTGAACTCAACTCTATTGAGCTGAGCGCTGTTCCCTAACTCAACTATATAATTTCATAATAATAAAATGCATCTTCTTAAGTGTACACCTCAGCACCCACTTGAACTACAGCACACTTTCAACTCCCCTAAACATTCCCGCTTGCTCCTTTGTAAACCAGTCTCCCCACCCCCTTACAACCGCAGCTCGGCTTTCAGTCCTATAGGGAAGTTTTCACCTCTTCTAGAGCCCCTATAGGGTCATTGAGTTGGAATCAACTCAACGGCTGTGAGGCTTTTTTTATTATTATTCTTTAGAGTTCAGTGAAGGGGTTTAAGAATGGTCTGTGGTGTGGAGAAGAGATGGGAGTAAGAAGAGAAGCAGAGAGCGGTGACAGCTGGACTAGAGGGAATGGAAAGATGTAGACAGACTAGACGTGCTGCACCAATGAGCTCAATGCATCCTTCCCTCGAAGTCCATCTGCATATTCTATGTTCCAGCCACAGAGACCTGCTCCTGATTCACTGGGTCAGTCAATGTGCTGTTACCTTTTTTTTTAAAATCATTTTATTGGGAGCTCGTACAGCTCTTATCACAATCCATACATCCATTGTGTCAAGCACACTTGTACATTTGTTGCCCTTATCACTCTCAAAACATTTTCTTTTTACTTGAGCCCTTGGTATCAGCTCCTCATTTTTCCCCTCCCTCCCCGTTCCCCCCATGCTGTTCCCTTTTTATGTGCTGTTCCCTTTCTCTGAGCTTGGCTTCTCTAGTGTTGTGGTTCTAGTTCTCTTTAATGACCCAGCGTAAAAGTCATCTTTTGTGGGACATTTCTAGCTCTGTCTGATGATGGAATCATTCCGTCTCTATAAACTCATTAACATCTATGCACGTATTTGTTTGCCTTATCCTCCACTAGACTGGAAATGCCCAGAAGGTAGGGTCCATGTCCTCAGCAACTTTGGGCGGTCTGTTACCTAATGGACTCAATAAGTATCCATCAAATTGATTCATGTTCTACCTGGTGATTCTACCCTGGTTTATGAGATAGTGGAAAACTGAGATTTAAGAGGTTGGTGGGTCGGTTGGTTGGAGAATGTGAAGATAAGCAATGGGTTCAGTATTTACCTCTGATCTTAAGGCACCAAAAACCTGAAAAGAGAAGGAGGTAGAGTGTTGAGTCTTTATGGATGAGTCAGGAAAGAATTGTCTTTATTTTTTCTCAAATAATATTTTTTCTTTCTTTTGAAAAATAAATTTGAATCCTATTTTTATTGACATCTTACTCATTCCAATAGATCCCTTCCCTTCCCATACAGTTCTGTTGTTCAATCCCATTGGATGGGGCTATACAATCATCAATGCTATCATGCTTTTTTTTAATTCATTTACTTATTGACTTTATTTATTTGAGAAGAGTAAAATATTTCTTACTGCTTCCAGCAATCTTTTTGTCCAAGCAAAGCAGGATCACTGGCCCAGAAGGAGGAGAGAGAGGCTTGGGAATGTCTCAGAATGGAGGAAGGCGGGGAAGAAGTAGAAGCTGAAGCCGTGATGAGAGTTAGTTGTGAGATGGAAGGCTTGGAGCAGCAGTCCCCAGTAGGACCTTTGAGTCCCATGGATGCCTTGGGGACAGATTCGTCTTCTTGTGGAGTGACAGCCTGTGGAGAAATTAAGTGTGCCAACTATTCAATTACTGCAATTATTAAAAGCAGCATGGTGGCTGGTACGTGTGACCAGAGGCCCAGGGGAGGCTAAGAGATGAGACAAATCAGCAAAGCTCTTTGATGAGAACCTCACTGGCCTCTTCCTTTATTCAGCCTCACTCTGGTCATCCCATAAGTCTCAATCTTTTAAGAGAATTAACTTAAATGGCCATTGACAAGCTCTTAAGAGCAAATGCATGGTCTGCAGTTGTAGGTGTAATGGTGGGGGGAGGGATTCCTAGTCCCTCCGTAAGACTCTTCCTTCCTGCCAGATCTGCTCTTTCCTGCTGACCCCAAGGATAACTTGGATATAGCTTTTAGAAATGTTCTTTGCCCTCCAAACTGGGAACAGGAGAAATACTTCTATTCTCATTGCAGAATAGCTCCACCAACTCACTACATAATTATGTAGATGATATCAGTATATTAGGCTCTGAATGCTTTTTGATAAAAGAAACAGTAGCTTCTTTATATCAGTAGCCCTATGCTAATTGACCTGTTGTGGATTCATTACTGATAACTCTGACTTTGACGCGGTAGCTTCCACAGAATCACTCTGGTTTCCCCTTTCATTATCTCTAACTTCTTTCTCCCACAGTGAGAAACTTAGCCCTAACTATTTATCATCAGTATGAATTTTAAGAAGTCATTCTCTCCATGGCAGAATGACTCTCATTAACTATATACTTCATGTATGTTCAATAATGAGTAGATTAGGTTATTTTATGGGTGATTTGTTGGGGTGCTGTGAATTCATAATTAAGAGACTATTATAAGTTCATTTCCATGGATTTTGATCTGTAAGTTCTAAGTGAATCATCATAAAACCCTTCAGAAATGGGGAAGTGATTAACCTTAGCCTAGATGGTCCAGATCACCCAATGGAACTGAACAATATCACACACCACAGCCCAGAAACTGCACTCAGACAGGCAGTGTGAGAGAGGGAAGCTATTCTAAGGAATTACTATTTGTTCTTCACAAAGAGACAGTAAGGGAGATCAATTGTTCTGGACTTTTGAGTGTGCACGAAGGTAGGCAAAATGGTCCCAAAGTCACTTTTCAGTATTTCTAAACCCTCAAATGCAAACTGTGGATCTATTCATGACAGGGAGGCATGCTTGAACAAGATGGAAAATTTCTAAATGGACTTTTATTCTTTTTTTTCTTTAGTTGAGGTTAGGTTTAGGCTTTTAGGGTCAGGGTTAGGATTAGGGTTAAGGTTAGGATTAGGGTTAGGGTTATTATTATGGTTAGGTTTAGGGTTAGGGTTAAGGTTAGGATTAGGGTTAGGGTTAGGGCCAGGGTTATGGTTAGGGTTAGGTCTAGTGTTAGGGTTAGGGTTAGGACCAGGGCTAGGGTTAGGGTTAGGGTTCTCTAAATTGATTTTGATTTCAGCTTTTTGAGGCATTTCATAACTACCTGATCTGTTTGAGTTTTCCAACTCCCATTTGTTTCCTGAGCTTCAGACCCCACTGTCTATAGACATCATAATAATAATAGAAGTTGTGTTAATCTGGGTAGACTAGAGAAACAAATTCATTGATGCTCATATGTGTGTATAAGAGATAGTGGGTTTTTTTGTTTTTGTTTTTAAATCATTTTATTAGGGCCTCATACAACTCTTATCACGATCCATACACACATCAATTGTGTAAAGTGCATTTGTACATTCATTGCCCTCATCATTCTCAAAACATTTCCTCTCCACTTAAGCCCCCGGCATTAGGTCCTCATTCTTCCCCTCCCTCCCTGCTCCCCCCACCCCCATGAGCCCTTGATAATTTATAAATTGTCATTTTGTTATATCTTGCCCTGTCCTGAAACTGTAAATCTTTACAGGAATAGACAGCTTAATTTCTTTCCCCAAGGAGCACCTGGGTGGGTTCGAACCACTGACTTTATGGTTAGCTCAGTGAGTAATCCACCAGAGCTTCTTCCTAATTTCCCACTAGATTCTGAAAAATGTACTTTGGATAGTTGGATGAATGACTGAATGACTGACTCTCCATTCCTCTATCCTCAGGAGGTCTTAGTTTCCAAGAACCAAATAACCTGTTCCGACCCGGCCCGAAATCAGGAGATAGTGATGAAAACCTTGGGGAGACGGAAAAAGGAATAGGTTAGGGAGATTTGGATTCGACAAACTAAGGAAGGTTGTGGAGGCCGAGGGAGATTTCCGAGGCTGGTAGACTTAAGTCTCAATGGCAGTGGAGAGGCCGAGGGGAAGTCCCGGCAGGCTCGGCCGAGATAGTTTTACTTAAAAGGTAATTGTATATTAAGAAAGCATCCCAACTCAGTCCAGTCTAAGCCCGTAAGTCCGACATTGGCCCATATGTCTGATACCAATCTATAAAGTCCTTTTCAGACACATGAAACGCTTGCAATGACACCGAATACAGGACAGTCCCAGTCCAGTGAGTAGACAGTCTTTGGAACCAGTGGTGTTGGAAGCATCTCAGTGCTGGCAGGGGTCTCTACGTGGCTCATCTGGCTTCCGAGGGCAGGTTGCATCAGGGTAGGTCTATGTGGGTTCTCCAGATCCCAGAGCGTAGCGCCATGTGTCTTGTCAGTAGAGCATCATCTCAGGGAGTGAGAAGAGAGAGTTGTCTCCAGCCTCCAAGGAGGAAATATTGGATTTCCCAGAATTCTCAGGAGAAAGCCAGGCCCACACAAAGGCCTCACTGGCTATGATCCAATTGACATACTAGACTCCACCCCTTCACTCATAATCTTCTCAAATTGACACCAGATTATGTAACTACCACAGAAGTAAATCACATAATTAATGTGGGCCAGATACTATATGCTCTAATCTTTACAGTAGTCTCAAGAAGTAAGTGCTTTTATTCTCTTGATTTTGGGGGGTTGGGCAGAGGGTAGGTTACACAGATGAGTGAACAGAGACAGCCATGGCAGGCGCACAGTGCCAGAGATCATGCTTAGGACCGCTACATTACCACACACACACACCCCATCTCTGTTTGGTTGTCCCTCAATACCCCAGGCTCATTCCATCCCAAACTGAACCTACAATCTGTCCCCCAGATACACCTGGGTTCCTCGGACATAGCCTCTTCTGGCCTCTTCTATTTCTCCTCGTTTCTATATCCCAGAGTAAGCAAGCAATGTGCATTTTATTCCTCCGAAGTCTGTGATTTTATGCCGCTAACAACTAAAGTTCGATCAGCTCAGGGCTGGGACTCGGGTGACGTCAGCAATGCTATCCCTTGTTTCACATCCTCTTCTGAATATGCCCTGAATGTCTGGCAGCTCCCTGCCCATGTACTATCATGACTGCTTTTGAATTATCTTCAGCAAAATGTTACTTTGTGATACAGTGACTAACTTAACATGACCCTTCTCATCACAGTCCTCCGGTTTGTGCTGCCTTGTAGATGCTAGCCTTTGGGCCTGGAGTCTTATGGGACTGACGCAAAATAAAAGTGCCACGGACAGAAAAAAGAACAAACAAATCTGTCTTGGAAGAAATACAGCCAGAATGCTCCTTTGAAGCAAAGATGACACGCTTTTGTCTCATGTATTCGGACATGTGATCCCTGGCAAAGGATATCAAGCGTGGCAAATAGAGGGACTGCAAATAAGAGCATGACCCTGGACTCGGTGAATGGACCCAGTGGCTGCAACCGTGGTCTCAAACATTCACACGATTGTGAGACTGGTGCAGGACCAGGCAGTGTGACTCTCTGTTGTAAACAGAGTTGCTATGAGTCGGAACCAACTCGATGGCACTTAACTACATCAAAAAGTCATGAAGTGCTATCCTGTGGGGGAGAGAATAGTAGTGGATATCAGAGATGATGAAATGGTATCGTGTTTTAGAAAAGCAAGACATTAGGGAAATCTCCAACCTCCACTGCACAGGGACCATCCTCATGCTAATCTTTCTAAAATAAATTGTTCTTGCAGACTTACATGTGACATTCATGATTTTAATTGATAATTTCCACATTGTGTAGGGTCATCCTTTGGAATGGCCACAAACAAGTATCTGTTATCAGTTGGCTAAGCAGCTGTCTTCAAAATTTCTTGGCTTGAGCTAGTAAGTTCTTCCATGATCGCAGTGGTTTGTTGAAACATTTCCAATAGGCTTCTGTCAATTCCTGGAACCTGGTTTCTTGCTAATACCTTCAGTGCAGCTTGGGCTACTCCCTTCAGTACAATTTCTCTTGGTCATATGCTAACTCCTAAAATGGTTCCATGTCAGCCAATTCTTTTTTGTACAAGGATTGCTTTTTTGTACAAGGATTGCTTCCATCTTCTTTTGATGCTTCCTGCGTCATTCAATATTTTGTCCGCAGAGTCCTTCAGTATTGCATAACTCTTGAGTTTGATTTTTTTTCCAGCTTGAGACAGGCTGAGCATGTTCTTCCCTTTTGGTTTTCTAACTCCAGGTTGTTGCAAATTTCATGATAATATTTTACTTGACTTCCCACACACTGATTTAGGTACTGGGAAGACAGCAGGGAGGGGTATAAGTGGAATGGCATTATTAAATATTAACAGTACTCTGAAAACCTTGGTACTGCCAAGAGGAAAATTGCTCCCTACACCTCTCCTTTCCTGGGTCCCCCTCCCCCCATGCCCCTTATATCTGCCACAAAATTCCCTTTAGGTAATCTCTCTACATACTCACCCCCTAAACCCAGAATTCAAACTAAGCAGTATCTCTGCCATCTTATGCAATCCGTTTCCCTGATACTGTCTATAGTTCTTGCCCATCTCGTCATGGACATTTGGCGCTCATGAATCCATCTGTCTGACCTGTTAAACCAAAGGTTGTCATCTTACAGATGAGACAGAGCCTTGGCCTTCTCAGCTACAATGCAGGAACAAGCTGAAAAGATGCAGGAAACAGCAGGAAACTGCATGAGTTCAATGCAATTAAGGTGTCACCAAGGTAGATTTCAACTCATGGCAACTGCATGTGTGTCAGCGTAGAATTGAACTTCCTAAGGTTTTGAAGGGCTAATTTTGAGGAAGTGGGAGATAAGTCAAAAAGTACTGCAACAAAATCATAAGAGCCTTTTGTGATGGATAGGGATTATGCCAACTAGATACTCCTGGGTCAGGGAGAGGTGGGACCCAACTAACCATTCAGGTCCAAAGCTGATGAGACATCCTTGATTGTGCCCTTTCGTATAAGAGAGAGAGACTGAGCAGAGTCAAACTCTCTTTGGCCAGTCACCTTCTGCTGGAGCTGAATCTCCCATCTGGTTCTTCGATTTCCTGTTGCCTTGCCTGCCTGCCCACCCTAGGAGCTGTCAGCAGACTACCCACAGTGGATGGGTTCACTATGCTCCTGTTACCTCTGCATCCAGTGAGCTACCAGCGATGTATCTGTGGTACCGTTACCTCCCCCAGCCCTGCTGCAGCATCCTGCCTTCCTGGCCTTCAGCTTCCACGAGTCAGGAGAAGGCGGACTTGAACTGGACTGGGCTTACCTAGTTCTACAACCGTGGAAGGCACTTCATGATATGAATTTCTTACGAGATAGAACACATACAAGCATCGCTGTTTTTGCTTCTCTGGAAAGCCCAACCTAACACGCCCAGCTTAACAAAAATAGTGAAGTATGAGGCTATTGTTTCTGATCTATCCTCCTTCCAGGTCTGTACACTTCTGAAGGCAGTGTTTCCAGCTCTTCAACCCTCCCCTGAAGGATTCTGTGATCTTCGGTTTACACTGAGTCGAAAGGGAAGTTTGGGCATTCTTTTTCCTTTTCAATTTTCTTTGAGTTTGGGGAAACATAAAACAAGTCCAAAGGGACGAGATTCAGACTTTTCTATCCAACAAACGACAGGGTGGGATCATGCCAAATACGGTGCAAAGAACTCTAAGTCAGGGATTGGTCAGCTTTGCCATTACTCTGGCCAACTGAGGCATCTCAGAAGCAGGAAGATAGAATCTGTGGAAAGAGAACCATCCGTGGAGAACATTTGAAATCCCCCATAAAGTGGGTGAGGCAGCAGAGGCCACGCCAAGACCAGTGACTGTGGCAAGAAGACTAAGACAGAGCAGAGAAGCAGTGTAAGGACTATAAGACTGAGGCAGAGCCACAGACAGGCTTCCTGGCCCATGGAGGCAGAGACCAAGGGACCTTGTGTCTGAGAGACTGAGAACCAGAGAAAGACACTTTGTGGCTGGCGGAGGTGAGGTGTTGCTGTAAACCAAAGACTGTGTTCTTAATGTTTTCTGATCCTGCCTTGTTAACTTCCCAAATAAACCCCTGTAATACTGAGTATTGTCTCTGAGTTGCAATGGCTTCTCTAACCCAGCAGAGAAGTAGAGTGCTATGGTAGGAACAACTGGTGTCAGAATAGGGTAAAAGGAAACTGGGGGGGGAGAGGCATGTCTCTCCTCTGTCTGGAGACCATCTTCCTTGGGGTGGTGTGAGGTCAGACTCTGCTTCTCCCTACTGAAGCTAGGGGAGGTCAGATGTAGCCCCTGACTCATTGTTACAATGAAGTAAGATTTCTCAATGAAATTCTCATAGACAATCCTTGTTATCCTCGAGAATGAGAAGGTGAATTGTTGGGAAGGGAAAAAAAGATTCTTCAATGCAACGTTCCTGGTCTTTTCCTCATAAATTCCCAGGACTGTCCAGTGTTCTTTAGGAAATCTATCAAGGAAATTCCTCGGGAATCCAGAAACCAGTTGCTCTAACCTTCTGAGCTAACTTTCAAACTTGAATTGAACTGACTGGTCCAGGAGATTCCCTTCAGCCACTGGTTGGGCCCTCCCTCCCCCTCCCTCCCTTTCTTTCTTTCTTTTTCTTTTTGAGGGAAGCCTAAATGAGACCAAGATAAGTGTATTATTGACAGAGTGTCCCTAAATGGGGGAAGATAAGGAATATGTGACCAATTTCCTCCATGAACAACTGCCTCCTTTGCCATGAGATCAGAACTGGATGATGCCTGGCTACTATTCTTGAGCATTTTGGTCAAAGATTCCATACAAGAATTCTGATCACAATGGAGAAAAATGAAGAACAGAGTTTCAAATTCTCATGGGCTCTAGACTTTCTTGAGTCATAGAAAGTAGATGAACACCAAAACTATTTCGCAAGGATAATCTTTAAACCTTAAACCAAAAATATCCCTCGGCATCATCTTAAAACCAAGTAATAATTTAGCTTACTTAATATAAAACAATAATAAGGTCTGCTTGGGGCATCATGCTCTTTTAGGAGCTATCTATATGGGATTAAGTTGACAACACTAACTCAAAGATTACATAGGAACCACAGGGAGCATTAAGTGTGTGTTTATGTGAATGATGGGGGGGTGAAAACTATGATACTTAGGTTTATTGTGCCAACCTGGCCAATAGAAACATGTGGGATTAATCAGGTCACAGTTTGAAGGGCAAAGAGATAAATGGCTCTGCAAGGCCCGCCCCCCTCTCTCTTGCTCTCTGGTGATTGGAGCATGCTGGAGTGTGCTGCTGCTTTAGCTAGTTCTATGCCTCAACTTGTGATCTATACTACCTGTGGGTCAAGCCAACCTGTGGATCGTGTTGCTACAGCTTGAGGCTCCTTCAAGACCTGCTTTGCCACACTGCTGGTGCACACATTGCTTGAGCTTGAGACTGGTGGATTTTATCTCCTCGCATTGCTTGCATCTGATACTCCATCAGGGGCCTGCTTCTTGCTAAACTCCCAAGCTGATTGTTGGTGACCGTACTGTATGCTGCCTGTTGGCAGGCTCTGCTTGCCTTGCCCAAGGGAGGACTCTACTCTCTGCTTCCTTTGACCTTGAACCCTGCAGCCCAAGTGAATTGAAGGACTTTCAGTATATTAACTGTTCCATGGAAGTAAGTTGAACTGAACCCTCTGTACTGCTGTGTGGACTAATTAGTGGTTATATTCCTTCTTGCTGTATAAATAATTATATATATATATGTGTGTGTGTGTATATATATATATATATATAATCATAAGTGTCCTGGTTTTGTTTCTATAGATAACCCTGCCTAACACAAAAACTCAAGAAAAGAGTGTAAGAATGGTTGCACAACTTGAAGAATGGATCCGTGTCACTAAATTGTATGTGTGGAAACTGCTTAATGGGTGTATGTTTTGTCGTGTTATATTCCTGTGTTAGTTTGGGTAGACTAGAGAAACATAGCCATGGACATGCATATGTGTATAAGAAAGAAATTTATATACAAGAGCAATTGAACATGGAGAAAACATCCCAGCCCAGTCCAGATCAAGTCCAGAAGTGCAATACTAGCCCATATGTCTGATAGCAATCTATAAAGTCCTCTTCAGACTCACGAAACACATGCAATGATGCCAAATGTAGAAGATCACAGGCCAGTGGGTAGAAAGTCTTTGGATCCAGTGTCACTGGAAACGTCTCAGAACTGGCAGGGGTCTCTGCATCAGGGTGGGTCCATGTGTCTTGTCAGCTGCTATGTCTCCCAGGGTGTGACAGAGAGAAAGAAGTATCTCTGCCACCAAGGAAGAAGTACCGGATTTCCCAGAATTCTCAGGAGAAGGCCTTGCCCACACAGAGGCTTCACTGGCTTTGATCTGATTGACAGGCTAGACTCCACCCCTTCACTCTTAAGCCTCAAATTGACAGATGATTATGTATCTACCACAATTCCCAACAGCAATAACATAAATACAATTTAAAGGGGAAAATGTTTGCAGCCATGATAACCCTGTGGAGTACTTATGCTCTGTAACATGAGATTACTGTGGGTTGGAGTCAACTCAATGACAACCGACATCTTTTCACAACCCAGTGTCCTATTACAAACCCAATAAACAAACCCACTGCCATTAGATCAATTCCAACTCATATAGGAACCCTATATAGGGATTCCAAGGCTATAAATCTTTACAGGAGTAAACAGCCTCATCTTATTGTGAAGCAAACATTCACTAATGTATATAGATTCCATCAACTGCAGAGACAAGCTGAAGAAGGAAGATTTTTGTTAGACCTGTATGCTTTCCGAGGGTGATTTGGCCACCCTAGGGTTTTATTTTCAACACTCTGGGTAGATTTCAATTGTGCTTTCTTTTCTCTCAAACAAAGGACTTGTGTTTGTCAAGCAGAGATATTCAGCAGTGTGTGTACCATTAGTGCTTCTTTCTAAAGTAGTTGCTGCCACAAGTAAATATTTGATGACTTCAGCAAGCGCATCAGTTATAGACATTACAGAGAGGAAGTAATGGTGGGTAGCGCAAAGCGTGAGCTTCGAAGCCACAGAGAATTGGATATGGATTTACTGGCACCTGGGTTTTCATTTCCTTTGCCTATAAAATAAAAACAGACACCCCTGCTAGTTTTCTACAGTTGCTGCAAAAATCTCCACAAAGTCAGTGGTTTAAAACAGCACAAAGTCGCTATTTTACAGTTCTGAAATAAGAAACCCACCAGGGGTCTCCCGCTGTGGAAACCAAAGGGCTGGCAGGCCTGCATTCCCTCAGTCCCCTGGTCTTTCCCAGCTGCTGGGGGCTAAGGGCATTCCTGGACTCCAGGGCCTCGTCCACCTTCAAAGCCTGAGAGCACAGAAGCCTGACTCCACTTCGGGCACCATGGTTCTTTGTCTGACTCCTGACTCTTCCATTTCTTTCACTTCTAGGTGTGCTCAGTTACCAGTGCTGCCAGTTCGGGACACCAGGAAGAAAGCGCCTTCTTTTCTGTGAAGAAATGAGCTGGTGAGTGACAGGCAAAGATCTTAAAGATGATGTTTCCAATGGGTCATTAAGGGCAATGGAGTTCGCAGCAATAGAGAACAGGTGGGGTGGCAAACGTCTGCCCACGATCCGTTGATGAAGTGACAGGGGCGCGAACCCAGGCATGTGTGTGCACTGCACACACAAACACGTCCGAAGCACTCGAGGATTCAATACGAGTCTTTAGTCTTTATCACGCGCATGTATGTCAGAGCGCATCTGTTGGGAGATGCCTGAGTTCCCCGTCTCTAAACTTTTCCTCTGAAATGAAGCCAGTCCCCCCGCCCCCCAACACTGTGCTTCCCAGCCATCGCCCTTCTGGAAAGATAAATGATAACAATGTTATATTTTTTAAAAGAAGAGCCAAACTGATAGCCTATTATCCTCTGACTTTGTGTACCTTAAAGTCTCTCCTATACACTGTCCCATCTGAAGCTATCACGCTGAGGGCACTGTGAAGAAAAGTTAATAACAAGTCCTGGCCAAGTCCTTAGGAAATAATTAAGGATCGGTCATCCATCCTCGTAAAGTGCTTAAGAAAGATATCCTTAGGCAGGTTTAAGAGCTTGCACCATAAAGACTGTAAAATACAATCTCTTAACTTCAGCCTCCGATTGCCACTCCTCCTTTTAGACTGTTAATCTGAGCAGAGTCAAGGTGCCTAAGCCTGTGGGTAGAAAGGTCTTGGTCAAGAACAGAGAGCAGTATCCAAATGTGATTGCACCAACTCCTTCACAAAGGCACTGCATATCATGTGGACTGCTTTCCTGACCTTAGCTCATGTGCAGAGTATCCTCCTAGGAGAGATTCCCAGTCCCTGCCATCCCCACAACCATCTCACACCCTGGTAGGTGGTGCCCAAGGGAGACATTCTCTGTTCTTTTAGCAGCTGTGATCATTAGCACATCATCTAGAAGTTCACAGCTACACTACATTTTTATGGACTCGTTTTCCAAGAGAACAGGCCACATACAGTCAATCGGTTCTGTTGTTTGCTTGAATCCTGCTTATCTTAGCTACTTAGTGCAGCGGGAACATAAATACCACACATGGGTGGATTTTAAAATCAGAGATGGATTTTCTCACGGTTCAAGAGGGTCTTGGCCCTGTAGATTCCTTCCTTGTCAGTAGCTCTGGACGTTTCTTGGTACCTTGGCATGCACACATCGCCACCTAGCTTTGGTCTGTCCCTCTCCATGTCCCTCTGTGGAGCTCTGGTGGCACAGTGGGTTAAGCGCTAGGCTGCTCCCAGAAGGGTCGGTGGTTTGAGCTCGCCATCCCCTCCTCTGCAGAAAGATGTAGCAGTCTGCCTCAGTAAACATGTAGCCATGGAAACTCTATGAACAGAACTCCTGTTTAGAGTCACCTTAGCCAAACTCAAACCAAACTCACTACCATCGAGTAGATTCTGAATCACAGTGATACTGTGTTAGTCTGGGTACTTTAGAGAAACAAATCCACAGAAACTCATGTATAAGAGAGAGTTTTATATAAAGGGTAAGTGCACATCAAGAAAACATCCCAACCCAGTGCTGCCCAAACCCACAAGTCCAACTTTAACCCATTAACCCATATGTCCAATACCAATCCACAAAGTCCTCCTCCATCTCACAAAACACACACTATGACGCCGACTGCAGGAGGAAAACCGAATCAGAAAGCATCTTAATGCTGGCAGGGGTCTCTACACGGCTGCTCCAGCACCCAGGGCTGTATCGGGGTGGGTCCATTGGCTTCTCCTCGGGGATGTCTTGCAGAAAGTAAGCCTTGCCAGCTGAAGTAGGGAACTGGCTAAGCTTTACCCTGGTCTAACCATCACAAATCAAGAGACCCAAGAACTAGAAAGGTGAGGTTCACTGAGCCATTTATCCCTCCGCCCTTCAATTAACCCCACCTGTGTTTATCTTCCAGGTTGGCACAATAAACTAACTCAGATACTAAGAGACCGAGTAGAACTAACCCCTTCAGGTTTCAGAGACTTAATCTTTACAGGAGGTAGAAAGCCTCGTCTTTTTCCTGAGGATTGGCTGGTGGGCTCAAACTATTGACATTGTTAGCAGTGCAATATGTTCCTGTGTCGCTGAGTCAGAATCACCCCCATAGCAGTGGTTGTATTGCCTAATCTGTTCTTTTTGTAATTCAGCTGTGCTGAACCTGTGGCTCATCTCACACTGACTTGGCCTCATTGACTAACAAAGAAAAACCTACTTCCAAATAGAACGACATCCACAGGGAGGGTAGAAAGGTTAGGATTTCAACACATAACTTGGGGGGCATAATCTGATCTGTAATACCACCTCACCTTACAGTTACAAATATGGAAGTTAGTCATCTTGCGCTCCTCTCTTTAAAATAACTGGAGGCAGTTGGTCCTTTGAGTCACTTTGGTTTTTGGTTTACTTGATATTGCCTAAAAACGGCTGATGCTTATGTAACAGAAGACAAAGGCCTCTTCCCATGAAGGATGTACAGTACTAGCCTTAGACAGGAAATGGGCTCGGTCTTGAGGCTGAGGCAAGGGAGAGGAATCCCTCTACTGTTGACACCAAGCTGCCCTGGGCAGGGAAGACGGGTGGCTTCTCTGTAGGTATTTAGGAACCTGGCTACCCTGCTTCTGTGGGGGTGTCTTGGGGGAAAGGAATCTCCTTATGTAAGTGGCTATGATGATAACCCCTTATCGTTGTTAGGTGCCTTTAAAGCAGGACAGCCTTATGGCAGCAGTCAGTTGCCCATAAGGTTTCTCTGCTGTAGTCTGTAGAGCAGCAGGCTGTCAGGCCTGTGTGTGTCCACCCCAACCCACCCCCCAAGGAGTCCAGGAGTGAGTTTAAAATACGAGCCTTTCTGTTTGCAGCTGAGGGCCTAACTGTTGTGCCCCAGGGCTCCCGCTGTTAGCCCAGAGCAGCCCGAGCTGAGACAGCACACAGAGCTGCCCTTTTCTGCACGTTCTAACCAGAGGGACAATTGTGGGCCAGAGATCGTGCTTTCAGCCGTGGCTCATCAAAGCTTTTTAGGTTGTTGGTGGGCAGAGATCTTATCAGGTGACAGGGTCACCAACCAGACAGCAGTAGCAAGATGTCCAGGTACCTCACATGGGGACCCCACACTGGATGGAAAGAAGGTCAGAGTGCAGCTAAACGGCCCATGCTTTAGGATCGCTCCATGATGATAAAAACGCTGGGAATTATTTTTTCTTAATTCAAAGCACTGAATGTTTTGAAAATGATAATTTAGAGATATTATTAGTGAGCTAGAGGAGGGTTTATTAACAACCCGAGATATGTAGATGGCACGATCTTGTTTGCTGAAAGTGAGGAGGACTTGAAGCACTTGCTGATGAAGATCAAGGATTGCAAAGAAGACCCAAGTCCTCACAGCTGTTTCAATAGGTGACGTCATGGTACATGGAGAAAAGTGTGGAGTTGGCAAGGATATTGACTGGCTTGGATACACAGTCAATGTTCATGGGAGCAGCAGTCCAGAGTTCAAAGGACTCATTGCATTGTGTAAATCTGCTGCACACGACCTCTTTAATGTGTTCACAAGCAAGGATGTCACTTTGAGGGCTGACGTATCCCTGACCCAAGCCATGGTCTTTTCATTTGCTTCATATACATGTGCAAGTTGGACATGAATAAGGAGGATCAAAGAAGGACTTGATGCACTTAATTGTGGTGCAGGAGAAGAATATTGAAAGTTCCGCAGACTGCCAAAGAAACAAACAAAGCTGCTTTGGAGGAAGTAATCCTTACATGTGTTGGACATGTTGTCAGGAGAGGCCGGTCCCTGGAGAAGGACATCGTGTTTGGTAAAGCTGAGGGGCAGTGAAAAAGAGGAAGGCCTTCAATGATAGTTGGATTGAAAGCGTGGCTCCAACCATGGGCACACGCATGGGAACAAGTGTGAGGACGGCGCAGGACCAGGCAGTGTTTCCTTCTGTTGTCCCTGGAGTCGCTATAGGTCAGAACCAGCTTGATACCACCAACAACACCAGTGAGCTTGGAAATAGCGAGGAAATAATTCCTCTGTCTCTTCAACTGACTATTGACTTTGTATCAAGAGAGCTAAAGCAGGGGAAGGGGGCGGCATCTCATTTCTGATAGCTCGGTTGTCTGAGATGACTCCTCTGGTACAGGAAGGAGGCTCTGAGCAGAGACAGTGGCCAGTGGAAGTCCCCATGGGGGCTCATGGAGTGGTGAGAAGGCCATGTGGCTGGAGCAAACTGACAGGGGTAGAGAGTCACAGAAGTGAAGTGAAAGAAGACCAGACCCCTTCCCAGGGGGATGGACAACAGGAAAGTGGGTGAAGGGAGACATCGGTCAGTCTAAGACATGAAAAAGTAATAATAATGTATAAATAATCAAGGGTTCATGAGGGAGTGGGGAGAGAGGGGGAAAAATGAGGAGCTAATACCAAGGGCTCAATTAGAAAGCAAATGTTTTGAGAGTGATGAGAGCAACAAATGTACAAATGTGCTTGACACCATGGATGGATGGATGGATTGTGATAAGAGTTGTACGAGCCCCCAATAAAATGATTTAAAATTAAAAAAAAAAATGATTTTATGTATATAAAGATTAAGAAAAGAAAGGACCAGAATGTAGCCTAACCAGGCCTGATGTCTACTATAGGGAGACATTTGAATGGCACTCTTAAAAACCAACCAAATTGCTCCCACTGCCACCGAGTTAATTCCTACTCATAGCAATCCCCTAGAAGACTTCTGAGACTTTGTTAATATAGAGTTTTATTGGCTTGTACATCTTTACAAGAGCAGCAGCCTTATCTTTCTCCCTCTGAGCAGCTGGTGTGTTTGAACCAGCTAAGTTCAGTATCCAATGCTTGCCTGATAAGATAACGCCCCCACCACTCCCTGAGGTCATTCTTAGTGAGATGGAAACCACTGAGAGGTGTCAAGCAGGAATGTGACTGGATCAAAGTTCACCCTGTTTGCATGTGGACAGGGAATTCTAAGTGAGGGAGAATTGGCACCAGAGGCCAATACCAGTGGTGGTTTGTACCTGGTAGTGAAGGTGGTGGGAAAGGATTTGTTTAAGATGCTGGAGCCAACGGGAGCTGCTGCAATATTGGATTCAGTGTCTCAAAGAAGAGAGTCCAGGCTGGTTCCACAGATTTGGCAGTCGTGCCTGGGAGAACATAGAAATCTGCAAGACATAAGGAGGAAGAGGTGGTTCTGGTTTGTTTTCAGCTTTTTGTTTTGAATTGGGTGAAGGTTTACAGAGCAGATTGGTTTTCTGTTCAACAATTCACACACATTACTTTCCCATCTAATTGAATGTGATCCGATCCTACTTCCTCCCTGTGTTTCCGGTTTCTAGTCCTCTTGCTTTCCCTGGCCTCTCTGAATTTCATCCCTGGGTCAATGCTGCCCTTTGACCTCAAATGGTTGACGGTTCTAAGGTGTATGTGCCTCCCTGATGCTACTGTTTCCTTATAGAACTCTCTATTGTTTGGCTGAAAATTGAGCCAGAGGGGTGATTTTATTTCCAGACTGGAATGGAAGCTAAAGCCATCGTCCTTAGCTGGTCAGTAAGTCTGGTCTTTTTTACAAGTTTGAGCTTTGAGAAGGAACCAGTTTTAAGGAGGAGTGTAAGAGTTTGGTATTTAAATTTTTTTAATTAATAAATTATTTGGGAGCTCTTACATATAACAGTCCATACCTCCAATATATTAAGCAGACATGTCCAAATATTGCCATCAACAATTTCAAAACATTATCTTTCTTCTTGAGCCCCTTGATATCAGCTCCTTTTTTTCCCCTTCTTCCCCCACCCTGCCACCATCGCAGACCCTTCATACATTATGTATCATTATTTATACGTATCGTACACCATCCCTTCTATCCCTTCACCTACAATCCTGATATTCGTCCCCCTCAAAGGGGGTTCTTTTGCCATCATTGCTATCAGTTCCCCCTTTCTCCCCCTTCCCTTCCCCTACGCGCCTGGCTCCCATTACTGTTTCTGAGGGATTAGTCTATCCTGAATTCCATAAATTGAAAGCTCTCATCTCTACCGATGCATGTACACCACATTAGCAGGATTTGTGAGGTAGGACTGAGATCATAATAGTGGGGGGAGCCAATTAGAGCAGCCAGTCCACAGAGAGGACCACATGGCCAGCCCCAC
>NW_022103920.1:82167172-82169180 GCF_000313985.2 Echinops telfairi
AAAGAAAGAAATTCTCAGAGAACAGCCATAGCTACCCCTGGAGAAAAAAGCAGACCGTTGTCGTGATGGGAAAAACAAAAACAAACTCCTTGGTGCATCTTTCCTGGTCTTTTCTTCAGCAATGCTGTTTTCTATCTTCTTAAAACTTCTTCCTAATAATGCCCTGTGACTATTCTGTGTACCTCAAGAAAATCTGTGCAGATGACTCACTGCGAATTCCCAGAAAGTCTCTATAACTTTCTGATTGATCTCTCCGCCTTTGATATTTTGAAGGCAGCCTGAACAACACTAAGACAAATGTATTCTTGAGAGAACTCGCCTGCAGTCATTCACTGGTTGCAGAAACACTTATAAACATGTCTTATGTGTAATAAATTCCTGCACATATGGACTACAGCCTCAGTAGTAATGCTCTATTGACTTAGTCTTCTAGCAGAGCATACAGGGTACAAAGTTATGCACACTTCTTAGTTATAACCAAACACCTTGAGGGAGTGCGTCACTGGGTGTCAGAGCTCAGGGCAGAGATGGAGGCTGCCAAGGTCTATTGGCATAAACATAGTCCACAGAGTCAATATTCTACATCCTACTCCATTGAGTAGTGGCTGAGGTCTTGTGAATGAATTAGATGCAGCTTTTAGTCTCTCCCTATCTGGAGCAAAGAAGAGTCAGGAAAATACAAGATGAAGGAAACCATTAGTCCAGAGAACGAATGGGCTCTATCACCCTGAGGCCAGTTGAACCAGATGGTACCTCACTGCCACCGCTGACCACTCTGAAGCAGGTCACAGGTGGAGGACCTGGGTAGGGTGAGACACACTTGTAGGGCAAAATTCAGAATCATACAAAAGAGCGGGCTTTCTGGTCTGATAGAGATGGATGGAACCCCTGAGACTATGACCTGAAACTTTACCCACATGGAAGAAGCACACCAGCCTTTGTGGTCACAAGGTGTCAAAGGGATCAGGTATCAGGCATCAAAGAACAGAAAAATCATATCATTGTGAATGAGGGAGGGTGCAGACTGGGGACCCAAGACCCATCTGTAGGCAACTGGACATCCCCTTACAGAAGGGTCACAGGGAAGAGACAAGCCAGTCAGGGTGCAGTGTAGCAACAATGAAACATAGAACTTTCCTCTAGTTCCTAAATGCTACCCCACCCCACCCCAAGCACTATCATGATCCCAATTCTACCTTATAAATATGGCTAGACCAGAGGATGTACCCAGGTACAGATAAGAACTGGAAACACAGGGAATCCAGGACAGATGATCCCTTCAGGACCAGTGGTGAGAGTGACAATACTAGAGGGTGGAGGGAAGGTGGGTTGGAAAGAGGGAACCAATTACAAGGATCTACATATAACCTCTTCGCCGGGGGATGGACAACAGAAAAGTGGGTGAAGGAAGATGTCATACAGTGTAAGATAGGACAAAATAGTAATAATTTATAAATTATCAAAGGTTCATGAGGGGGGAGGAAGACAGGAGGGAGGGGGGAAATGAGTAGCTGATACCAAGGGCTGAAGTAGAAAGCAAATGTTTTGATAATGATGATGGCAACAAATGTACAAATGTGCTTGACACAATGGATGGATGGATGGATTGTGATAAGAGTTGTATAAGCCCTCAATAAAATGATTAAAAAAAGATAACGTACACAAACACTTTTTTTTACTATCTCATCATAGGAAGGGCATGCAGTCCCTGGCTTACAATGGGGTTCTGTTCTGACAATGCCATCAAAAATCAGTTCTGATGTAACTCCGATACCCGATAAACTGTATTTTAGTTCTCACAATTATCACATTTTATTTTCCGTCTATTAATAAATCCAGTATTACAAAATAATAATTTATAAATTATCAAGGGTTCATGAGGAAGGGGGAGGGAGGGGAAAAATGAGGAGCTGATGCCCAGGGCTTAAGTGGAGAGCAAATGTTTTGAGAGTGATGAGGGAAATGAATGTACAAATGTACTTTACACAATTGATGTACATATGGATTG
>NW_022103920.1:82169526-82172070 GCF_000313985.2 Echinops telfairi
CTCTATTTCCTTTTACTTTCCTCTTGTCCCACTATCATGTTCAGCCTTCATTTGGGTTTCAGTAATTCCTCTCGGTTACATTGCCCTTGATCAAGCCCTAGCAGACCTCATACACCCTCCTCACCATCGATTTTGAATCACTTGGAGACATTTTTCAAATCCATCTGTTTGGATGGTGGACAGCACCTCCCTTCTTTTTCCTTTCATGTTCCTTTTCATTTGTGGAAACAGAAGCTGCATGGAGTGAGGCCAGGTGAGTAAGGTATGTGGGGCAAGAGAGGCAGGCTGGTTTTTGCCAAAAACTGGCTCACTGAGATGGCTGTGTGAGCAGGTGCATTGTTGTGGTGGCAAAACCAGTCTGCCATTAATCACGCCTTTTTTGTCACACACTGTTGTTACACAATCTTTGCAGAACTTCTAAATAGAAAGCTTGATTAACAGTCCGACCTGGTGGAACAAACTCCAAATGCACTACAAGTAGATATTTTTGTCTGTTCAGAAGTTGACAGACATCCAGAACAAGGTTTGTCATCAGTCGACATTTCACCTTTTTTGAAATGAGAAAACCACTTGTACACTTGAGGTTTTCCCATAGCACTGTCTTTGTAAACTGTGTTCAGCAACAACAATTTCTGAGGCATTTTTCCCAAGCAGGAAACAAAATTTCACATGCTGTTCTCTTAAATCACCCATCACAAAAAAACGAGGTTCGAGTGAAACACCTTTACAAAAAAAGTCACTGTGACCAGAGAGAACCTTCGCAGGCAAGGCCACTGAGTGCACTAACTCAGAGCTCATTGCTTGGTGCTCACCAGTGGGAAAAATGTGTCCTACGAAAGCTCCGCTCCACCCAGCGTAATTCTGGTTTGTTTGGGTTTTTTTGGGGGGGGGTACTCACTCATCTAGTCCTTCCTTTCCTTTTCCTTGTTCCCCTTGCTATATCTTGAAGTAACATCTCACTGCTTCCAAAATCTGCCTGTTGATTGTAGCAAAGCAATCAGCATTTAGTTTTATGTTTTCAAGTAACTGATGCCTGTGGTTTAGTTCAGAAAACAAAGTTTACATCATAGCATTCTGTACAGTAAGTTATAAAACTGAGCAAGACCACATCAGCAAACTGCACGCTGCCACAGTCCACATTGCATGTAGTCCGTATTACTAACAAGATGAACACCACTAATGACAAAACACAAAGCCAAAAAGCAGACCATTGCTAAATGTGTTTCTGTCAGAACTCAGATACCTTGAGAGTTGGAGACTGCCTGTAGATATCATTGTTGTTGGTAGTAGGCTCTGACTCATGCAGACTTCACATATGAGGGAGCTTCCAAAAGTTAATGGGAAAATTCCATGATATTTTCATTCCATTTTTCCATTAATGCTTTGAAGCCCCCAGAAGGATGTGTTCCCTGGTTCTCTGCCATCCACATGATTATTGGAACGGTTGAGTCCCTTGTGAATCGTTCTCAATCCGTTTCATTGACAGTTTACCTTGTTTTCAATAGCCCTCTACTTTATCAAGCATGATTTTTGTGTTAGTCTGGCATGGGTCTCTATGTGGCTCCTCCAGCCCCAGGGCTCTGGTTCCATCAGGGGTCTCCATGTGGCTTGTCAGCTGGAAGACAAGCAGAGTGTCTGTCTGTTTCAGGCCTCCTTTGAGCTATTTATCTCCATGGAGCCTCCAAATGAGGTTATCAAGCTGTGACCTGACTGACAGGCTAGACTCCACCCCTTCACAAGTTGACACCAGATTAAGTAATTGCCACTATATTCTTTTCTACTGAATGAAGACAGCACTGAAAGTATTCTTCATGCCCCACCCCATGATTATAGGCATTTCTGAGGGAAGTTAACAAGTTACCATAAGCCAGGATCAGAAAACATGTAAGATACAGCTTTATCCACAACACCTCTCCTCAGCTACAGCCAGGCCTCCTCTCTGGTCCTCAGCCTCTCAGCCATGTGGTCCCTTGGCATCTTCCTCTGTCTCTGAGCCAGGAAACCCACTCAGTGCTCTGCCTCACCATCTCATAGATTCAGCAGTGCTTCTCTGCTCTGCCTCCTGGTCTCCTTGCCTGAGCCTCTGATCACAGCGTGGCATGACCGCTGCTGCCTCCATCACTTCAGCCAGGGATTTCAAACATACTCTACTGGTGGCTTTTCTTCCTGGATGGTCCCGGGAACTCTCTCTCTGCTTCTGAGAACTCTCTCTCTGCTTCTGAGAGGGCTCTCCCAGTCGCCGGACCAATAGTGAAGGGACAGGAAGATCCCATTCTCGTAAGAAAACGGGGGTTCAATGAAATGACTTCCTCATCAAGGTCATAGTTCTGTGCCCCTTTTGATCAAGCCTTTAGTAACTATTAAGGTTATCTCTAGGGAACCAGTGGAGAGGTCTGAGGGGCCGGCCCCAATCCCAACTACGTGGACAGCTACCCCTCCCCCCAGAGGAGTTTATTTCAGAGGACAGCACTGAAGCTACAGCTCAGGGAGAGAGACATGTCTGATCGGAGCACATGTGAGCAAATGAAGGGGGAGGAAGAGAGA
>NW_022103920.1:82173618-82175419 GCF_000313985.2 Echinops telfairi
ATGAAACATACAACTTTCCTCTAGTTCCTAAATGCTTCCTCCCCACCCACTATCATGATCCCAATTCTACCTTACAAATCTGGCTAGACTAGAGGATGTACACTGGTACAGATAGGAACTGGAAACACGGAATTTAGGGTGGATGATCCCTTCAGGACCAGTGGTGAGAGTGGCAATATCGTGAGGGTGGAGGGAGGGTGGAAACTGATTATAAGGATCTACATATAACCTCTTCTCTGGGGGACGGACAATAGAAAGGTGGGTGAAGGGAATCATTGGACAGTGTGTGATATGACAAAATAATAATTTATAAATTATCAAGGCTTCATGAGGTAGTAAGGAGGGAGGAGTGAGGCGGGGAAATGAGGAGCTAATGCCAGGGGCTTACATGGAGAGCAAATGCTTTGAGAATGATGAGGGTAATGGATGTTCAAAGGTGCTTTATACAGTTGATGTTTGTATGGATTGTGATGAGTTGTATGAGCCCCCAATAAAATGATTTTTTTTAAAAAAGTTACCTCTAACTGTGTTTGCTAGGGGACTCCTAACAAGCTTCATTCCCCGGAGCAGTTCAGACCAAGTGCAAACAATGCATATACCAAAGCCAACATGAAAAGGCTAGATTGTTCCTCCTATAGAAAAGCTCTAATGACAAACCTTCATTTGCCTGCAGACAGTCAAACTCCAGAAACTGTCTACAGAAAAGTGTGATGGTAGACAGCAAAGAGACCTCGCAGTTGGCCAGTGCTATGGATCTCGTAGTCAGAACGTATCTTTCCTGGGATGGACCAGTATGCCACCTGGAGATCTAGGTCTACCTCATATTTAAGTGCTTCCTCCTCCCACACACAAACTCTCGTCACTGTTACCAACATCCATGAGCACAGAAATATTGTATCATCTCCTTGCTGCAAGATACCAGACTTCTCTAATGGCTGATGCATGTGTGTCTGTGTGGTAAATTCAGCCTTTGCACCCCAAATCGTGGTTAAATGGCCATCGCTACATGTCATCATATCCATGCATTAATGCACTCAGCACAGCAACGTCCCCACCCCACCCGATTGGAACAACGTGCACTATGTGCCTGTTAAATATCATCATCATTTTATTGTGAGTGCCTTTTCCCCTAAGCCTTTCAGGTACTCTCCACATAATGGTCTATTTTTAAGGGGCCTCTTGAGACCAGAAATGGCACTTACGCCTTCATTTTAACAATATCAGAGCCTATCCCCATTGTAACCATTTCTAATATGCTCAGGAAGAGGCTCTGGAAAATGGACGACTCTTGGGCAGCATGATCTGCAGCCTTTTTCGTTGTAGAGGTTTTCATAGGATGAAACTCTTCAACCGGTGTGCTGAATGTCTACTCCAAGAAGCTGGGCTATATGAAGAAGAACGCTGCATCAGGATTGGAGGAGGCCCATTAATAACCTATGTATAGATGGCACAACCTCGCTTGCTGAAAGATGCGTATATGAGCCTGTTCCAGAGAGAGGCGATCCAATACAATGCAGAAATTATTAAACAATAGTATTTATATCACACATAAGTAAAATTGTGTTGGAGATAATTCCAAAACGTTTGCAGCAGTACATCAACTGAGGATGGTCAAGTTTTTGAGCCATGTTCAGACAAGATCAAGGGGCATTCAGGATGGTATGGTCACAGACATATGACCGGGTTCACGAGGACATGAAACATGGGATGTCATTGCTGATCTCAGTGGATCTTGGCTGAAAGCAGAGAATAGCAGAAAGATATTTTCTTGTGTTCTACTGATTATGCAAAGGCGTGAACT
>NW_022103920.1:82175588-82176261 GCF_000313985.2 Echinops telfairi
TTTAAAAACCCGAGCCCCCAGCTGCCGAGCACAACTTCCCTGACCTGTTGGCCTAGGTCACGGAACCTCATCCGGGAGCTCCCCCTAATAAAGCTATTTCTGTTTCTGCTCGCCCTTGTGCTGTCAGTTATGTCTGTCTGTCTCCCTGTACCTCAGTTTTACCTTTACATTTGGTGCCCAAGACCCAGGAGAGGTAGGGACACAGGCTCCGTGCTGTCCCGGCCCTGCTTCAGCTGCGATGTAGCCCACCCCTCCTCTCCTTTCGAACCTCCGGAGCCTGTCTGAATAAGCGACTTACGGTCAGTATCTCTCTGTGCATGTTCGTTCTGTCTCGTTTGTCTTGTTTATTGCTCTGGACACTGAGGACCAGCAAACTCATATGGGAACTTAGGGTCCGTGGGAGGCTAACTAGCTGAAAGCGCTGAGAAGCAAGTCAGCTAGGAAGCTTCTCCCCCAAAGGGGTGTGATGATAAGGCCAGTTTCTCGTGTCCATCTTTTCTCGGTGTCTCCCTTCTCTCATGTGGCCTCCAGCCTTTTGTCTCTGTGTTTACCTCCTGGGATTCCTGCTGATAACAGGACTCCTAGCGCTAGGCTGAGCAGTCACTGCACCTTCTACCTGGACTGGAACGCAGAGGGTGTGTCTGAGCCTTGTCTACCTGTTTGTGTGTTTTGC
>NW_022103920.1:82177404-82179179 GCF_000313985.2 Echinops telfairi
GGTCTCCACATGGGTGCTCCAGCACCCAGGGCTGCATTGGGGTAGGTCCATGTGGCTTCTCCTCAGGGATGTCTTGCTGGAAGTGAGCCTTGCCAGTTAAAGCAGGGAACTGGCTAAGGCAGCTGTACCCTGGTCCGACCCTCAGAAAGCAAGAGACCCAAGAACCAGAAAGGTGAGGCTCACTGAGCCATTTATTCTTCTACCTTTCAATTAACCCCACATGTGTTTATCAGCCAGATTGGCACAATAAACTAATTACCTCAACTCCCAAAGGCTGAGGTGACTGTGCCTCCGACACCTGTCTTTCCCTGGAGCCAGACCCTTCAGACTCCCTGGAGTCTCTCTCTACCCCCACCCCCCTCCCTACTTCCTGGCTCCCTGCCTGCTCAGCCTCCTCTGTGCCAACACCGGCAGCCTCTGGCAGACCTCTCCCAGATAGGGAAGCAGTGCACAAATCAGTGGTCACCGCCCTGAGACCGGCAGGTGGGAGGGGTATGAAAGCTTCAGGAAGTAACAACTTTAATCGCCTGCTGCACTTTTTATTTCAATATCCTCTGAAATCTCGACAATTTCTGCCAGTAAACTCACAAATAGCCTGATTCTGTACGTACAGGCTGCCTTTTCTCTGCATTCCTGCCCCTTTGTATTTCCCGCTCCCTATCCCAAGTCCCCTTAACTAAAGAAAATTCCTCCTCTCCTCCTGCTTCTGCACCCAATTCTGATGTCTACCTTTTCAGACATGCCTGAACACCTTGTCTCCCCTCCTACTCACCCCTCTCCCTATTCTGGCCCCCCGGAGCCCCCCACATCCTCTTCTCCGGATGTACCCGCCTCGCTGGAGGAACCCGAGTCAGCACTCGCCTCGCCAGGTAGCAAGCACACGTGATCACAGAGCCCCCCGCCCCCCTTTTCCTTTGTCCACGCCGGAAAGTGGCCAGGACTGAGAGAGTGGTCCGGTTCATGTTCCCTTCTCTCTCACTGATCTATCTCAGATTGAAAAGCATTTAGGCTCCTTTTTAATGATCCCACCACCTGTATTAAGGAGTTTCACTATTTAACTCAAGCTTATGCTTTGTCCTGGCATGATATTTTTGTCATCCTTTCCTCTACCCTAACCGCAGATAAGAGGGAACACATTTTTCTCGCTGTTCAGCAGCACCCTGGCCAGGTTCATTTGACCGACCCTGACCTAGGTGGTTCCCTGACAAAAACCTGGTTGGGGTTAACAAATTGACAATCAAGCAAGTAGGAACAGATGTGCCCGCCGTGATAAAATGCTTCAGTGTGTCCTGGGTTGGCTTCAGGCCATTTCCCATATAGGAGTCAATTTTAATAAACTTAAGAAGATCACTCAAAAGTCTGACGAGAACCCAGCTGCCTTTTAAGCCGCTTAACTAATGCTTTAACCCGAAAGGCCCTCAAACCCTGGTCCGAGATTTAGTGAATATGACATTTAAGGTTTTTAACAGCCGTGAGGAGCAGGCAGAGTCAGCCCGTGATGCCTGGTTCTGGCAGAAGGTAAATTTTCAAACTCAAACCATAGTAGTAGTCCTGCGGCTGGCGATCCCCCAAGGCCCCAGAAGGGCAGCGTGAGGCAAGGGTGTGTGGAAACAATGACTGCCACCGGGCGCCTGCTTCACGTATGGAGAAGAAGGGCACTGGTTACAGGAGTGCCCCAGCCTAAAGCTCCAACCAAGCCCTGCCCGGCATGCGGTCAAAGCAGACACTGGAAGTCCGACTGTCCTTGGAAAAGCGACAGGCCCTTTGTGTCCCCG
>NW_022103920.1:82180292-82182476 GCF_000313985.2 Echinops telfairi
CTGTGCCTCACCCCCACCACCCAGGGTTTACTCTAGATAGATGCCGAGTCATAAAGGACCTCCAACCACCCACTTCGGTTGAGCAAATAACTAAATGTGTAAATTTGTCCACAGAAGGACCTTGTTTTCCAGTTAATGCATGTTGTTCCTCAGCTCATCCTATGTGGTCAGTATGAATTAGCAGGGCTACTCCCCACCCAAAGGTCGAGAAGAGCAGCCTTCCTAACCCACCCCAGTCTCTCTCGCCTCCCTGCAGCACCAGCTCAAGAGTGCTGTTAGCATGATAATAAATCGTGGCTAGTAAGGCAATGCATACCTGTATTCCTACCTGTCCTAGTAAACCTTAGTTTTACCTCCTCCCTGGCAGCAACAAAAATGTCCAGCAGATCATTAGAGCACAGCATGCTCCAAACACAGAACTTTAACGAACAGCTCCAGCTGGTCATACACTCCACCTCGGAGTCTCTCACCTCCTTACAGCGCCAGCTTGTATCCCTGGCACAGGTGACCCTTCAGAACCATCATGCATTAGCCCTGTTAATAACTGACAAAGAAGGTACATGCATGTTTCTAGGAGAAGAGTGTTGCTGCTATATTAATGAGTCAGGGGTGGTTGAGCAAAATGTTAAAGTGCTAAAACCATGGTCAAGGAAATCAAAAGTCGCTGCTGGAGCAACGCAGCAACCACCTCCTGGTTCCAAAACCCCATTATGTCCTGGGTTATGCCCCTGGTAGGACCCCTAGTAATAATTTGCTTGCTGTTACTTTTAATCCCTTGTTCTTTTAAGTTCTTTCAAGAACAAATGAAAGACATATCCAGTCTAACTGCTAACCAACTCTTGTTACACATCCTTACAGCCTCCTACCTGCCAATGCTGGTCCAGATCATTCCAGCCCATAGCCCTGCCCCCCACCCCACCCCATCACCCCATATCAACAGGAAGAAGTCAGATCACACATTGATGTCCCTGTATCACTAAAAAGGCTGGAATGTTTGGACTAAGCTGAAGCAGGTCAGGGCCCACCCCAAAGGTCAGCAGTAGACGGCTCCAGATAAGCTAACCAGTGAAACCAGATGCTCTGGGTTCAAAGAAAGCCACAAGGAGTCGACAAACAATTCTCAGAGTTTCCAGACCCCATATGCTAACTGCCATATATTCCTCACCACCCCTTAAAAACCCGAACCCCCAGCTGCTGAGCACGACTTCCCTGACCTCTTGGCCTAGGTTACGGAACCTGGTCTGAAGCTATTTCTGTTTCTGCTTCCCTTGTCTGATCAGTTATGTCTGTCTGTCTCCCTGTACCTCAGTTTCACCTTTGTACATACGTTCTTCAATCTGAAGGCTGAGCAAATAATCTGAGAAGCTGGACTACATGAAGAAGAACGAGGTGTCAGGATTGGAGGAAGAGTCTTTAGCCACCTGCATATGCAAATGACACAATCTGGAAACACTAAGGAATGCTAAAGACTACAGCCTTCTACGGATTACACCTCCATATACAGAAAAACAAATTTCCTCACAAATGGATCAGTGGACAACATCAAGACCGACAGAGAAAAGATGAAGTTGTCAAGGGTCCCGTTGTACTTGAATCCAAAATCAATGCCACGGGAACAGCCATCAAGAAATCAAAAGGCATCATGGCTTGGGCAAGTCTGCAGGAAACACCTCTCTAAAGTGTTCAAAGGCGAAGATGTCATTTTGAGGACTAAGATGTGCTGCCTAGCCCAAGCCATAATATTGTCAGTCACCTCATAAGCTTGCAAAAGACTGGATACAAATTGATGCTTTTCCTTGTAAAGTTGATTATGGCAAATGCAGTTAGTTTAAAATGGAACACCTTATGATTTGGTCTCCCTTTAGACCCATTTTATTTATTTATTTGTTTGTTTGTTTGTTTATTAGCTACCAGCCAAGCACTTTAATCGTTCTTTCCTGAGGAACAGAAAGGTAGAAATAGCAATTGGTAACTGGGCACCCTAAATACAATCTAAAGCTTCCTTCTAACCAGCAACTTTAATCTTTCTGGGATAAGGTTATTTGCTGAGAAAAGACAAGTGGTGGGTGTGGGTGTGTAAGTACTAGTAAGGTTCATTTCATTTCTCCTTTTGAGCCCTGGCCACACATTGATGGACTTAGGGCAGAACAACACCAAGGAAAGCGAAGGCCAGAAAAAAGAAGC
>NW_022103920.1:82184049-82185183 GCF_000313985.2 Echinops telfairi
GACAGAGCATGCGCTGTTACGCAAAAACCGCGATAGAGTGAAGCCGTGGAAGTCGAAGCGCGAAGTGGCGAGGGTTCACTGTATATATATATATATAAATAGTTTAGAGCTCAGTAGTCCTCAAAGGAAAACTTCCTTTCCTTTCTCAGTTCTTTTCATGAACTCCCTTCCAGGTATTAGCTCACTGTTCCAGAGGTGCTGTCCCATTGAGAATTCCACACACCACGAGAAACCCTGTGATTCACTCTGTGGGCGCTTCTGAATGAATGGTAATCAGGTGGTGGGTGTCACTGTTCCTGCTGGTTGTGTTTTTCTCACTCGTTAGATCCCGGCAAAAGCACTTGTGAGGGGAGAGAAAGCATAAACAGACAAAGAATTTCAGGGAATTTGCTTACTCCTTGAAAGCCCCCTCTGTCTCCACATTACCGGGAACAGCTCAGCCATCAAAAACCCATTCATAATTAACTGCTGCCATCTAGTTGATTCCAACTCCTAGGGACCCAAGATAGGGTTTCTGAGACTCTAAATTCTTACAGGGGCAGATAGCCTCATCTTTCTCCCCAGCAGTTGCTGGTGGGTTTGAACCACTGACCTTGCAGTTAACAGTCTCATACTTACCAGGCAGCACCATTTGTGAAACAGGTACTTTAGGTGAATTGGCCCCAAACAAGACAAGAGTGGCAACATGGTGATAGATTTTTAAAAGCTGAAACGTAGAAAGTTATATATTAGTCACTATGCTCACTTGAAGGAGCCCTGTTGGCATGGTGACTATACATGGGGCGGCTAGTTCAAAAATCACCAGTGGCTCATTCGGAGAAGAAAGGGCTTTCTACTCCCACGGAGAGACAGTCTCAGAAACTCACAGGACCGAAGCAACAAAGACCACATGGAAGAAGCACACCAGCCTGTGCAATCACGAGGTGTCAAAGGGATCTGGTATCTGGCATCATCAGAACAAAAATCATATCATAGTGAATGAGAGGGGGAGTGCGGAGTGGACACCCAAAGCCCATTTTTAGGCCACTGGAGATCCCCTTGCAGAAGGGTCTCAGGTAGGAGACGAGCTAGTTAGGGTACGATGTAGCAATGATGAAAAATACAACTTTCCTCTAGTTCCTAAATGCTTCCTCC
>NW_022103920.1:82185983-82192549 GCF_000313985.2 Echinops telfairi
ACCCCTCCCAGGGGATGGACAACAGAAAAGTGGGTGAAGGGAGACATCGGTCAGTGTAAGACATGACAAAATAGTTATAAATGTCAAGAGTTCAGGAGGGAGGGAGGTGGGGAAAGGATGGGAAAAATGAGGAGCAGATACCAAGGGCTCAAGTAGGAAGAAAGTGTTTTAAGAATGATTACGGTAACAAATGTACAAATGTGCTTGACACATGGATGGATGGATTGTGAAAAGAGCTGTAAAGACCCCTGATAAAATGATTTTTTTAAAAAAAGATTATTCAATGCATGAAATCCAAGATTGATAAACCCTTCAGAAGTAGTAATGGGCATAATGGTTCCCTGAGGGTACAGAAAGAGGGAAGTGGCGGAGGAGGAACTGATAGCAAGGATGACTGAATAACCTCACTCAAGAGGACCAATAACAGAACTCTAGGTGAACAGATACATTGGATGGTGTAAGACATGGCCAAATAGTAATTAGATAATGAGAGTTTTTGGTGGGTAGGATGTGGGAGGGAGGGGATAATAGGGAGCTGATATCAAAGAGTTCGAGAAAAAAGAAAATGTTTTGAAAGTGATAATGGCAGCAATTGTGCAATTATGCTTGATCTAAACGAATTATGGATTGTTGTAATATTTGAAAGACCTCCCAATAGAATGGTTTTTAAGAAGAGCATATGTACAAATATCTATGTAGACACATACATAGATATAGATACACTGCGGATGATGCTGACGACCAACTGAAATGTTGGGTAGGAGCACATTGTTTTGGTTTTCTGGAAAGTACCAAAGTCACAACATGTCACTGGTCTCCGTCATGCTAACAGCTGATCCGGGAGAGAGATCCAAGGCAAGCTAATTCAGTATTGTCATCCAATTACGCTCATGAGTCTTGAGCATTTTCTCCAGGAAATTGAATTCTTACTGCCACCGGATGCCACCACTGAAGTGACCTGTGTGCATTATTCTCTCTGCTTTGCCGGGGCAGAGAGGGAGTCATCACGAACATTGGAGGAGTGGGGCCTGGGGCTGTGCATGGAATGGACTTATTCGAGCGGACAAATAAAAACTCCTCTAGCTCCTTCCCTTCCAGTGATCTAATTTGGTTTCCCTTTCTTGGGGAAACCCAGTGGGCATTTATGGCTGAAATGCCGGTAAGTAGGTCCATCTAAAATACTGCAAGCTAAGGTCCTCACAGAGCCTGTGAGACACACCAAGGATAAGCCAACCCTCTTGGAGCGTCGTGCCATTCAGAAGCAAGGGGATAGGGATGCCACAATTAACAATTCGGCATTTATTTTGTAACTCTTTGCTATTTATGAGATACATATTTTGACCAGTATAATCTTAATCGGAAGACAAGCTCTTCTGGTGCGAAAAGCATAAACCAACCACAAACCAAACCAATTGCTGCCATGTCCATTCTGACTCGTGGTGAGTTCATGTGTGCAGAGTAAAACTGTTCCATAGGATTTTCAATGCATGTGGCCTTTCAGAAGTGGATCACCACTCCTTTCTTCTCAGGAGGCTCTGCATAGGCTTGAACCTCCAACCATCATAGTTGTAGCTGAGTATCTAATGTCTGTGCTATTTGAAGACCCAGAAAAGAATATAGCTCCAGACAAAGCAGAGTGATAGTTTAACTGTGTTATTACTACTCCATTCTTTTTCTTTTTTCTTTTAAAATCATTTTATTGGGGGCTCATACAATTCATCACAAGCCATACATGCATACATTGTGTCAAGCACATTTGTACATTTGTTGCCATCATCATTCTCAAAACATTTGCCTTCTACTTGAGCCCTTGGTATCAGTTCATCATTTCCCCCTCCCTCCCCCACCCTTCCTCCCTCACAAACCCTTGATAATTTATAAATTATTATTATTTGTTCATGTCTTACACTGTTCGATGTCTCTCTTCACCCACTTTTCTGTTGTCCATCCTCCAGGGAGGGGGTTATATGTAGATCCTTGTGATCCGTTCCCCTTCCTCCCCCACCTTCCTCTTACCCTCCTGGTATTACTACTCTCATTATTGGTCCTGGGGGGGTTTATCTGTCCTGGATTCCCTGTGTTTCTAGCTCTTATCTGGACCAGTGTACATCCTCTTGTCTAGATGGATTTGTAACGTAGAATTGGGATCATGATGGGGGGGAGCATTGAAGAACTAGAGGAAAGTTGTATGTGTCATCATTGCTACACTGTACCCTGACTGGCTCATCTCCTCCCCGTAACCCTTCTGTAAGGGGATGTCGAGTTGCTTACAGATAGGCTTTGGGTCCCCAATCTGCACTCCCCCTCATTCACAATGCTTTGATTTTTTGTTCTTTGATGCCTGATACCTGATCCTATGGACACTTCGTGATCACACAGGCTGGTGTGCTTCTTCCATGTGGATTTTGTTGCTTCTCAGCTAGATGGCCGCTTGCTTACCTTCAAGCTTTTAAGACCCCAGACACTATATCTTTTGATAGCCTGGCACCATCAACTTTCTTCACCACATTTACTTATGCACCCTCTCTGCCACTCCATTCTGTAGGACTTAAGTAGCTGAGCATTCTAACCTCTGTTTTTTCTTGGTCAATGTGGATAATGGTACCAGATAATGGGTGGCTATGAACAAAGACAAACTCCTATACTAGAGTTCTTAGAGCAGCTGGTTTGAGGACCACTGATGTAGAGATTATCATCTTACCGCATTTAGTCTTCTTGTGCGCTGTGTGTTGGGCTGTTAACTAAAACACTAGAGTTTCAAACTTGCCACCTTGGGAGGAAGATGGGGATTTCTGCTCCTGTGAAGATTTACAGTCTCGGAAACCCTAGGGAGCAGTTCTACTCAGCTTTATATGGTTATTATGGGTCAGAATCAACTCGATGGCAGTGGGGCTTTTTTGATTGGTGAGTCAGGACATTCCACTCTTACTGGTGTGTCTTGCTTTATTTTTATACGTTTGGGATTTTAAATGTACTCTGACAGCATCTCTCCTCACCTATATTATTCATGTTTCTGTTTTTAATTGTAAATTTTAGTCCTTATGCTTGGAATTTTAGTCATTCTAACTTCTGTGTTGCTGTAGATATGCAACAGATGTTTTCTGTAGATTTTTCTCATATTCTGCCCCTTCACCTCTTCCATGTCTTCATTCATTTTGTTGTTATGATTGTTGACTTCCCTAAGTATATTAATAGGAATATAACAGGTAGATTGACCCAAAGCATAATGTATTAAAATTATGGGGCTGGTTCTTCTTGGCCTTCCAGACAAAATCCGTGGTCGGTCCTATGAGTCCGCTGCTCAATCTGAGCTAGGAATGATACTGAAAATCCTTATCAACTGTTCTGGTTGGGGCCTAAACCAATCCAATTAGAACTCATACTGGCCAGTGTACTGAAGTAGGTTAGGCCCCATGCTGGGGCATGTCTGGCTTCTTTAGCTAAATTCTTTAGCTTACTGAGTGAGGGTAAAGGGACATCCCAGGACAATGACCATGGCAGCTTCTATGGTGGGAAGGCCTCAGGACTGGGGCTGTTTACAGATTGATAGAGGAATATTCCATATTTTGATGATTGGTCCAGACTTCATAAAATCTTACTCATGCTGTTGCATTTCACTGAGTTCATTCCAACCCATAGCTACCCTATGAGATAGTGTAGCCCTGTCCCATAGGGTTTCAAGGCTGTGTTCGCTGTGGAAGCAGACTGCTACATCTTTCTCCTCTTGGGCTGTTGCTGGGTTCGAATGGCTATCCTTTCCCTTGGCACTGAGTGCTTAGGCAGTATATTACCACGACCCCTAGTCTCATGCTTGGTGGTGGTGTTGTTGTTAGGAGGTGTTGACTTAGCTATGACACACAGCAACCTCATGGAGAACAGTATGAAATATTACCTGGTCCTGCACCATCCTCACAATTGTTTTCACCCATTGTTGCAGCCACTGTGTCAATCCATTTCATTTGGCGGTCTTCCTCTTTTTTGCTGACCCTCTACTTTCCCAGGCATGGTATTGTTAACCCTACCAAGGACATGTCCATGTTGACATACTTCCCCAAAGACTGACTCGTATGTTCTAGTCCTCCATGGTACTTTGGATTTTCTTTGCCAGTACCTTAACTCAGGTGCATCAGGTCTTCTGTAGTCCTCCTGATTCCCTGTCCAGCTTTAAAGATCTTACTCTTAGACAATAAAAAAGTCCTCTGGTCACTTCTAGTGCAAAGACACAAATTAAAATTTTGTCTCCTGTTTTAGATAAAATGCTAACTTTATTTACGATTAATTTCTTTCTTTTACTCCAGTTTAGCGACGGAGACAAAATTAACTTCTTTCCTATTTCTTTTTTTTTCTTTTTTTCTTTTTTAGTGAGTGAGAGTGAGTGAGTCAGTGAGTGAGTGAGAGAGTGAGAGTGAGTGTGAGAGATCAGTGAGTGAGTGAGAGTGAGAGTGAGAGAGTGAGAGTGAGTGAGAGAGTGAGTCCCTATTTCTTTATACTTTCGACTAATCTTTCTAAATCACCAGGGGTACTAGCCAGTTTCTGCCTCAACGAGCAGAGGTAGCGGGCGGGGCTGATTAGAACCAGGCATGCTCTGCGGGTAGTAGCTTACGTAGGCCTCATACTTATTTTTCTTCTTGGATAACTACCGCCTAAAAACTACATCCTGTGTAACTGGGATTGTGGTTGTGAGGAAATAGGTGACGGGCCAGCTCAAATGTTGAGATCGCCACCCACTGGACACAAAATGAAATGCAGCACTTTACTTGGGCAACCAGCCATTCTTCGGTCAGCAGGCAGTTGTAGGGAAAACATGAAGATCAAGGAACATGTGAAACTGCTTTGGGTTCAGAAAGGTAGCAGGCCCTACCTTTGCTGGGGTTTTTTCTTTATACTAGCTGGACTATTCCCCCACCAAGCTCCCAGGTTTTTAATTCCTTCATCTGCAGGATTCTAGTCTCTCCTCTTTAGATTCCTGCTCAACGGGGTTGTACAGCACCGTGTTCTCATTTGACAAATGGGGACGCCAAGGCCCAAAGAAGTGGATGAAGTTGTTGGGGATGCAACTGTGTGAAATGAGCGGCCCAAAGTGGAGCAGGAAGCCAGGAATGGGGCGCTTTCCTGGGGCTAGAGAATTCCAGGCTAAAGGAAGAGTATAATCAGACACGGAGGTCTCACCTAGATGTGGAACCTCAGGCGAATCATTGGTTCTTGGGGCCTCTGTCTCCTTGCCTGTAAACAGGAGATAAACAGTCACTTTTCACTCCTTAGTGTTGCTATGAAGATTCATCAAGAAATGTCTGTGAGCATTGAACACACTTCCTGGCACACAGTAAGGCAGCGACACATTGTCCTGTTGGGTAAGGATGACAACCAACGGTAATGGTAATGATAAATGGTGAGGACCACAACTTTGATATTTCATCAATGCCAAGTCCTCTCGTGTGACTGGTGTCGCAAGAGATGTGGCAAATCTACGTTTATAAAGATTCACAACCTTGGTAACTTGATGGGGGCAGTTCTTCTCTGTTCTCTCTTGGCCAATCTGAATCAGAACACACACACACACACACACACGCACGCACGCACGCACGCACGCACGCACACACACACACGACAGTGAGTTTGGTTTTGGTTTTGAAGCGTGTTAGCATGTAAAGAAGGGTGCAACTTAGAGAAGGAAAGCCCTTGGTTTGTTCCTCCAAGTCTGTCCAGTTAAGCCCAAACCTTGGCCATCTTTTTGTTCTCTTTCTCCCCGAATATTCAAAGCCCATAAAACCTTGTTAATTAGGATTCCTCCCTTTCACTCACTTCGAATGTGTCCTAATGACAGCACAAATGGCCTTTTAATTCTGATTAGCCGTTTTCTTTAAACACAAAAACCCCACAGTCTTTTTTTGTGAATTAGGTGGGGGTTACCTTTCAGATCATCATTTTTCATTCAACAACTTAAACAATTTATCTAGCCTCCCAACGGCTCACATTCCCGCCTCTCTTTTCTTCCCTTCTCCCTCTTCCAGCGTGTTGTCTTCCCATCATCCAACTTAACGCCTCTCTACCCTCCAGTCTACGCCCCCCTTCTCTTCCTTCAAAGTGTTTTTAGAATGAACTTCTCTATCCTGAGTTTTTCTTTTATACCAGGGATCTCATGCAGTATCTCATACAGTATCTTTCGCAGCTGACTGGCGTTACTCAGCCTAAGGTCCTCCAAATCCAGCCGTGTCTTCAGCTGTCCGTTTCATCATCCCTCGTTTGCAGTGCGTAGTACTGAGTGCACGGACTAAGTTGACTTACCCAAGCTTCCCCCGCAAGACGCTGCGTTGTTTCCATCTCCGTGCTGTTGTGAACAGTACTGCGATGTACCTGGTGCACATATTGTCTGACGGTGCTTCCATTCTTATTTCTCTGTGGGATAGACTGAGTAGAGGAATTGCTGGCTTTCTGCTTAACAATTTGATCCTCAATTGTTAAAAACAGATCCTTCAATTTGCTCCTTGATATTCCCTCCCCATCCCATTACTGACACCCCAGGTGTTTGGTCTTTGTGGGGCCCCCTGGGTTCCATTGTCTCCACT
>NW_022103920.1:82192655-82194704 GCF_000313985.2 Echinops telfairi
CCCACCCCCCGTCTACAGAAAACGTAAATTCTCTCTTTGCCATCCATTTTCCTGCTCACTTTCCTAGTAGAAGAGGTTTCCTTTCTTCTTCAGGCAAAGTGTTTGATGTTTATTCCTGATGCCCCATCTTCCTACTTCTTCTGCTATTTTATTCACCAATCATCTTTCCTGGATTTTGTATCTTCCGTCATTCCATGGGGAACCAAGTCCCTCCAGTCTAGAACACTTTTCAGACACTTTAATAGAACACTTTAATAAGCATAGATCTATACTTATTAAATAATCTAATACTTTTTTACTTATTTTATTTATTTTAAAGATCATTTTTTATTGGGGCATGTGATATATATTTTTTAACGACCCAGGATACTTGGAAAAAGAAGTTCACTCTAGTGTTTTACACAAGTTTGAAATCAAATCATTCATGGACAAAAAAGCACAACCAGAGTAGACTCCATATTTTAAAATTTCAGTGATTTAGAACACGGACCAGAAAGGGAACAGTATGGGCCAAAGCCCTAGGGTGGGTGTGTTAGAAGTGGCATAGTGAACCCTTTCAGAGGCCTGATGCAGGTCCTGGAGAGAGACACATATGCAAAGCCTGTGGTCCTGGTTACCACCTCAGCTTGTTAAGAGATGTGGTTGGTATGCAACACACATGCTGCCCTTGTTCTCTAAAGGAGTCTTCCAGCAGACTTTCAACTGGGAATTTCCCATTCCATTGAGTGTCCTGGCTCACTATTATATGTTCTTGCTTTGTTCTGGTGTAGCTCCGGTGGCCATGACTGAACTAGGTGCAATCAGTTTGAAGCCCTGCTTATAATACAGGAGGCTTTAAAATAACCAAAATATGGAATAATAAGGGCAATGTTGAGTAAATTATATGTAAATTCAGTGGTATGTCATAGAGTCATTAAGAGCAATGGCAGTGCAAATATATTAAAAGGAACATAATTATTAAAAATATAAATGAGAAGATAAATACACAAAATTTTATGTACTGTTCCTATGCACCTATCACTCACTGCCATCGAGTGGATGCTGACTCAAAGTGACCCCATGGGGCAGGGTAGAACTGCCCCTGTGAGTTTCGGAGACTGTCACTCTTTACAAAGGAGTAGAAAACCCTGTCTTTCTCCTGAGGAACAGCTAGGGGTTTCAAACTGCTGACCTTGAGGTTAGCATCCCAACACATAGCCTCTAAGCCATAGGCAATAGAAATGAAGAACATAAGTTCTGAAGTCAGACTGCCTGATTCAAATCCATTTATTGGTTGTATAAGCCATCAGACAGGGTTGTTGGGAGGTTCGAATGATGTCTTAGGCTGGGTTCTCTGGAGAAACAGAACAAATGAAGCTTGTACATGCATTTATACAGAGAGGTGTATCTCAAGAAAATGGCTCACACAATGATAGAGGCTGGCAAGTTCAAGTCTGAACATCAGATGTGAGACTGGAGGTATCTTCTGAGCTACTTAGGTGCAGAAGCTGAAGAACCCAAGATTGGCAAGTCAGATGGCAGGCTAATGAGGACTCCCAGGCTTGGCAGACAATATGTTGCCTCAAGGTCACTGGTTCAAGTCCAAAGAACCAGTATTCAGATAATGGACCAGATTCAGGGTCCAGACCCACCAAAAAGCAAGCAAACTTTGCCAGAGTGTCCACATAGAGAGAGAGCTGGTCACATCCCCAAGAAAAACCCCTTTTAATTGATTGGCTGCTCATAGAAGATCTCATCATGGAGAGAGGGTTGCATTATGTTAGACCTCCCCATGAGATTTTATATCTTAACTGCCAACTCACAGAGAATCCTGCTCTAGCAAAGCTGACACACAACCTTAATTATGACAAATGAGGTAATATTTTCAATGCATTTAAAATTATGGGTGGTGCTCACCTCCCCGATACGATTGCTAAAGACAAATGGGTGCATAAGCAAATGTGGTGAAGAAAGCTGATGGTACCCAGCTATCAAAAGATATAGCATCTGGGGTCTTAAAGGCTTGAAGGTAAACAAGCGGCCATCTAGCTCAGAAGCAACAAAGCCCAC
>NW_022103920.1:82195321-82197582 GCF_000313985.2 Echinops telfairi
CTTAAGTGGAGAGCAAATGTTTTGAGAATGATGAGGGCAATGAATGTACAAATGTGCTTTATACAATTGATGTATGTATGATTGTGATAAGAGTTATATGAGCCCCCAATAAAATAATTTAAAATAAAATTATGTTTGGCATTTAATATGGTTTGCTGCCTATACATACTATTATAAAAAATACTGGAAGAAAATACCAATAGTTTAACTATGTTTGATTAAGGTAGAGATTTTGAACTTCTTATCTACAGAACGCTGTAAAATAATAAGTGTTGCTTTAAGCTACTACATTTGGGATGGGTTTTTTGGGGGGGGGCAATAGGAAACTAATGCTGTGCCTAATCTTATTGTATTGATGCTCATATGAATCCATCTTTGGTCAGTGCTCTCCTATGTGAGCTGGCTTCTGATTTAATCATAGTTTTCTTGTTTTCTGCTATGGCAAGAACTCTCAGGTCCAACTGCTATTAAAACACTTGGAATATGATTTCTACCATAACCTCTTTGTTGAAACTATTGTCTTGAATGTACGCAGTGAGGTTTAAGTTAAAAATCCAACCGACGTTACCATAGTAACCTGTGTGCCACATTGTTGCTCTCGGCTCCGATTTCCTAGCCTCTAAGGCTGTTCCTTAGGAGCTGGGGTGATGTAGTGGAGTACCAGTTGGGCTGCTAACCCTGAGGTCTGAAACCACCAGCCACCCTGTGGGAGAAAGAGGAAGTTTTCAGTCTCAGCAACCCCCGGGCAGTTCTACCCTGTCCTATGGGATCACTGTGATCTGATACCAACTTGAGAGCGAGGAGTTTGGATTTTCTGGAGTCTCTTGTTCTACAGCTGTTTGGGCGGCACTGCTGTTTAACACTTGGCAGTTAACCAAGTGGTCTGCGTTCCACCCCATCAGCTACTCGTTGGGAGAAAGATGTGGCGCCCTGCTTTTGAAAAACTCTCCAGCCTTGACAAAGCTACGGGCATTTCTATTCTGCCCTAGAGGACTGATTTGAGTTAAAATAGTGGCAATGTGTTGTTGTTCTTTTTATTCTTATTTATGTATTTAACAAAAATAATTTTATTGAGGGGTCATACAACTCTGATCACAATCCATACATATATCCACTGTGTCAAGCACATTTGTCCACTTGTTGCCATCATCATTCTCAAAACATTTTCTTTCTACTTGAGCCCTTGGTAGCAACTTCTCATTTTTGCCCCTCCCTCCTTCATGAACTCTTGATACTTTATAAATTATTATTTTTTCATGTCTTGCACTGACCAATGTCTCCCTTCACCCACTTATCAGTTGTCCATCCCACAGGGAGGAGGCCACATGTAGATCCTTGTTGTCAGTTCCCTTTCTTCCCGAACCTTTCTCTTACCCTCCTGGTATTGATATTCTCATCACTGGCCCTGAGAGGTTCATCTGTCCTCGATTCCCTGTGTTTCCAGTTCTGATCTGTACCAGTGTACCTCCTCTGGTCTAACTGGATTTGTAAGGTAGAATTGGAATCATGATAGCTGGGGGGAGTAAGCATTAAAGAACTAGAGGAAAATTGTATGTTTCATCAGTGCTGTACTGCACCCTGACTGGCTCTTCTCCCTGAGTCCCTCTGTAAGGGGATGTCAAGTTGCTTACAGATGGGCTTTGGGTCCACACTCCACACTCCCCCTCATTCACAATGATATGATTTTTTGTTCTTTGATGCCTGATACCTGACCCTATGGACACTTCGTGATCACACAGGCTGGTATGCTTCTTCCATGTGGGCTTTGTTGTTTCTCAGCTAGATGGCTGTTTGTTTACCTTCAAGCCTTTAAGACCCCAGACACTATATCTTTTGATAGCTGGGCACCATCAGCTTTCTTCACCACATTTGCTTATGCATCTATTTATCTTCAGTGATCCTGTCGGGAAGATGAACATCATGGAATGCTAGGTTAACAGAACAAAGTGTCCTTGCATTGAGGTAGTACTTGGGTAGAGGCCCAATATCCATTTGATACCTTAATACTAAACCTATAAATATATGCACATAGATTTATTTCCCCATCATCATATACATATATTTACATATGTATATGCCTGTATTTAGACTTCTATAAATGATCTTTGCCTGCTAGTTCTTTCCTCTATTTTCTTTTACTTTCCTCTTGTCTCACTATCATGTTCAGACTTCATTTAGGTTGCAGTAATTCCTCTCGGTCACATTGCCCTTTATCAAGCTCTACCAGGCCTCCTACACCCTGCTCACCACGATTTGGATCA
>NW_022103920.1:82198359-82199494 GCF_000313985.2 Echinops telfairi
AAAAGCTGTGCTGAGGGGAAGGTGGGAAGTGATGGTTCAGTGGCAGATTGCCTATTTTCTGGGTCAAGGCCCGTTAGCCATGCGGTCCCCGTGGAGGCTTGAGTGTTGCTGGGATACTGAAGAGGGTTCAGCCAAACTCAGACGAAGACTACAAAGAAAGAACCAGTGAGCAACTTCCAAAACTACGTGCGCCTATTGAACATATGGATATCGCAAAGGTTCATAGGAATGGCACGGGACCGGGCAGCTTGGCAATCGGCGGTGCCAAGGATCCACGCGGGTCAGGAGCAGATAACGACGTACTGCTTCTTTCTCATTCATTAATCCCATTCATGCAACAACCGCTCTGAGCCAACGGACCTTCGACCCGCCCTCCCCGCTCTCTGCTACGCGCCCACGGGCCTCATTTTCAGTGCTTTCTGAGAGCTCCCACATCTATAAACAGCCTGCACCTCACATTGTGGCAAAACCTTCACTCCCATTGTCTCCCCACTTCTTCCTGCTTCTGTTGTGGGTACTGTGGTTCATTCTAACACTCAGATGAATAAACTGGTTATCATTTAAAATCATCCTTGTCCTGTGAGCATCTTAAAATAAGATATGTAGCTGCTCTCAAATATCTATTTATGATTATAATACTTTCACTTTGTGTGTGTGTGTGTGTGTGTGTGTGTGTGTGTAAAGAACCTAGAATTTTTCAAGTGATTTGCCCTTACTGCTGTACTGAGGGGAAGTGCTTTCCTGTGTGCTTATCAAAGTCCTGTCCTTTGTTGCGGGCTCTGAGAAGCCAGGTAATCGTCAGAAGGTGCTTTGTGAGCATGAAAGTTAGATGGCTTGAGCAGTTATTACTCTCCTGCTAAGACTGGACTACTTGTAAAGTTCACCAAGAAAGCTTAGATATTCCTGCAGCTGATGTCCTATGACACCTCCATGCCCTTGACTGACCTTCAGACGTGTGCTGTTCCTAGGAGAAATTGAACAGATTTTTGTCTCCGAATGACACTATTCCAGAGTAGAACTGCCCCCATAGAGCTTCCTAGACTGCAACCTTTCTTAAAAAACAGTTTTGTTAACATATAGTGAATGTGCCATATAATTCTGTGGTTTAAATATATTAAAAAGAAAAAAATCAAAA
>NW_022103920.1:82199594-82203483 GCF_000313985.2 Echinops telfairi
ATATATATATAAAAAGGTGTGTAATCATCACCATCAATTTTTGCCATTTTCTTTATTTTTGTGCACATTGTTTTTAGTCCTTCATTTCCCCCCAACCTCTCTTTACATATCCTTAAGAAACTACTATTGTAGTTACTTTCGCTATCCTGGATTTCATATAAGCAAAATCATTAAAAAAAACCAAAACACCCCATCAACATAACAAAATAAAACGCAGAAAAACCACAAGCCTAAAGAAAACAGAAAAAATAAAAACGAACAAATTAAAAATGGGTCAAAAGGAAAACAAATTATAAACTGTCAAAATGTAAGCTGACTCTATCTGCATTATCTACTTTGTATGCACTCTGTCTAAGGGCAGGGCTATCCACCCACATGCCTGGTCGATGTTCTGAGAGAACTGAATGGGGGTTTAATCTCCAGGGGGACTCTCTGAATGGATTTTGGACTTTCATTGTCATCCATAGCCTTCTGTACCCAGGTGCTCAGAATTTAAGCTCTAATACGATTCCCTCCTCTGATCTTGAATTTTATTATTTATAAACCTTGGCTCCCACAGGCTGGTGTGTCTCTTCTGTGTGGGTGTGACTGTCACTTCATTTAGATGGCTGCTTGTTTTAAGTCAAACTTTTAGGATTGTAGACACGATTCTTTCTGAAGTGGGCAGTAATCTTTACAGGAACAAAGAGTAGGTAGGTGGGTTCGAAATACACACCTTTCAGTTTGCAGCCAAGGGTTAACCATTGCGACGCATGGGTCCTTTTGATTTCATTAGAAATAATAAGATACACAATCTGGAGGCTAGGAAATCTTATGGCACATAAAATCACAAAATCATCTGCGATTAGATGTAGCCAGGAGCGACACTTCAAGTCTCTCTTTAACACGTAACATCTGCTTTAAACAACAACAAACATTTGCAAACAACTCTTAGAGTGCTGGGTGGCGGTGATGCTCCGAGTAAGTATCGGGGCCTGCGTGCCACTGTGGAGCGCTGCCCTCTTGTGTTCACTGCAGGCAGAGCACAGCCGGCTCCCCGTGGTTTGCCAAGGAGTAGGTTTTCTGTGTTTTGTTTTTGTTTTGTATGGGAAGTGCCGGAAAGCATTTGGCTATCGCGGTCAAAAGCAGCTGTCACCCCTGAGAATCATGTGCACACAGAGCCAGTCCTGCACAGACCTGGCAAAGAGGTAGAGTTCTTCATCCTTCATCTGTCTTGCGGCCCTACTTTGACATTTTCCTTTCCTGTTCAGAACCCCCAGGTCATACGTGATCCTATGATTTATTTTCAAACTAGATGAATTTAATTCGATAACACTGTTTTTTTTTTAAATCATTTCATTGGGGGCTCATACAACTCATCACAATCCATACATCCATCAATTATGTAAAGCACATTTGTACATTCATTGCCCTCATCATTCTCAAAACATTTGCTTTCTGCTTGAGCCCTTGGTGTAAGGTCCTCATTTCCCCCCTCCCTCTCAATCTCCCCTCCTCCACCCTTGATAATTTATAAATTATTGTTATTTTTTCATATCTTACCCACTCCCTTCACCCACTTTTCTGTTGTCCATCCCCTAGGGAGGAGGTTATATGTAGATCCTTGTGATCGGGATGGAAAAGGGGAGCCGATTACAAGGAGACCATTGTTTTTGTTTCCAATAAGCATTTCATGATGTATCATAAGCATCAAATAAGCTGAATAGATGATGTGTGGAACCACCTAAAAAATCGATCCATGATGTCAGATAACACCAGGTATCAGGGAAGATACAGGTGGTGTGAACAGAGGTGTGCGAGCGTGAAGAGACAGTTTGACTTGGTGAACTTCGAGTGCTGCTCGCTGTCCTGAAAGAGTCTGGGGAATGGCTTAGCATAGGAGGGCGGAAAGACCAAGGGGTTGACAACCGTGGGCGGTACACCTGTGATCACATTTGCAGTTGTGCAAATGTGGGCAACTTATTGGATCTCCCTGAGCTCTATCCTGTGAAATAGTAATAGTATCAACCTCACAGAGATCTTTAGGAGATTGAACAAGACCATGTGTGTAGAACGTAAGAATATACAACGCATATTTAAAAATTCATGTTAAAGGAGAAAAAATACATATTTATATATATATACTCACACATACATACATACATATGTCCCAAAGCAAACCTGACAGATGGTGACTCTATATAGGGTTGTTGAGCCTGTGAATTTTATGGAAGCAGATTATCTCATCTCCCTTCCATGGAGGGGTTGAGAGGTTTGAACAGTCGGCCTTGTGTTTAGCAAGTCAATGCTTATCCAACTGTGCCACCAGAGCTATCTTTATGTGTGTGACATGTAATAGCAAAGGACTTGAATAATGTGAACTGTACTTGCTTGCTTTTGCAAGGAATCCTGGTGGTGCAGTGGTTAAGTGCTCACCTGCTTACCCAGAAAGTTTACTCTTTCAAACACCAGGTGCTGCATGGGAGAAAGATGTGGCAATTGGCGTCTGTAAAGATAATCATAGCTTTGGAAAGCCTATAGGCCAGTCCCACACTTTCCTATAGGCTCACTGTGCGTCAGAATCAAGTAGAAAGCTCTGGGATGGGTTTTACTTTTACAAAAGTGTCCTAAATGATTCTGCTGGGGGCAAGAACATGCTGTCCTGGTGAATGATCATTTGAAAAGAAAGTATCATAGCTCTGGGGTGCAGAGCACTTAGCCGCAGAACTGAGGTTTCGGTGGTTAATCAAAGGCACAGGACTGATCATGAAGGGCAGATCCACAAGCTCTTCCAGAGCCTCACAATGTCCATGACAGTCAGGAGTCAAAAGTCAGGACATACATGCCACCGCTCAATGTTAGACCCAAATAACTACCCAGGATCTGCTAAACAAGCGTAGATTACATATCATGAACCTCTTCTGACTCTAACTTCAGATAATCCAATGTAAATAAACATTTTCAGGGATACCTCTCTTTATTTTTGTATTGGTAATTGGGATTTAATACCTATGTCGTATCATTCCATAGTTCAGTCATGTCAATCAGAATTATACAATGGCTACAACAGTTTCCACACATTCTTTCTCTACATGGACTCCCTAACATCGTCTCCCTTTGACCCCTCCACCACCACCGAACCCCCTCCCCCTGAAACCCTATTCTACTTGCTGTCCCTGTAGCTTCAACAATCCTGGGTTTTGTATACTGAAAAACGGAAAAACACCTAACGCAACTTCACGAGGGTGCCCTCGAATGACACAAAACCTGTGAGATACACACCAGTATGAACATACGAACACAAAACAGCGCCGACCAAAGACACAGACAATGTTGGAAACCACCAGTCCTGCCTGCATCACATGGGGAATCTACTGGCAAAACTTTAACTTGTGAAGTCAGATTTATGCCTTTGATCTTCTATCCTCATCTCTCCAAAGCACCTTATTTAGTAACCACTTTCCTTCCATCCCTCACTTGGCAGATAGAGGGAATTCACTGGAGCCTTATGTCCTTTGTAGTTCCACAAATGAGGCTTGGCCTCCCACTGTCATCCATCGCCTTCTGCACACAGGAGTCTCACAGTTTAGGCTCTGATACTGGTGCCTCCTTTGACTTTGGATTATATGCTTCATGATCCTTCAGTGACTGAAGATGGTGTGCTTCTTTCATGTGGATTTGGTTATCATCTCTCTTGGATGGTGCTTGTTTAAAGACAAGCTGTTAAGACCCCAGATGCTATTTTATCTGATAGCTGGGCACCATCTAAATTCTTCGCCACATTTTGCTATAGAACCCGTATCTTCTGGGTCTCCTTTCTAGGGGTGAATATTGAGCAGGGACATGATGTAAGAACTAATTGTTCTTAAGTTGGAGCTAGGATTTAGTGTGAGCCCCAAACCTATTTCTA
>NW_022103920.1:82203970-82206721 GCF_000313985.2 Echinops telfairi
AACCTCACAACATCTTCGAGGTATAGCTGTATTTTAAACTCCGTGTTAAGCCTTGTTAGCCATAGCAAGGATAGAGGCTGTACGACCACCAAATACTTCCAATGAAAGGGCTTCCCTGAGAGTCCAAGCTTTTTGTAGTGGACCCTAAATTAGAGGACCCCAATAATTAGGGTAAAACCTGGCACCTATAGTCACTTGGTATAGAAAGTTCTACCCATGGATTGAATTGTGACCCACCAAAAATCTGCGTTTGAATATTAACCCATTGGGCTGCTAACTACAACGTCAGCGGTTAAATCCATCAGCCATTCTGAGGGAGAAAGGAGAGGCTGTCTGCTTCTGTAAAGATTTAAAGCCTTCGGAACCATCTGGGGCGGCTGTACTCTGTCCCAGAGGGTCAGTCTGAGGCAAGATTGGCTCAGTGACGTGGGGTGGTGGGGGTGGTAGTGGGTATGTGTGTTATACCAGTAGATGTGAGAATTCCCATGTGGGAATAAGGTTTTCTCTACTATGTTAATGAGATCATATCAGTATAGGTTGCGCCTTAAGCCTAATCTTTTCCAAGACAACAGAAGAGCAGAGTCAACCAAAGAGAGGCAATCAAACCCAAATGGGCACAGGGAATCACCAATAAACCAAGGGCAGCTGGGTGAACGAAGGCTCCTCCCCAGAGAGAACCTTCCTTAAAGCCAGTGCCCTGAATTTGGACATTCAGGCTCTTGAACCGCATGCCCAACATGCTCAAGGGAGGGTACAGAGTAGACTGAAGATGTCAATTATTGCACAATTAATACCCACAATTATGGCTTCCTCCTCTTTCAAAAGAATACTTCCCCAAACTTCTGTCCATGCAGTGAAGGCTCAGTTAATATAATTCAAATCCTCTCTCTATTCTCGTATCCCTTCCTCCAGGGAACTGTAAATTTTGAGAGGCAATCAAATGGTCACGTGTAGACCAGCTCTTCTTTCTTTCAGGAGCAGGCAGCTCGCGGGAAGAGACTGTCTAATGCTGGTCTGCTATTGCCTGCAAGTAGGTACACACAAAGATGCCTAGTTTTAAACTTTCCAACTTTGTCTTTATGGATACATAAGGTGGTATTCCCATGAGCCTTGTGTTTTTGTTTGTTTTATTTTGTTCCTAACTTGTATAGGGAAGTGGGGCCATGATTTAAAACTCCCTGGAGACACCAACACACCCCATGTTTTTAGGACTGCATGAACTCCTCCAATCACTGTTGGCTACACAAATGGTGAAACTGGACCAAAGCCAATGCACAGACGGGTCAGCAACGTGACTTAACATTTGGGGTGAATAAAGGTGCCCGGTCAATTGGATTTTGCACTGACACCAAAGACAGAACGATTCGGTTGGCAGCAGGACAGAAAGAGACAGAGGTGTGGAATACAGCTGAATCCCCCAAATTAGTCATGCTTGAGAGTTAAGATTCCAAACTCTTGCCATCCTCCATCTGCAGACTCGGTCGATATTCTTTAAATTCCATGGGTGTGATGGGAAATAATTTGAGAGTCTCATATTTTAGCTCTGAGTCCAGAACAGAGGCACTGCCTGCCTTTGTTCTGGACTACTTTTAAAAGGATGTTTGCAAAGGATTGGCCTTGGAAGACAGAAATCATGTCTGCTTCAGAGTCAGAAAGTCCAGATTTGTTTACTTCCTAATACCTCCCAAGCAAACTAAGGCCAGCCAGGCTTAGGCCCATTATAAAAATTTAGTTTCTTCAGCTCTAGGTGTAAATAAATCAAAGAAGGATCCTACTCAGTACCTGTAGAAATCCAATCTCGAGACACCATTTCTTGAAAATAAAAGTAGCAAAATAGAAAAAAGTAGCTTTCTTGGAAAGCACTGGGCAAGGAACCAGGATGCATGCTTCTCAGATCTGACTCCCCATAGATCTGGGAGTTTTCAGATCTATGAGGTGGTAGAGTAAGACTGGGGTGACTCAACTCATAATCCTTCAAGGTAAAGGGCAAGCAAGTTCTAAGTTCACTATGGAGGCATACAGGAAGTGTTCAAGGTTCTGAGTTACAGGAAGTTTTGCTGGGGGGTTAATAAGGTGGTCCCATTGGCTAAAAGGTTCTGCTCATGTGTGGTTTGGGCTGGTTATCTTCTGGGTGTGGCTGCTGGATCTAAAAACAACTCGAAGGGAAACGAGGTACCACAATGAGTTAGCAAAAGAATGAGGTCATATTGGCCCCCAGGTGTGGTGGTTTGATAGGCTCTTCCTATAAGGCACAGGTATTATCTAGCCCTCTTAGTGTTGCCCATGAGGATCGGGAACTGGAGAACTGACACAAACGTTTTCATGCCACGGCTTCTGCTATTGCAGCAATTACTAAACCGTCTTTCGTCTCGGTTGTTGGAATCTCCTGTCTGTTGCCAGCAGCCTTGAAACGATGGCAGGCTAGCTTGTTAGCTTACAAGTGGGGGCAAATTTCCGATTCTCCACTGCAGACAGTATGTCGTACGTAAAGCAAGTCTCCAAGCTTCCCTTCCCTGGAGCGTTTTTGATCAGCTCTCTTCCTTGTGAGGAGGGAGCATGACTACAGGTGGTTTAATTTTGAGGCAGCCATATTTAAGTAGAGGCCGTTTTGGTTAGTGCTTCCTATGTTCTGTCATGGCTCTCCAAATGTATACTTTACCTGTTTTCCAAGGGTTCATCCAAGTGTGGAATGCTAAGTGTCACTGTTTGAATCCGGCTTGAGGTTGATGGAATACCCGCCCTCTCCCCCCC